>NC_135531.1:210430229-210786229 GCF_045843805.1 Urocitellus parryii | reverse complement strand
TTCTAGTGAATTCTCTAGAAATGATAATTTGGCATACGAATTTTTTGTGTGCTATTCATATCAGAAGTCAATGGATAAGTCAATATGTATTTATTAAATTTATCTTTGTATACAGTAAATGATTTAGTCACAAGGAAATATGGAGGGAAATATGTGACCTTAGTGGTCATTTTGTTGATTAAAAAAAAAAAAACCAAGTGCAGAAATTGGCAAGTTAGGTTAGAATAAAAGATTTTGAATGATCTAAGTTGAAACTGTGTGAGAGTAAAAAAGAGTTGTTATTTGGAAGGACTCTTCAGGACTTATCAAGTAAAGTTCAGTGAGGAAACCCTTTCTTTAAAGATCTCAATTTAATTTTATTTTTCTCTTTCCACATTTTTTATTGGTGCATTATAGCAGTATGTAATGATGGGAATATTTGTTACATATTCATACATGCAGACAATACAAGAATATAATTTGGACAATATCACTCCCTAGCACTGGAAGTATGGGTTTGAGAGTGTATTGAAGAAGGCAGAGATTTAGAAGAGATAAGAGAGGAAAAAGAAATGAGTCTATAGAAGAGGTCAAGGGAGTAAGAATGAACTAGGCATCTATGGAAGACCAACAGTAAATGGAGTGGAAAGGTTGAGTTGGGAGAGTTGGAAAATTGAAGTTGTATAAACATGTGTTGTAGAGGAACTAGCATATCAATAAGAGATGTTTGGGTTTGATTTAGTAGATGAATTCAGTAGGTATTGAGCCCAAGTGTACGCTCCAGAACCAGAATGGTAAATTAGATTCCATGATCTATATTCTCAAAAAAGTAAATTATGAAGATATTGAACCATGGACATCCTTTAAACACAGATGATCCCCAGACTTTTAATTAAGAATCTGTTCTTTTCTTCCTTCGCAACCCCTTCCTTGTTCATCATTCTCACTTTTAAGTACAACTTCTTATTGTGGAAGAAAGTGAGGCCCAGAGATATGAAGTGACCTCTGTAAGGTCTTTAGCTATTTAGTGGTGAAGTCAAGATTAGATGCACATCCCCTCTTGGCAGGCCTAAAACACATTTCTTCAAATCTCAGGTTTCTCATATCTGAGCTAAGAGTTTATAGGAGAGAATGACACAGACCTTGGACTCTCTGGGCTCAAGTCCTGCTCTGTAATTCTCTAGCTTCTAATCTTAGGCATCCGTGCCAATCTCTCAGTTCCTCATTTTCTCTATCAGATCAAAAGGGTGGTAATGATAATGGTATCTACCTCATGGGTTGTCAGGAACATTAAATTAGATAATATATGCAGAATACTTAAGTATTATTTGACATATTCCTGGTGCAACCATGTGCAATGAAAGATTAAGTGCTATGTGTTAAAAATTTGAAAAATGACAATTTTCTCCTTACCTTATTGATAAATTACATAAT
Organism: Urocitellus parryii; assembly: GCF_045843805.1. NCBI lineage: Eukaryota > Metazoa > Chordata > Mammalia > Rodentia > Sciuridae > Urocitellus > Urocitellus parryii. The sequence goes on along the minus strand of NC_135531.1, from coordinate 210,784,816 downwards.
ACAATTTTCTTTTTTAAGATTTTCATTGATAACATTATTTAAAATTCCTTTGTCATTATTGTGCTATGGTCAGTTGTGGCCAACCTCTTCACATCTTAAAAAATAAAAAACAAAAAACACCCCAGGAACACCTATGTACACTATCAAGCTGTTTTAAGTTGAAATGGAATATGAAGTTGAGTGAGTGTCACCCAGGAGGAACTCAGTACACGTTATCTTGTATTTTTCCCATTTTTGTGTCTGTCAGTGATTGACAGAGACAAAATAAAAGAAATTGCATGTAATGTATGAGAAACCTTAGACATAGTTGCAATTTGAATGTTTTCTGGGTATGTTTTCTGAATATACTTGTATACGTGTCTCACTTTGATTTTTTAATCATATGCCATTTAATAAGTTCCTTGAAATTCCCATGTTTGTTGTTGAACAAGCATCAGACTATCTGTTATGTAGGCTTTTCTAAACACATGGCTCTGTACTTGCCCCATCCCCTTAAGTAGGAACAAAAGTAAAATGTTCAACGAATGATTTGTTAGAAAATACATTATTTGGAGTATATTAACTAAAAATAGCATTGTATTGGGCAGGGAAATTTGGTCACAAACATATTTTAGTTGCTAAATATTACTAAACTTTTATTCAAGCTAATGCAGTCTGTCTCAGCGACGCAGTCCACTGCTTTTCTGGTAGGTCCTGAGGAGAAATAGGCCAATCAGAGTATAGACTTTGCTTCTGATGCTGTGGCCTTGTCAGAGGGAAGACTGAGTTCTGTTGAGCAGGATGAGAGCTGGCTTCCGGGATGGACATTTTAAAGGATAAAGTTCTTGTTAGGAGGAGTTGTCCTTGTTAGGAGGAGTTTGTCCTTGTTAGGAGGAGTTTGTCATTGTTGAGATGATGTTCATAGAGAGTAATCCAAAAACAACAACAACAACAAAAACACATTACATATATAAAGTGCCATATCCCCCTAGAGGGCAGAATGAGATGTGACATGTTACTCCTTCTATTCCTATTCTCTCTTTTTTTAAAAAAGAACATTATGTTGTGCTCTTCATGAATTTATTCTTTGGGGGAAATAAGGAATTTTAATATGCAATCTTCCTTGTCAAATTTCCTCTTATAACTTGAGGCTTTCTATAATACATACACAGTAATAGAGTCATAATTTCATCTAGTAAATTGCTTATAATTGGAATAAATATATTGATATGCATTCACAGACTTCGTGATGTATTTATTCCATGATATGAATAGCTATGGTAGTTGTTTTTAACTGAGCGGGGAATGTGGGAATTGAAGACGGAGGTATTGAGCACAGAGTTGTATCAGGATCCACATTTCCAATTTACACATGCCCCAGGTTAAGAATTAAGAAACACAAAATGCCTTTTGTAGTGTAAAAAAAAAAAAAAAATTCCTACGCTTGAAGAACATGTAATTGCAGAGTGTAAGAACAATATTAAAGCAATTATTTTGAAGACATGTATAAGAAAACATGGGACTACTAATGTAGTGATGAAGAAATAAAAATACAAGTTTCCAATATAAAGCAATAGAGAATGATAGGAAATAGCATAGAGACGAAGCCCTGAGCTTTAATGATAAAGGCTGTGTCCACAGCTTACTAAGACTAGCACAGTGGGAAGATCTTTGAAATATATTTTAACAATTATTATATATCTTAGCTTTCTCATCTATAAAGTGAGGATAATAATGATAACACATCTAAAACATATTTTTGTGTGGATTAAATGAGTTATCTTAAATGAACTTTTGTGTTCAAGGTGTCATTTTAATAGCTGGAATTTTATTGGCATATACTTTTTCTTCTTGAATAAATAATCTTAATTTAGGAGCTGGGGATGTGGCTCAAGCGGTTGCGCGCTCGCCTGGCATGCGTGCGGCCTGGGTTCGATCCTCAGCACCACATACAAACAAAGATGTTGTGTCCTCCGAAAACTAAAAAAAATAAATATTAAAAAGTTCTCTCTCTGTTTTTTTAAAAAAAATCAATTCAGAAAAATGTTTTAAAATAACCATTTTCATAAACTGTATTAGAAACCATGTATTTTAATTATATACACTTCCTACAAAAGCAATAAAATTTAATTATAAATTATTTGTTATTTTAAACCTGAATTTTCTCTCTGACATGTGAATGCTGACACATAATAAGGGGGTGGGTAATAGAAGTTCATTGGAATAGACAAAGGGGATGAAGGGAAGGGGGTGGAGATGGGACTAGGAAAGACAATAGAATGAATTGGGCAAAACTTTCCTATGTGCATATATGAGTACATGACCAGTGAAACTGCACATCATGTATAACGGCAAGAATGGGACCTAATTAGAATAAGTTATACATGAATTATAACTTATGTATAAATATGTCAAAATACACCCTCCTGTCACATATATCTAAAAAGAGCAAATAAAAAATTATTTGTTATTTTGGAATGATCAGTTGACTAAATTTACCCTGAAGGAGAAATGTTCAGATTTGTATATTTAAGGAAAGCAAGTTAGAATATATAGGCTCATAAAAAGAGCTTAAAACTGGGATGTTTTTCCTCTGAGAATAAGTGCCTGAGGATGAGAAGGGGACAGTGCTCAGGGATCATGCACCACTAGTGTGAGGCTGAGAGGTATCCTGTTACACACACCAGGTATAAATGTTGATAAATCATAAAAAAGCATTCTCTTATATGGGGGAAAATGCCTTTGACATTTTCCCCTTAGTAAAGTATGCAGAAAACCTGCTTAAATGGGGCATATAATTTTTAATGACTCAGGCCTTTAGTCCTCGGAAATGAACCAAGTATGATAAATAAGATGGAAGCTGGTGAATACTGAGTGTCTAGTCATCCCATCATCAGATCTGAAATCACCTGAGGATGGGAATGGCAGTGATGGCTTTGAAAGGAACAGTCTTTAGTTTTGTTGGCTTTGGAGAATGTGGAATAAATTAATGAAATTTAATTGTAATCAACTAGTCAAAACATCTCAGCCTAAGAAGTGGGAGATACTGGCATCATAATCAGAAACAGTGTAAGACTTTCATTTTAACAAAAAGGATCAGTTTCTCATAGAAATTGTTTTTGGGTGACTGTATAACCAATGTGATTCTGCAAACTGTACAATCAGAAAAATGAGAAATTATACCCCATTTGATTCAAATGTATGAATTGTCAAGATCATTGTACTGTCATGTGTAGCTAATAAAAAAGAAAAAGGAAATTGTTTTTGGGTTTGTTTTCCTTAAACTACATATTGCTGACAAGAAATGTGTCTTCACTTTGTACCTTTTCTTTTGCTAACTTTGGACCTTTGCTTTTTCAAATACTTATTAGGTTACACATAGGTAAACTGCTCTCCTTTCTGTTCTTATTTCACTGGCTATTCTGAATAGGAAATATTCACCAGTTAATTCAGAAGAAAGGAAAGGTTTGTGCATCATTAAAAAATAAATGAATGAATTCATTTTTTTATTTAATTGGATATGATAATTTAAGAATATATTAACCCTGTCCCTGAAGATCATAAAAAAGAGAGAATGTGGAAAATTAAAGAATTAGGTAAATTAGAAAAGCTTAAAATGAGCAGGTAACTACTGAAGAAAGAAATTAAATATATTGTATACACAATTGATTTTAATATTGCACCAATGGAGCATCAATGCAAAAAACTTCTCTCTCTGGAGCTTGCTCCAGTCTCAGAACTTTGAAAAATTAAATAACATAGGTGTATCAACTAGCAAAGGGAAGTTTGAAATACATTCTTTAAAAAGAAAAAGTATATATTACCAGGGTGATATTATAAAATGTTTCTGATTGCTAATATGCTTGGAACAGCAATTTTCAATTTTTGTCTTTAGGACAGTAACATTGGAAAATTACAGATTCATTTTAAACTCTCAATATATCATAAAATTAATAAAATTATTTAAAGTTGCATGATTTTAACAACAAAACAGAAGATAAGGGATCAAAGCTACAAAAGTGATTCGGAAAGACAGACCTGGGGACTAAGAGTATTATAGTAGGTATCAAATATAAAACCATAAAGGTCAAGAAAATGGACATTTGACAAATCAAAATTAGATTTGTTGAGATGAGAAATGAGAAATGAGAGTTATGACAAAAACTATAGAAAATTTTAATATTTATGAAATGGCTCAGAGTTCATAATATAGAAGAAACATCACTTCATCTTGATAAGATAGAGTTGAAGAATGTGAATGTTGACTAAATGAATGTCACATGAATTCCTTCATCCTAAAAATATCCTCAAATATATTTCACATTGTTTTTAATAGAGAAAAGCAAAGAGAAATCTTTATTATAAGTGCAAACAAATTATGTATTCATATTCTGGGAGAAACAGTGATCTTATTCATAAAATATAAAATTAGTTCATATAGATTTTCTAATTTATATAGGAACACATCTAATACACAATCACACAGATATATAAAGTATCGATCTATATTTGTGTGTATGTGTATGTGTGCACACTATTATTTTTTTTTCTAGCTAAAATACAAATTCTGGTTCTTTAAATGTTAACTAAAAGAAATTTAAATATTTATAGACTTTGTACAGTAGTGCATAACATTTAAAACTTCTTGTTCCACCCCAAAAGTTAACTTCATAGATGAGGTCTTATTATTAATAAAATGAAGATAGAATCTTTTACTGAAGATAAAATCTTTTACTAATTATTTATGGATTTACTAAGGAAATACATGCAAAACATTTAGCATAGTGCCAGGTATATAATAAATTTTTCATAAATTTAAATATTATTAAAAGAAAGAGTTATGAGAATTGGGGAATCAAAGGAGTAAACTACTAGTAATGCCTTTATACTTAATTGTAAACAGAGTAAAGTCATGACAAGGGAAAAATACAATATGGACAATTCTCATTTTTAATTTGATTAGTTGGCTTTATCCAAAATAAGGTCTACTATTAGCAAAAATTTCCACTTTTATGGTAAATTTATTGCATTATTTGTCTGATGCTTGTTTTGAACATTTTATATAGTGCTTACCACTCTACTGGAAGGAATCAGCATCAATTGCATACATTCTGACTGTGGGTACAACATAAGTTTTCCTCAAACTATATCAATTGATTTCTCCAAAAAGCCAGTTATCAAATATTCTAATGTTTGTGGCAGATTAATTCTGTATCTAGACAGAATTTATGCAAGTATAGAGTTTTGTGAATATTGGAAGTGGATAAAGACATGATGACGTTAAAAGTTTCTTTTTTGGGGGGTAGGGGCAGGGTCTAGGAATTCATTTTTTAAAAGTCTGTTTATGAAATTAGCTGCATAGACATGAAACTGTGATATTCAGTCTAAATTTCCCCATCTGGTCCGAAGAATAGTGTCTGTACAATCTCTTGCTAATACATAATAAACTATAACTTGCTATTCTCTTTGTATAATAGAGCAATACTTCTATTTAAAAATTTAGTATTTTATACCCATTTACTTATTATATTTCTAAATATATACAAAGATTTATTATTAGTATCTATGTTGGAATTTACTGACCACCACTTTCTTAGATATTGCAAAATGTTAGTTTGTAAGCATTACATAATTTTGCCAGTTTACCATTTTCAAAATTCAACATTAAGCTTTTAAAATCTTTGATAATGCTTTCTCTATTTTACTTTTTAATTGTATGAGCAAGCAGCTATGAAGACTAAAAACAAGAGAGGGCTAAAGTTTCATACAAATTGTAATTAAAAAATAAATTTTCTATAAACAATAAAATCCAGTTTTTGTTGTTTTTTTCCTTCAATAGTTTGCAGAATGTTTTATGTTTTAAGGTGGACTCTAGGTTTACATTTAAGTTCAACTATTCTAAATTTTAGTCACTTCCTAGGTAAGTATGGGTATTGTGATACTTGTGTCATAGGGTTGTTGTGAATAGAAGACCAAATAAGATTTTTATAAGGCATATAAGAAAAGGTATAGATGGTGTGGTGGGGCATGCCCCTAATCCTAGCAGCTCCAGAGGCTGAGGCAGGAGGATTACAAGTTCAGGGGCAGCCTCAGCAATTTATCTAGGCCCTAAGCAAATGGCAAGACCCTGTCTCAAAATAAGACCCTGGGGATGTGACTCAGTGGTTAAATGCCCCTGGGTTCAATCCCTAGTCCCACTCCCACTCCTCACCACAAAAAAGGTATAGATACTGAGAGGCCCTTTATCTGTTTGTTCAGCTTCTCTAAATTTCTTGCTTCTAGTGATGGTAAATGTTTTAGGTCAGAAGAATCTCTTTGCTATGAAATTGTTTGCTTGGTGAGAGTGGAGTGAAGGATTTCGGTAAGATACAAATCAACCTTGAGGGGCATCTCATCAATGGAGGTGTTATAGAAAATCTCAATGTCTCAAAGAGTCCTGTTCCCGAAGATACAAACTGATGGGACTATTGCCATAGAGGTAGAGAAGAAAGACCATTTGGAGAGGATGGGAGGTGAGATTGGGAGATTAAGATCTGAGAATCTTGGGGTCCACATATTAGAGAGGAGCATTATTATTGAAGTAGGAAGGGTAAATTGGTATCTTTATTTAACCTGAGAAAGTTCAGACAGGTGAGTGGTAGCTGATTGAGGACGGTGATGCCAGCCTGAACCTGTGTACACCCAGTAGTTATAGTGCATTGGTCTCAAGTAGCTTCAACTTGAATTAATCTCCCCATGATAGGAGGATGTTAGGAGAAGTTAGGAAGAGAAAGACTATGTCATTTTTGATTTTATTTATATATCCTGTGAAATTCTGAGGTATTTGAAACCGAAAAGTCACCTAATTTTATTTAGGACTAAAACATCATAGATTAAAAAGCAGCTCTGTGAGGAGAGAAAGAAGAGACCTGTGAGACTATTATAGCCTCAAGTAAGGGATGATGGCAGGTTGGACTCAGGTGGTGACACGGGAGAGGAATCAGCTTCTGGATATATTTTAAGGTGGGTTCCATGAGGAAAGGGAGAGAGGAATTAAGGGTAAGCCCTAGATTCCTTGGCTAAGCTGGGGGAACTTCATTATCAGCATTTTTTTTTAAAGTGAGCTGATGTATTTTGAGAAATAAATGAACACCCAAAAGGAAATGACAATTTTAACAACTATTGTACCTTTTTGTTTTCTCTTAATACTTTTTCTCTCTCAACTTTTTACTTTGAAAGATGTTAACTTCAACAAGAAGTTTTTAAAAATAATTCAATGGAGAACACTATGCTCTTTACCTACATTCACTAACAAGGAACATTTTGCCACATTTGCTGTTTTTCTTTCCATGTATACAACCAAACAAACACAGTTTTTCCCTGAAGCATTTGAAAGTATATTGTAGACATCATGAATCTGCTTCCCTCATATTTCAGCATATACTTACCGAGATCAAGTAAATTCTCTTATACAAGCACAGGGCCAGAGAAATTTAACATTGATTCAATGTTCCTAATCTGATAATGAAAATTTCTCAGTTGTTCAAATACTGTTTTTTTCCCCCACTTATCCTTAAGTCAATCAAGGATCAAGTTATGTTTCTTTAGTCTCCTTTAATCAGGGAAGGGGTTGGCAAACTTTTTGTGTAAAGGCTCGAAAGTAAGTAAATATTTTAGTCTTTGTGGGCCACATATGGTCTCTGTCGCAACTACTCGGCTTTGCTATTGTAGAGCAAAAGGAGCCACAGACAATATGTAAATGAATAAGAGTGACTGTGGGCCAATAAAACTTTATTTATGGACTCTGAAATTTGAATTTCATATAAAATTCATGATTCACAAAATATTATTCTTCTTTAGGTTTTCCCCCAACAATTCTAAAATATAAAAACCATTCTTAGCTTGTGCGCTGTACAAAAACAGGCTGCAGGCTGGATTTAGCCTGTAACTTGGCCTATAATTTGCTAACCCCTGATTTAGAATAGTTCTCTCACCTTTTTCTTCTTCTTCTTTTTTATAATATTGACAGTTGTTTTAAAGTCCAGAAAACTGTTATGTTGAATGTCAAAATCAGATTAGTCTGATTGCTTCTTCATTGTTAAATACAATTGAAACACGTTTGGCAAGAATACCACACAAGTGGTGGCATGTCTTTCTTGTGCATCACATGCCAAAAGATATAAATCAGCTTGAAGCTTCCATTCTTTTTAAAAATCTAGTTTTGTGAGTATAAGACAGGAGATTTCTTATTGATCTGCACATGTTCAAGTAGGAAGTACCTAGCAATATAGGACTTTTATCACGAAAAGTCCAAGAATAGGGAGATAGGAGAGAGAGTGCTGGTCTTGAAATCAGATAGACCTGGGTTCAAACCTTGGCTTCTTCTCTAGATGAGAACTCAGACTTGAATTTAGATGATGGTTTATCCTATGGCAAATAATAAATTCTTAATAAATGTTCATGTTTGTTGTTTAATCAATCATTGAATAAAGCAGTAGATCTCCAGTAGGAGGAGGTGCAACTAAGTGAGGAAAGAAAGGAGAGATTTGGTAATGAATAATGAATCAGAGAATAAAAGAGAAAAGAAGACAGAAATTGGTGAAGCAGTGAGATGTGGGATACAAGAGGAACACAAAAGCGGAAACACTGGACTGAGTTTCAGAGAGGGGACTAGTATGACTTACTACGTAAATGAAGTTCTCTTAAGGATGGCTCCACTCAAAAAATATAAAATACTTGGGAATCACCTTAATGAAATAGGTGAAAGATCTATACAATGGAAACTAGAGAACCCTAAAGAAAGAAATCCAAGAAGATCTTAGAAGATGGAAAGATCTACTTTGCTTTTGAATAGGCAGAATTAGTATTATCAAAATGACCATGCTACCATGCACAGTACATATTCAATGCAATTCCAATCAAAATCCTAATGGCATTCCTAAAAAAAAGCAGCCATGAAATTCATCTGGAATAATAAGAGACCCAGAATAGCTAAAGCAATCCTTAGCAGGAAGAGTGAAACAGGTGGCATCACTATACCAGACCTTAAACTATACACCAAGCAATAGTAATAAAAACAGCATGGCATTGGCACCAACACAGACTGGTAGACCAATGGTACAGAATAGAGGACACAGAGACTAACCCACAAAATCACAATTATCTTATATTAGACAAAGTGCCAAAAACATGCATTGGAGAAAAAATAGCCTCTAAAACAAATGGTGCTGGGAAAACTGGAAATCCATATGCAACAAAATGAAATTAAACCCCTCTCTCTCACCATGCACAAAACTCCACCCAAAATGGATCAAGGACCTAGGAATAAAACCAGAGACCCTGCATCTAATAGAAGAAAAAGTAGGCCCTAATCTCCATCAGGTGAGATTAGGCCCCAACTTCCTTAATAAGAATCCTATAGTGCAAGTATTAAAATAAAAAATCAATAAATGGTATGGATTCAAACTAAAGTTTCTTCTCAGCAAAAGAAACAATCAGCAAGGTGAATAGAGAGCCTACATCTTGGAAGCAAATCTTTACCTCTCACACATCAGATAGAGCACTAATCTCTAGGGTTTAGAAAGAACTCAAAAAGCTAAACACCAAAATAACAAATAACCCAATCAATAAACGGGCCTAGGACCTGAACAGACACTTTTCAGAAGATGATATACAATCAATCAACAAATATATAAAAAGTGTTCATCATCACTAGCAATTAGAGAAATGCAAATCAAAACCACTCTAAGATTTTATCTCACTCCAGTCAGAATGGTAGCTATTACACATACAAACAATAATAAGTGTTGAAGAGGATGTGGGGAAAAAGGTACACTCATACACTTCTGGTGGTACTGTAAATTGGTTCAGCTAATATGGAAAGAAATATGGGGATTTCTTGGAAAATTGGGAATAGAACAAACATTTGAAGCAGCTATCCCTCTGAAAGTCTATACCCAAAGGACTTAAAAACAGCATACTACAGGACACAGGCATATCAATGTTTATAGCAGCACAATTCACAATAGCTAAACTGTGGAACCAACCTAGATGCCCTTCAGTAGATAAATGGATAAAAAGAAATGTGGCATTTATAAGCAATGGAATATTACTCAGCAATAAAAGAGGATAAAATTATGGCATTTGCAGGTAAATGGATGGAGTTAGAGGAGATAATACTAATAAATTTAGCCAATCCCAAAAAACCAAATGCAGAACATTTTCTCTGATATAAGGAGGCTGATTCATAGTGGAGTAGGGAGGGGGAGCATGGGGGGAATAGATGAACTCTAGATAGGGAAGAGGAGTGGGAAGGGAAGGGAGAGGGCATGGGGTTAGAAAGGATGGTGGAATGTGATGATCATCATTATTCAAAGTACATGTATATAGACACAAATTGGTGTGAATATGCTATGTATACAACCAGAGATATGAAAAATTGCGCTCTATGTGTGTAATATGAATTGCAATGCATTCCGTTATTATATATAAATTTTAAAAAATAAAAAAAGGATAGCTCAGAATTGGTGCCATAGTTAAAGAGATACCAAAGTAGATAATTCTTTTTTGAGGTTCTTTGAGTTTCTGAGAAAATATCAGCACTGGCTGTTTTCTCTATTTGGCTTTTTAAGGATGTTGACTGACTATTCACAATGTCAGACTAATGAAATCTCAGAGGGGACAGGGGTAGATTTGAATAAACTTGGGTCAATCAGGAAGAATAGCCCATGGTAATTAATGAGCTTGAGAAAAGAGCCAGTGCTATTCTTGAGAGAAGCATCTGGCAACCTTCCATTCTACACTTTGATTTCAAGATGATTTCAGATTTAGTTCTTGTAATTCACAACAGGCTAGAAATTGGCAGCTGTTTCTTAGACCAGATGTAGTTTTCATTAAAAGATGTTTTGATCCAAAATGGTTCTCCTCAAGAACAGCAAAGGAGGGAATAAAGGCTTATCCAGGCATTATGTTAAGATAATTTTTAAATTTGTAATATTATGAATTAGAAATAAGTATCATACAGCATGACAGAATTCAGAGATATGGCAAGAAAGTCAAGTGGTCTAGAAGAAAGCAAGGTTATAGTCCACAGGCATATGTCAGTATAGGAAATTAGAAATCAAATGGCTACCCCTAAATTAAATGATTCCAATTTGATTTTTGGAACACACAATAGAAGGAACATGTATCTTTAACTATGGCATATATCTACTCATAATTGTGTGTTTTACACTCTACAATGTCTACGCAACTCTAAGAATCCATATACTCATGAATAATTTGTGAAAGTGTTTGAAGGTAGGGTAGTGTCTTATAGAGTATTAGTTCCCATATTTGTTTATCAATCGTTAAGTGATATGGTCCAGAATATAAAAATAAGTGAAAAAAAAGACTCTCCATCAGCCAAATTAAACACTGAAAAATCTACTCAATGAAGCTTATGTGTACTTTATACCAGTCATAAATGTTTATTTCATCTAGAAAATAAATGGTATGGGTGATACAGTCTGAACTTAGAGAAACTTATAGAAGAATGCCTCCTGTTTGAACATTGCTATAAACAATATTGGCCTCTTAAAGATATGCCTTAATTCCTGGAACCTGTGGCTATGTTATCTTGTATGGCAAAAAGGACTTTTGCCCTAAGATTCGAGATGGAAAACTCCTGCATTATACAGGATGGTGTGACGTAATTACATACGCCTTGCCTGACTGGGGTCAGAGGGAGGTGCAGCAAGGAAAGTATAACCAGGGAGATGGGAGTTTGAAGGCACTGAGGGCAGAGCGAGGAAGGCTCAAGATCCAATGAATATGGGTGCCCTCTAGGAGCTGGAAAAGGCAAGGAAACTGTTCTGCCCTAGAGCATCTAGAAAGAATGCATTCTTCTTGGGAACTTGGCCTGTCCTCACTGAGTCCCATGTTAGATTTCTAACCTAGAGAATTGTCAGATAATAAATTTTGTGTTGTTTTAAGTCAAATAAATGTGTAGTAATTTGTTGTAGTGCAATAAGAGATAAATATGGCTATTGATGCTTTGTATGGGGCCAGAAACCTATTCAACTATACACTTCATCATGTCCTAGTCACTCAAATGAAGTAATGGAAATGTTTTTCTCTTTATACATCCATGTGTAATGTGGCCATAATTCCCTCACTAATGCACTTCCATAAACAAAAATAACATGAAAATAAGAAGTAGCATCAACATAAGATCACAATCTTATTTTAATTGAGCAACTTGCTTGATTTTTGGTCTCAAATCAAACTTGGTTCATGATTATTTTTGTAAATGGAAAAGTCATTTTATCTGTAACCCAAAGATTTAATCAGCAGTAGAAACTAAGTTGTAGAATTTAATCAAAAGAAGTAGCTCCTTCAAAATGCAATTAAGAAATATTTATCACCAGAAACCAAGCTGCAAAGCAGATTTTACCATGTATGTTTTCATGGAAATGGAAATTGAGGCAATTATTTTGGAGTATAAGTCCTGAGAGGTCATTGAGTCTAGTGCTTGCCAAAGCTGGCCATGAATAATTTTGGGGAGCCTTTTAAAAGTAAAGAGTACCTGATTCCATCTTAGATTTATTAACTCAGACTTTTTGTAGTGTTCCTGGCATTTTAATATTTAAAAAGAACTCTACAATGGATTCTGATTGAAGGACAAGTATTTTGAATCCAGTAAGTCCAACTATCCACTTAAAGCATTCATTCCCTTTACCATCTCAAATTGTTCAGCAAATGTGTGAGGACACAAGGAAATGGTCAGAATTTATTGTTCTACCAGTCCATAAGTGTAGTGATTTTTAGATACAGAAGACATTCAAAATTTAGAGCCAGGGAAAATAACACATAACAGCCTAATAAATGCTCATAAATCCTCTTTTTTGAACTCTTCTAATAACAAGAGGTACATCCTCTGTACGGCAGCCATTCTGTTCTGTTCTCTGCTCTGTCATCATATAGCCCTCAAGCTTTGTTTAATTTTGGAAAAATTATCTGGTAGAAAAAATAATCTCTCTTATTTTTTCAGTCTATTTAATGCTAATTTTTTAAAAGAAAAAGATATCTCATTTTCTATAATTATTCTTTAAAATCCCATGTCTAAAATATCGGAAAAAATGGTGATAAAATTAAGCAACTACCATGTTCCAATTATTTTTTTTGGCATGAAAACTGCATTTAAATCATCAAAAGTTATTGGTAAAATTTAAGTTTTATTAGTTTATACATCAGAGCTATTTTATTCTTTGAGGATTTTCATGTACTATAACTGGCTAAGGACTGATCAACCATTATGTTATAATTTCATCAAACTATATGGTAATAGTAAGTGAATACTGCTATTCTCTCTCTCACAGGTAGAGAGAGTTACATCCAGTTAGTACACCTAGAGTGTGTATACTGAGCTACACACTCTGTCAAAATACTCTGATATTCTTGGTTTGGGGAACTGAATAGTCTCAATGATGAATTTCTGCCCATTTACAGTAAGAGAAGGAAGAAAATTGCTGGATATGTAGAGCTGAAATTGCCTCAAGACAGAGTTACCAATGTCTATTCTGGAACTTTTGTGCTTCATTCATGACCCTCAACTCTTGTATTCACATGAGACATGGTTTTCCTACATGCATTACACTTCTGTATTCATTCAGCTTCTGAGTTCTTCTCTGTATCTTGACATTTTTCCTCCTTTCTACCATTTTCTTTCCTTTTATCATAGAATACACTTATCTTAAATAGCTCAATTATAATAGAAATTGGACACTTACTTTACTAATTTGGATAACATAAAGAGTGTATGATAATAAGAGAATTTGTTTTCTTTTAGTTACTTCAGCACAAATTCTTCTTTGGTTTTCAAGGTTGGTATTTCCCCTTGTCATCCATCAATACTTTGCCAACGATAAATATCCTGCAAGCTATGTCCATAAAAATTTGCCAGATGAGAATCGATAAACTGTCATTAACACCTATTAAACATCTCTCCTCAGGCCAGATATTTCAATCACTGTCATCTGCTATCTTTATTACTTTTTGCATAAACCTTTTATTATAACAATGTTAACATACCTAAAAATAGAGACTAGATTAATAAATTCCAACAATTATCAATATTTTACTCATCTTAGAACCAAAAAAATTGATTAATCATATGACATGCAAAGTATTTATCATTTGTGTGATGTTGTGACTTTGTTATTTTACATATGCTAATATTTTAGGAAGATATTTATTAGAGATTTAGCTAGACTTTGAATTCTCTGAAACAAATCTTTATACTGTCATTCAAAAATATTTCCAATATATAGCAATTTACATGAAGTTGGGTGAAGCTGTATTTAATGTATTTAACTAAACTCTTTTGAGTTTTCCCAACTTAAGATAACTTTAGAAATTGAAATTTACAACTTTTGATAAAAGCAAAGAGTATTCATTCACTTTTATCTACCTACTATTTGTAGTTATCTCATCTTTATTTAGAATGAAGTTTAAGGGTGATGGCTCTGCAGATTTATTTGTTTTGTATCATCAAGTGTTTTTTTGCAGAAGAAATACAAAAATTTAATCATGTAAAATTGTGAATAATATTATTTAATTTTTTACCCAAAAGACATAATGAAGAATGAAATGGAATTGTGTTTACACAACAATAAAGGTAGATTCTAATGTAAAATGAGAAACCAAAGCAGTTCAAATTGAGCCTTGTGCTGTTGGTTAATAAGTGTCCTAGTTGATGGTGTTGTATAAAAAGTTACAATTCTGAGGATATTTATAATAAGAAAAATATGATGGTTTGATATGTTTTCCAGGTCTCTATTCAATTGTCATGCAAGGATGGGATGACAATTTTGTCATTATGGTTGACTCTGAGTAAGTAGCTTATTGCATGATATCATATTACAAAAGTCCTGCCTTTTCAAAATATCCACTAGTGGCCCAATCCAATAACTGAAAATTTTAATTAATAAATACATTGGGTTATAATGTTGAATACTTAAACAGTATAATTTCATTATTTGGAAAAGAAAATTCTGATTCATGTTGGAATGAAGAATGAAGAAACACTAAGGTTTAGCTGAGAAAATATCCTTGAGTTAAAATCTATTTATAAACTCAAGTACAATTAAATAGATTCCTTTTGGCCTGGATTAGATTTGAATAGAGGTTGAAAATCATGAATTTAACAGTCAGTATTTTGTGAACTTTGATCTGTGTTCCACATTGGAGTTCTTGAAGGAAGTACAGTCTTATTTTAAAAGACATTTAAATAAATTTGCCAAATTCATTCAAGTTGATACATTAGACATACCATGAAGTTTAAGTAAAATATAGACATAAAAAGAACTGTTAGTATTTAAAACTTTTCTAAACAAAGGAGCTAAGGAAATATTAAATATAATTTTATTATCTTAAGGATATGTTTCTTTTGAGTACCCAATCTTATGCAAAACCTTATCCTAATTTCGAAGGGAGTAGATGAATAAGACTTGATATTTGCATGAATGATCTGGTATTTCCTGCAGTGTAGTTATTCCGAGAATCATTGTCTTTGGGCCAGAGGTACAGGTAAGATAAATTGAGTTGCAGAACCCAAACTTGTTTTCAGAGTTATGGGGCAACTGTTCAGGTACTAAAAAGGAGATATGGCTCATTAGAAGGTGTTATGACTTAGAGGTGAGGTGCCCCAAAAAAGCTCATGTGTGAGATGATTGGAGAAAGTTTAGAGGTGAAATATCTGGGTTATGAGAGTCAATCAGTAAATTAATTCCCTGAAAGGGATTAACTGAGTGGTAGCTATAGGCAGGTAGGATGTGGCTGGAGACGGTGGATCCCTGAGGGCATGCCTTGGAGATTTATATTTTGTCCTTGTTAAGTAGAGCTCTCTCTTTGCTTGCCGGGTGCGGTGTTCCCTGCTGAAAGGCGAGTGATGGGAGATGAAGATTCAACCAAGAGATTTAATTGGAGGGGGCTGTTACCCGAAGGGGAAGAAAAGGAAAGGCTGAAGCTGAGAGAGGAGAGAAGGGCAGAGAGCAGAGGAAGAGAGCAGAGAAAAGGGCAGAGAGAGGAGAGGAAGGGGGCAGAGAGCTTGCGCTTGGTTTAAAAAGGGTTGCATAGGTGACGTGGCAGGTGCTGATTGGCAGGATGACTCAAGAACAGCCAGGGGACACTATGTCCTGCCGGGATTGGTCAAGAGAACCTATGAATTCAGAGAGGAGGGGGAGGGGTAAGGGATTCCAGTGCTGTTCTCTGGAGACAGAAGCTTAACTTCTTCAGGGAATCTCCCACACACCCAACACCTGATGCTTTTCTTCACCACACTCTTCCGCCATGATGTTCTGCCTCATCTTGTGCCCCAAGGAATGGGACTGGCCATTTATGGACTGAGACCTCTCAAACAGTGAGCCCCAAGTAAGCTTTTCCTCCTTAAAATTGTTCTTGTCAAAGTAGCAAAATTGCTGATTAAAACAGAATGTGTCTATGTGACACTGAATCATTAGAATCAGGAGTATAGCCATTGGCAGGATTAATTCCATTCTGATCTAGATAATAACTGAGAATATTTTTAATATCATAGCTAGACCAAACCAAATTTTCTTACGTAGTTTGGAATGGTCCAGTGTATGATAATTGGGCAAATGTAAGGGGAGGGGAGAGATAGAGAGGAGGGGTGCAGCTAGCTAGAGTGGTAAAGCCAGGGAAAAACAAATTCTAAGGCACTGTCACAGGCAGAATAATGGAAAGAGCTGCACATCCTACTTCCTGGAACCTGTGAAGATGTTACCTTACATGGTAAAGGGGAATTAAGGTTGCAGATAAGGTAACCAATCAGCTGGCCTTGACATAGGAAGGTTATGTCTGATTATCGTGGTGGGTCTAATGTAATCATTAGGGTTTTGACAAGTGGCAGAAGGAAACAGAATGAGAAAACCAGGGGAATGGCAGGTGAGGAGGACTTGACTCACTGCTGCTGGCTTAGAAGATGAAAGAAAAAGGTTTCAAGCAAATTGGGTGGCCTCAAGAAGTAGATTCTTTCCAAGAGTCTGCATAAGAAACCTAGTGCTGCCAACATCTTGCTTTAGCTCAACATTATCCATTTTGTACTTCTTACTTCCAGCACTGTAAGAATAAATCAGGGTTAAGTCATAAAGTTAGTTAGTAGTTTGTTACAGCAGCCAGATTATCAAAACTACGGAAGTCAAATTCTTTGAGCTTCATTTTCCTGAAATCTAAAAAGAGGATTTTAATATTCACTTCTCAACATTTACTTCAAAATCTTATTTCAAAACTTAGATGGTGTAATGTATTTTTAGTATATTTGTACTGTAATTACAATGTATTGTAATGTATTTCTACTGCTGTATTGGACAATCAAGCCACAGTTTACAAATCATTTCAGATAGCATTTAACAGAGTTCCACATCAGAAGCAAATGTCTAAGGTGCAGAGTTGTGAAATAGAACAGAATTTGACAGCTTAGACTGAAAACTGGCTAAGGGCAGAAGTTAAGGGTAGAAAGTAAATGGAAAAAATTTCAAGCAGGACAAAGAATACCTTGGGGAAGAAGACTAGGAAAAAATCACAAAACCACAAAGTGTTTATTTTAGGCCTGGAGTTGTTTATTTGATGCACAAGAGAATCCTATGGCGTTTTAACTATTTCCATTTTATCCACGAGGTCAGAGGAAATTAATTCGCATAATTCACACAACTAGTTAAGAGGTAAAGCTGGAATTCAAGCATGGGCAGTCTGGCTTCAGAGTTCATGCTCCTTATTTTTGAATTCTGATGAAATTGCAATATCTGAATTATATTTTTCAGTTTTATATTCTATGGAGATTTTAGTGAAGATACAATATATTAATTTAAAATAAGCAAAAATATTATGTTGATTCTTTTGAGTCATACATTAGATTTATTTTGACATAATTATAAGAGTGTGGAATATAATCTGCTTTAATTCAGTACCAAGTCCTGCTCTGTCCCCCCTCCCCCTTTCCTTTCCTTTACTGATATTTCTAATCAGAAAAAATTGAAAAAAATATTGGGTGACTATTTTGCTGAAAATATATTGTAGACACTTGCTTTATATGTGATCACCATTCTCTGGTATGCTTGGGAGAGAGTCTAATATTATGAGTAGTGTCCCTTATAGAAGAGTCAGAACTCATATTCTCAGGACCTCTCTTTGTGGGACCATAGGCACATAACCTAAGTGGGCCAATTGGATGCATGTATGTGAGGCTTTAATTTGGAGAAAACAGACAATGCTTGGAACTTCTGTTTTGCTCTCATCTGGTTCTGGTGATAAGATCATTTTTGTGATGAAACAGTGGTATCAGTGATATGCTCACAAAGCAAATCCTAGGCCTGATCTTTGGTGGCAGTTTCAAAGGTAATATTAACTATAGTTGCAATTTTCTGTCCGTGATTTTGGACCTTTTTTTTTTTTTTTCCCTTAAATCCTGGAAGCTTAGTCTCTGGTCTGTTTCTCCAGCCTTCCCCACAATTCTATAAATTATCTCATATTCAATAAATTCCTTTTCTGCCTAAGTTAGTCAAAGAGGATTCTGCTGCTTACAGCTAAGAACCATGATCAAGAGAAGAAAGAGCACCAAATACACATTTAAAAAGTGAAATTTTTGATCTTTCTTATTTTTTAAAACAAGCAATTATCAATAAGGATTTTTTTCCATCACTGTTTTAGCTTCCTGCATACATTTTGGTGATTGTGTTTTTCCTTTTATTCTTGGCAAGAACTTTTTCTTGTAATTCTACTTTAGCACATTATTTATTTTGGATTTTGTTATATCATTTTCCTCTTTTCATGATTTCCCCCAGGTTTCTTACTTTTGTTGATTTCTAATTTAAATCTATTGTGGTCAGAGATCATACCTTATATGATTTCAATCCATTTAAATCTAGTGAGACTTGTTTTATGGTTTGACATATCATCTATCCTGGAGAATATGACTTTTGTGTATAATATTGGGTTTTGAAGACACCTTTTAGGTCTTCTTGGACTATAGTGTCATTCAAGCGTTTTATTTCCTGGCTGATCTTCTGCCCTACCGCTCTCTCTGTTATTGTAAGTGGGGCATTAGCATCACTAATTTTCATTGTTGTCTATTTCTTTATTTCCTTAGGTTTGTGTTTCATGTGTTTTGAGCTCTGTTGTTAGGAGTATATATGTTTATAATTGCTATATCTTCTTGATAAGTTTGATCCTAGCATTATAAAATTTTCTTTTTCTTGTTGTCAGTAAAAAAAATTGTCTTAATGTCTTTTTTTTCTCATATTGGTGCAGTCACTTAAACTCTCATGTTATTTTTCACAGTATATTGTTTTCCATCTTTTAACTTTCAACCATTTGTATCTTTGAATCTAAAATGTATCTTTTGTAGACAGCAAATAGTCATTTTTTAAAGTCTTTTCTGCCAATATCTATCTTTTTTTCAATGTGTTTAATTTGCTTCATTTTGTTGTGATTATTCAAACTTAACACTTATGTTTATAATTTTTCTACTTGCTTTTTAAATGTTATGTCTTTTTTCTCTTCTTTCCTTCTTTGCTGACTTCTGTTTCTTGTTGATTTATCTATAACTGAAGCAATTTTCTAATAATCACCTTTAGTTTCTTTTAAACAGATTTCATAGAGTTCTTTGAACATATTCTTTGTGGCTTATTTAAAGTATTTTTCTAGTAAATCCAACATCTGGAACTGCATAGTTTGTATTGATATTTTTTTCCCTACCTAAATGCAAAACTTTCCTGTTTGGGTATTTTTCTGAATTTTGTTGCAGTTGTTGAAAACTAAACATTTCATGTATTGTAATATGATCTAGAGTACAGCCACATCTCATTCTACCCCAGGATTCTCATTTCATTTATTTTTGACTGTTGTTTGTTTAGTGACTTTATTGGACAGTTTTTGTAAAGTCTTTATTTCTTGTAGTGTGTGACTGCTGAATTATCTGCTTGATTAATTTAGTGGTTACTGAATGATTGGTTAGAGATTTCCTTAGATATCCTAGAATAATAATTCTTCTATCCCTTTTTGAATAACTCTCTATGTGTGTCTTGTGTGAATGCACCCTTTTTATTCTCTAGCACTTAATAATTCTGCTTTAGTTTTTATTCTCTGCTTGCACATAGCCTCAATATCAGTTGAAGGTGAGAAAGTGTAGCTGTAATAGTTAATCTTACATGGCAACTTTGCAAAACTATGGTACCCAGTTATTTGATCAAATATCAGTCTGTGTTGTTTTGAATGTATTTTGTAAGTAAGATTATCATTTAGATCATTAGACCTGAAGTAAAGCAGATTGGAAGGGCCTCATTCAATGTCTTCATGACTATTGGGAAAAAACTGAGATCCCCTAGGTGGAAGGAATTTTACCTCTGTATTGTCTTTAGTCAAGGCTGCAAATCAACTCTTCCTTGGATCTTTAGTCTAACTGGTCTGATTTCAGATTTGTTGGTCTCTATCCCCTAATTGCATGAGATAAATCTTTAAAATAATTTTCATATGTACATTCTATAGATTCTTTTTCACAAGAGCATCCTAAGATTTGTGCCTTTCTAGGTATTGTTTTAGCACTTGAATAGATGTGGCCTTATAGCCATCAGGAATGTTTTATGGCTTTTCAAAATCTCCCACGGGCAACTCCTGATCTTCATTTAAGGATTTTGGTCAGATTATTCTATGCTCTTTGTATTATTTCTTTAGCCAGGTATGATGTAGAAAAATTGTCACTGATTGTTTTCAACAAATGCCCTAAGATTGAGGTATTCTTCAAACCAGCTTTAGGTAGTAATAATGCACTCTAAATGGGTATTTTCCAAGGATTTTAGTTAATGCTATGGAGATGTTACTTAGTGAGAAGCACCCAAACTTTTGCCTTCTCTGGTGATCTGCAAGCCTTCTCATTTACACATCTGTTATGATTGTGAAGCTACTAATTTTCAAAGTGACAGTGAATTGGAAGAGGGTGGCAGGAAAAAGTGAAGTTACAACTGTTTCAACGGTTTTCCTGAAAAAATACTACCTAGATTGTATTAATTTTATGGAGGGAAAAGATTTACTGATATTCTCATTCTAGCTTTCAGCTAGCTCTTCCTTTACAAGTGTGTGTTCATTTTCTATGATGATGTGGAGCAAATTCCTAGAAGTGGTTCTCTGAAGAGTGGGGTATCTATCTATTGAAGTAAAGAAGTGAAATGTGAATTTTCACACTTTAATTTTTGTAATTATGGGCTTTTGGAAAATTCTAAAGTGACATATTCCTTGTTGAATTAAATTTAAAAAGTAAAACAAAAAATGGCAAAGTAAAAAGAACAACAAACACCTATCTGTAAAGTCATCAAATTATGATTAGTATTTTCATGGGATAACAGGACTATGGTTTTCTTCTTTCTTCCTGCATTCCCTTAGTTTCTACATTTTTTTTCTGAATTTAAACATTATCAGTTTTTATAATAGTGTTTTTAAAAAAATAGTAGGAAATACAATGTAGGTTTTTATGTCATAGCTAATTTTATAGAACAATGCAAGTGAAAGAAATCAGATATTATTTGGTGGCCTATTATTTGCCTACCAATATTAAAGTCATTTGTTTTCATGTCAATTATATAAAAATAAATTAATTTGATTCTGAAGTACACATAAATTTAATATGAAGTATCAGTTTAAAATTTCTTGTTCTCTTTTAAAGGCATAAAACACTTAAAATACTCTTAAGAACATAGGGTTTAAGATTATTTTAAGAGAATTGGAACAGCTACCCTTTTTATTTCATTTAATATCTTCTTAATCGACTCAATTATTTGGATAATTGCACTCACTTTTAATTTCACTTTACATTCTAAAGTAAAGATGTAGAAATGTGTTATTTTTTTTATATCCAACAATAATGTCTTTCATGGTCATGCTTTACACAGTGTATTAAAATTAAAAAGCCTTGGAGTGTGTTCTGAGATCTCTGATGGCTTGGTAGTTGCTAGCTATGCAGTCTGGGAAGGGTTTACTTAACTCTTTTGTACCTGAATACCTAATCTGCAGGTGGGTTATAAGAATACCTCAGAGTATTGGTGTGAGGATTAAATAAGTTATAATAAGTCAGTATTTGACAGTTTAGGTATAGTAAATAAATATTTTTTCTTGATAGTTATGATTAAAATATTACAAATGCAACACTTCTCTTCAATCACTTTTACTTACCACACTTTGATCACTTCTCTCTCTCTTGCTCCATATTTTTAGTAATATCTTAATTCCTTAACATGGCGTGTAAACCCTGAGATGTTCTGGATCTTTACTATTGTACTCTATTAGTCTTTCAGGGATGTCATAGCCATCTGCCAGAGAATGGGTGCCTAACCTAAGGAATTTATTTTCTCTTAGTCCTAAAGCCTGGAAAGTTAAGACCATTCTGTTAGCAGGATTAGTTTTGGGTGGGGTCTCTCTTTCTGGATTGTAGATAGCTGCCTTCTCCCCTGGCCTTTCCTCTGTGTGCGTGTGAGAGAAATGTCTGGTGTCTTTCCTCTTTTTATAAGGACACAGGTCCTATTGGATGAGGGCCCCATCCTTACAGCTTTATTTAAACTTTATCACCTTTCAAAAGGTCCTATCTCCCAATACAGTCACAACTGGGTTTAAGCTGAAGCTTAAGCACATAAATTTTGGGGGACACAGTGGAGTCCATAAGATAAAGTATTTAGGATTAGGCTTAGCTGAAAGTGACAGAAAACCCCAGTGGATTAGAAACAGACGTTTATTTTGTCTTTCATGTGAATATAGGTGGTTCTGAGATGATATATCTCTCCACAGAGTCAGGGCCCCAGGCTTCTTCTGTATTGTTGCCTCCCTCCAACATGAAGCTTCACTTTATAGTTAGAGGCAGCTCTGGCCAGTTTAACCATCTTCCGGTAGAAGGAAGAAAGAAAAGGAGAAAGGTTCATTCACTTTATTTTAGCCACTCTGGAAGCTACACACACCATTTCTAGCAAACCATCGTCTAGAATGCAGGCATGTCACGCACCTGCCTATGAGGAAGGCTGGGCCACACAGTTCTTTATTTGAGGTAACTGTTCTGATACTGAGGAAAATGGGGATAATACATGTGGGAGAACTAGTAGCAGCCTATACTACAGCATATTCTAGGCCCTTTTAAAATTTTAAATCTTTTCTGCTCTTTCCCACAAGTACCCTCAGCTTTATTTAACCTGGATTGCCTTTCTTTTCTTCTTACTCTTGCTGGTTTATTATCTTCATGTTTGATGATGCTATTTTTTGGTTTAGGAATGTACATCCTGTTTAAGGTGGATATATAGCACTTGCCCATCAAGTGTTTGCAGGAGAGGGAAAACATTTCATCTTTCTGCAGAAACTGGTAAAAAAAAATTCATTGAAAGAAGTTTTCCTCTGAATAATCATACTATACTCTGAACCCTAGTCACTGACAGAGCTGTTTCCTAAAGTATAAAAATGCCTGATTTATGATTGTTCTGGTGAGTCATTTGTATGCAGTACATCACTGTTGATCATGGTAATTTTAAAGAAAAAAGAACTTGCTTTTCAAAAGAATGTTTAAGGTTTTACTTATAATTCTCCCAAGCAAATTATGTCAATTCTGTAGTTTGTTTTGGTGTGTATATTGCCTAGATTGCAGTAGACAAATATTCTTTCACTGTTTTTAGTATACGGCTATTTTCATTGTTATAATAATTATTTGCTCTAGTTATAAAAAGTTCTTAATATTTACTTTATATACTAAATATTATTGTCTTTTCATTCCATGAGTATTTTTAAAAAAGTTGCTTTTTTTTTTCAGGGGGACCAGGGATTGAACGCAGGGGTACTCAACCACTGAGCCACATCTCCAGCCCTATTTTGTATTTTGTTTAGAGACAGGGTTTCACTGAGTTGTTTAGCACATTGCTTTTGCTGAGGCTGGCTTTGAACTTGTGATCCTCCTGCCTCAGCCTCCTGAGTTGCTGAGATTACAGGCATGTGCTACCATGCCCGGTGGTTATTACTATTTTTAAAGTCTTAGAAAATCTTGTGTTAATGTCTTTAAACACATTTTCTAGGTAAAATAACAATTGGATATTTTTCAACTCTTTCACTTTACTTAAAAATTTTCTTTAAAATTTTTTTTCCAGTATGGTCAGAATAATTGTTACTAGGAAGGTAATGATTATTAAGAGAATAGAATCTTAATCAGTCATGAGTCACATGACTTTCTATTTTGTATCTTACTGAATTCCATAGTCTTCTATTTTTAAATATCTCCATTACAAACAGATACTTCATAGAGCACAATTTTGGCTAATGTGTCTTTTTGTTTTGTGGTATTTGAGTTTATTCAGGCTGCTATAATACTGTACACTGGGTGGCTTATAAACAACAGGAATTCGTTTCCATAGACGGGGAAGTCCAAGACCAAGGCACTGGCTGACTCTGTGTCTGGTGCCAGCCTTCTCACTATGCTTTCAATTGTTGGAACATCAAGGGGATTCTCTGAGGCCTCTTTTTATAAAGGCTTGATCCTATTCATGAGGGTTCTACTCTCATGACCTATAAACCCCCCCAAGGCCCCATCTCCTAAAGCATCATCTTGGCAGTTAGGACCATGTGAATTTTGGAGCCCCCAAAGAGTCTATAGCATGTGGGTTCTATCTGACAGGATGGGAGAGGTTATTTTGGGGGGAACAGATAGTTGAATAGATGATCACAGCAGAGTTTATTTCCTACCCATGCTGCATGTTTAGTGGAGGAAGGTAAAGCTCAACAGAGGCACTCAGGGACCCACAGTAATGGAGGCTATAACACAGCCTATACTTCCATAGTCTCAGGGCAGGAGAAAGAGATTGTGCTTTCCAAGATCTATCCCAGAAGTGACATAGGTCATCTCCGATTGTGTTTATTTTCCAGAGTAAGTCAGAAGGCCTCACTGAATTCAGAAGGGTAGGCCCAAACCAGGATGGGGACGTAATCCTCCCTAGGAAGATAAATCAAATAATTGTGAACTATAATATAGTCTACCACAGTCTTGGGACAGACAGGGTTTTGCTCTTGTGAAATGTTTGGTGGTATAGAAATAAAACATGATGTAAACTTTCAAAGGAATATTTCATGGGACACACAGATTGACTGAGTTGAATTATCTGCTGCTAAATAGGTGAGAGTTTATGGATGAGTGGGACTTACAAAATTTTAGTCTAGGGCTTGGTAAATGGACTCAGGAAACTTTTGCAGACCTCAGAAACAAATTAATTGAATTTAAGCTTATTTTACAAGACAGTGGTCAAGAAAAATTGCAAATATGTTAACCCAATTAAATGATCGCTCTTTGGAGTGAGTAAACTGGGCATTCCTTAGATTTGTGCCTGAATTTTCCAGCCGAATCAATACAAGTGTTCCATAACTGAAAGAAACTAAAATGCTTAGTGACTGATATGAACATTATACATTTTTCTTAAAAATGTTCCCAAATACTAAAATATCGAACCACAAACCTCATTCCTTTGTTTATCATTAAAAAAACTGTTTAAGTGATGACAATCATAGTCAATGAAATTTTATGACTTTTAAAAATAATAGATAAATATAATTATTTTTAAATTTTACTTAGTTATTAAGTTTCTATGTGTCAGGAGTTGTAAATTAATTATCTTTAATTTTCACAAAGCCTTGTAAATATTAACCCCATTTGAATAAAAAAGTGAGGTTAGGAAAGGTAAATAAATTTCCTAGACTTCCCAGTAAAAGCATAAATGCTTGAGACTGAAGCTTAAATTGGTGTAATGCCAAACATGTAAAAGTCAGCCGTTTCCCCCTCTGTATCACACCACATCTTTCCACTAACTACACAAAAACCAAGGTGCTCTGTTTTCTTTTAATATTTTGATTTTGATCAATGTTGCCACCAGTGCAATTAATTAACACTCTCCAGATACAATTTGCTCCTGAAAGAATGTGAAGTCTGGGTGAATTTCTCTGATTCTTCATTGAGCTCTTTCCTCTTTGTCTTATATACTGCCATCCTGTGTTGAGGGTAATTTGTTTCCTGTGATAGATTTTTAACGAAATTTCTACTAGTGCTAAGTTTATGAAGAGGAGTTCTAAAGACCAAACTGCATAAGCTTAAAAGACTAACATTAGTCGGTTTTCACAAGATTTTGAAATTACAAATTAATATATTAATTCCTCCCATTACCTTTTTTACTTTGCTAATTTAGGTAGTTTTAACACTATATGAGATTCTGTTTAAAAAAATATGCATCAACACTCTAGAAATGAGAAAATTGAGAAATGTTAAGGCCAAATGGCATACATATTCCAAATAAAAATCTTATTTTAGTCTTCTCAATATGCCTACGTCATGTTTCCTCTTTGTTGTCTATCTCTATTTTCTTGGAAAAATAAACTCTTGATTATGCATGTGGTATAATAGTATGAATTTAAAAAATCTCAGATATGGAAAATATTGAGAAAATAAACCATAGAGTGAAATTTTGTACTTGCAATGAATATATCCAGGAAAGGACCAAAAGCTCCTATAAATAATAAGTAAAAAATGAAATATAGAAGAATGGGAAAATATTTGAATAGGTACTTCATAAAAGAGGCTATCAAAAATACCAGCTTTACCTCAGTAACTTTCAGAAAAATAGAGATTAAACGCATAATGATGTACCATATTACATCCAGAAGAATGGCTAAATTTGAAATCAAACTAATGAAGAAAAAGCCCATACCTGAAAGCAAGAATAAAGAGATCCTATTCTAGAACGATAGTACACTGAGATGAGGGTGTAAAGTGGTCTAATTATAGTGGAAAACTCTAGATCAGTATCAATTAAAACTGGTTATTGGACATAAATAATACAGTCCTAGACATATGGCCAAAACATATGTAGATCATGTATCAAAAGACATATATAGAATGCTCATGGCAACATTATTTGTAAAGGCACAATGATAAAACTACTAAGGTGTGTGCCACCCTAAAATGGAGACAGATCCACATTGTGGCCCAGAGAGTGAATGTACCTCAACTACAGGAAACGGGGTGGTCGTGGTGGGTTCACAGCATGAGTGAAAGAGGCCAGATGGAAGAGAACCTCACTATGAACTTCCATTTATGTGGAGTTCAAAAATAGGAGAAAATGTGTACAGTGTACTTTGGTTACCTTGAGAAATAAGAAATTGTGGGTAGAGTTATGAGACAGGATAGGATGATAGCTGGTATTCCATTCACAGAGCTGGGTTAAAGTTCATATCATATTTACTCTGAGAACACTCATGTAACTGTACACTTAGGATCTGGACACTTTTAATGTTACGCTTCAATAGAAAGCACTAAAAAATATCAAAATACAAACAGGTACACAGTATAAAATATATTTTTGGCCCTCCCATGCCCTTGGGTGAGGTATGTTCAAGGAACCTAAACAGGTTGAAGTTGGCCGGGTAAAATCTTAATTAGAAATTAATATTGATCTCCAAAGTAAACAACCTCTATATTATACCACACCTTTGAACTATTCTTTATTGAGAGTTGTTCAGCTATAGTTTGTTGTTGGAGAGATTTCCCAATTAATATTTCTATTAAGTAGGCAGAAGAACTAATTTTGTTTGTAATAAAATACTGAGCCCAAGAATTTCTAACCTGTCTTATTAGATTATTCTTTATCCATGCAGTTTTATATTTCTCTTTCTCTTGCTCTCTCTCTCTCGCTCTCTCTCTCTTACCTACTGCAAGAAAACATTTCTGTTCACTTAATGGGTTTCAGACCTTTTAAAAAAATTCAGATCCATCTGATATTTATCTTGATTTGGATGTCATTCAGAGTGTTTGCAATGAAAGAGATTTTCTATATGCCTCTCTAATATCTAGTATCTGTCACTGCCACTAGACTGGTGTGCCCTGTTTTTTTTTTTGTCTTCTTTTTGATGAAATGTTTCATGAAAATAATGTGAGATACATAAATGTGCATTTTTAAAAATTAATTTCAAATATTGGGTAAGGTTGTTAGATTTAGAGACCAGCTTTATTTACATAAATAGAAGTAATAGCCTGATGTAATTTTAAATATGAGCATTTTCATGTAACCATTGAAAGAGTGATACAGGTGGTAATTAAAGAAACCCATTTGTGATCTACATATTCATGCAAAACAAAATTCCAGAATCAAACTACTACCCAGATGGGGTCTTCAAAGACTGATTTTTTGCTTTAGTGTATCTAGAGCATTCAAATATGCATGAAAACTTTTTATATTGGTTTTTACTGATCATCAAAGAGATGGAGAGTGTAAAGGGAAATTTTTCTTTCTTTTTTTTTTTTTGCAGGTGATTGCGGTGAATTATTATTGGTAAATATAGTATACATTTCACCAATATGCTACTTTTGTCTATTCTTTTATTGCTGTACACCACCAAACATCAACTTTCCCCAGCATAAACAAAGAAAAATGGCCACACCCTGGAGGACTTGCCTTCTGCTGTCCTTTATTTGTCAGGGGGATGTACCAGGGATTGAACTCAGGGGCACTCGACCACTGAGCCAGATCCCCAGCCCTATTTTGTATTTTATTTAGAGACAGGGCCTCACTGAGTTGCTTCATGCCTCACCATTGCTGAGGTTGGTTTTGAACTCTCCATCTCCTGTCATAGGAGGATTATTCAAGGATGGGATTATGCTAACCGTACCTAAAATGTTGTCTAGGAAGAATTTCATGGTCCTAAGTAGATATGTTTAACTTGTTTGTACCATTACACAATGTATATACTTATGTGAATATTAATATGTACAATTTTTCTTCTTATTTATCAGTTAGAAAATAAGTTTAATTGAATAAACATTAAAATATTTGACCCTGAATCTAATCAAGCCCCTATATCTATAAATTTATGAGAAATATTGGCAATAAAAGGAAAGTGATTTAAAGAACATTGTAAAGATATAAACAATGAAATTCAGAAAATAGACAATTTTACTGGACAAATGACATAAAAAAATGGAAAGAAATGCAGGGGGAGGATTTTTTCTAGGTAAGAAACCTAAGACGTGCAACATGCAGTACATTATAAAACTTGCTTGGATCCCAACAGGAAGCACCAACCATCAGACATGTAAGCAAGCCTTCAGCTAATTCCAGCTGCCTGATTGCTTTCCTTGCAGTTGCTTTCCTTTCCCCATCTTCTGAGTAAAACAGAGACACTGGACTCTTCAAGCCCTCCTCAAATAAGTTCCCAAGCAAGTTAAATGCTGTCATCATTTTACTGTTATGCAGCAACAGATAAGTGAAATACCAACCAAAGTGCATGCTAGCCAGTACACCACACAGGTGTATGCCAGTTGAATACCATCCCTCTGTGTATCCCATACAACTAGTGAAGAAAAAGAATTCAGAAACCAACTCCAGGGAATCCTAGACACAAGTTGGCTTTGGAATATTCAATTGAATAAACCCATAGTAACAGACGAGAGTTGAGGTG
This sequence comes from Urocitellus parryii, assembly GCF_045843805.1. Taxonomy (NCBI): domain Eukaryota; kingdom Metazoa; phylum Chordata; class Mammalia; order Rodentia; family Sciuridae; genus Urocitellus; species Urocitellus parryii. Next base: position 210,755,353 of record NC_135531.1, on the reverse strand, counting down.
GGAAGGAATCAACATTTGAATTGATATTTGAGTATGAGCCCAACAGGTAATTAACTAATACTCTGAGGTATTAATAATTAATACCTCAGGGGAAAATTATACAATACAAATGAGATATACTAATATTATTGGTCCAAACAAATATAAAACAAATTTTGAGAAAAAATATGTCCAATCCATTGGTAAGAACAAAAGGTGTATTTCCCCTTGGTTAAAAAAAAATAATAATTAAGCTTTTTTTTGTTGTTGTTGTTGTTTTGTTTTATTATTCTAATCACTTACACTTTAACTTAATGTTCTCAATAAAAACAGGTTGGTAGGAGAAATATAGATAATAATGCAGATGGACTGTTCTGGCAACAATATGCCTTGAAATAAATTATAAATTTTAAAGATATTGTCTACTAAAATATTTAAAAAATGTGTTTATATACAAAAATAAACCTTGCTTGGATCCTGATGGACTGTTAAAAAAGTACTTTTTGAGAAATTCATAATTAATTGACCTCAGAAATTAGATGATATTAATGAAGTAATACTAATTTTGTTGGGTTTTATAGTGGTATTGTGGTTGTGTTTAATCTGTCAGTGATAAATACTGAGATATCTATAGATCAAATGGAATTTGCTACAAAACATTTTTAAAAAGAGTGGAGGAAGAAATAAATGAAAGTAGAACAGAATATTGGTAATTTGTTAAGTCTGGGCTAGGAGTTCAACTAGGTTCATGGGTACTATTTTTGTCTATCTTGGTATTCCTATCTTGGTATTTCTATCTTGGTATTCATCCTGGATGAATTTCAGGCTCTCACATAAAGCCTCCCTCACCTTGAATTAAAAATAATAGTACCTATAAAATAATTTTGTGCTCCTTGCCTTTTATATAAGTGATGCCCTATATCTCTGGCCTCCAAGTTGGTATTCTCCATTTGCTCCTGTCAAGATTCTCCTCTAATCCTTTTCTGCTTCTGCTTCTCCTTCTTCTACTTCTCCCTCTGTTTCACCGTCTTCTTTTTAATGTAAAGCAACTAAGATAGGTCCTTGTTCTGTCCTTTTCCAAAACTAGGTCCTAGGGGGTCTCAGCATCAAACTCAAGTGACTTGTCAAAGTGTTTTGCTAAACAAAAGGCCATCTACTCCAGAGAGAAATTATGCTCATTCTTTGCAGCATTAGGTGATTTCAGTTCTATTTTTCCCCCTTTCTGTTACATACACAAACAGAACATAAAATGTCACAGAAGAATCTTTGCCATTCCCTTCTCACGATTACTGATAGCACTCATCAGACACCCTGCCATTGCTCCACCAGGCAGTCATTTTTTCTTTTTACCAGTTTGTCTACATACAGCTTTCTAGGATTGAGTTGTGACTGACAACTGTTAGAAGGTGATGCCTCCCACCACTTATTAGTGCCAAGAAGCAGAAGCAGAAAGATGAAATGATCATAAATGTTTTGTGGAGCAAAAAAACAATCATCAAAAAGCCAAATTTAAAGTTACTGAGTAAGATTTTTAATATTGTTTAAATAAACTACAGAATTATTTAATTAGTATTTGTATTTAGCTTCCAATGGCATTTAAATTTGGCACATACCTATTGTGAAAGAATGATTCTCAGTGGCTGAGTAGGATGAATTTCAGGCTCTCACATACATGTATGTGTGCATATGTTGTGTTTGTGTTTATGTATGTGTAGGTTTAGGAAAAGCCTCCCTCCCCTTGTTCAAGCAGCCACAATTTTACACACTCACTTTCTCAGTTCTTTCAATAATAACTACTGTAAACAAACATTACACAGTGGCTACTTCTGTAATCAACTTCTTTTATAATTGTGTTCAGTCAATCAAGTTGACAATTTTGTTGTAAAATATTAATATCACTGTTGGTACTGGTTTTAATGCTTTTAATTATTCTTTGAAAGCATGACCTTAATTAGCTACTCCTACCCTTTAAATCTGTTATAAAGTCTAATGAACAAACACACAAAACCAAACATATGGGAAAAAACATGTAAGCAATCTTACACTCATATAGCAGTTTCCTAAATCATTAAAGTTATATATTTTTATGTATTTTTCTTTGAATGGGGGATATATTTACATAGAACAAAGTGCAAAAAATAGAAGTATATCATAAAAAGTAACTCTTTTTTCTATACCTGTTTCCAGCTATTTAAATCTCTTTCTCAGAGGGACAAATATTTTAGTTCATTCTCTCCAATAGACATTCAATGCACATAAAGCATATCTATCTATCCATCCATCTATCCTTCTATCTGGTATGTCATTTGTTTATCTTTCTGACTACTTCATATGTATATATAATAGCATTTAAAAATTACTTCAAAAATTTCTTTTATTGTATGGTATCAGATTTACTTAACCTATCCACTACTGATGGATTCTTGATTTCTAAACTTTGGCTACTACAGCAATAAAACAGGAAATAACATGTGCACATGTTATCTTATACATATGCCAGTATAGCAGTAAAATAAATTCCTAGAGATGGAATTGTTAAATATTGTCTAGTAGCAGCCTTACTGCAATGTAGACCTCATTCAGAATGTATTCTATAAATTAGTTGTTATTGGAATTTTATCTTCATTACTCTTCTAAAAATTATGTACTATTTTTCTAATGTAAGATAAAGAAATTGAGGTTGGGATAGTTGATGAACTGCCTAATATCACACAATTAGTGGTTGGATACTATGAAGTTAAACATTTCCCAACATTCTCTCTTTCTCTTAAAGATGTGGAAGAATGTGTCTTTTGAAGCCTTTGATTGTGCAACTCTTGACAAAGCAGAAGGTTGTTCAAGGACTATCCTTGAGATTCACTGACATTTTACTACATCAAAGAAGATTCTATTTATCTCTGTCCTTGGGTGTTCAGAAGTGAACATGAGTGCTTGTGAGTGAGTGTGTGTGTGTGTGTGTGTGTGTGTGTGTGTGTGTATGAGTGAGTGTGGTGATCTAATGCTAAATACAATAAGGGAAACTTGTGGAGATTTGTTGTGGAAACTCATCTCTGCCTCCTCATCTGTAAAATCACAGGTTGAACCAGATTCTCTCTAAGATACAGAAATATGGGATCAGTTAGTAGAATGGGGTGCAATCTTTCCTAAATTTAAGCACTGGATGAAGTATCTTAAAGTTGTTTTTTTTTTAATGCTTTTTTTGTTCAACCTGTAAAGATATGATGTTTCTCTCTTTCTTGGTAATGCATTATAATTCTTTTTCATAGAATCATATAATTTCCTAGTAGTTGATATACTAAGTGGATAAACAACTGAAAGGGTGTAGTTAGAGAGAAGGTGGTAGGTATTTGGCTGCCTTCAATTGTCTAGGCATCATGGCATGCCTCAAATGATGTTGCAGTAAATGATATGCATTCACGGTAGTGACATTTAATTTGTCGTGGCATATGGGCTTTAAAAAAATACTGATAATTGTGTGATTGGTTCTCTTATATGTTCCAAGAGTTACAAATTGAGTTGTGCAAAGTACAGCTGTGCTTCCACAGATTTGACAAATACTGCTTCCACTTTGTCCTTCATCCAATTTTTCACTACAAATTAGGATTTAAAGGATAAATTCTTGGGCTGGGGTTGTGACTTAGCAGTAGAGCACTTGCCTAGCATGTGCAAGGCACTGGGTTCGATCTTCAGCACCACATAAAAATAAATAAATAAAATAAAAGTATTGTGTGCAACTACAACTAAAAAAACTATACATTTATAAAAAATAAATACTTGTTTGGGAAGAAAAATTAAAGTAAAGGTCAGAATGACTCTCTTTTGCTTGGTCTTCCTAATTTTGGAACTCTGTTAGGAGCACTCACAGAAAAATATTTGATAGCTAATAATTTTATATTCCCCATTCAATAATGTAAAATGAAATAACTGTGTGCATTTTTAAAGTTAATACTGTAATTTTTTGATAGTAGATCATATTGTTATATTTAAAAAATTATTTTAATTATATATATTTATGGGGTTCAATGTGATAATTTGATACGTGTACTTAATGTATAATGATTAGGGTAGTTTGTATTTCCATCTTCTTGAAAATTTACATCTTTTTTTAAAAATATATTTTGTACAAAAAAAGGATTGTATTTTATATCAGAAAAAATAATTAGTAAAAAACAGCATCTAGTCTATTTGACTTATGAGACATTCTGCATACCTACTGTGTATGCAAGTTGATTTTTTCCTTTTACTTAATTTCCTTATGTGTCCTTGGACTCTCAATAAATTTAGGTCACTGAAGAAATTATAGGTGGAGACAATAAAAGTCTAGGAGTCAAGTAAATAAAATCCCAACACACCCAGAAACCCAAATTAAAGATGAAATATAAAAAATAAAAGAAAGTATTTTTATTTTTTTCCCTTTGGCCATTTTCTTCCTCTTTTTTCATCACTCTCATTATTTTATTTTTTTACTTTCAGTTCAACAAGATATTTTTCTTTGGTATCTTTCCTGTGCCAATCTGCCTGTAGAAGGAATGGAAGGAAAAAGAAAGGAAGGAAGAAAAGAAAGAAAAAGTTAAAAGAGTTACTTCTCCACTCTGCTCTACAGACATTCATATTTTTGAGAAGTTTCTCTCTTAAAAATATTTCACATGCACAAAGAAAAATGAATGATTTGAGCTGACCACTGCCTTTCCCTCTCTGACTCTAGGGTTCTTTGTGGAAATCTTAGTCTTTAAGAAAATTGTGTAAGTTCTAAAGCCAAGGAAAAGAAAAGTCTGAAAAGAAGAAAAGCACTGCAGGACAGGGATCAACAGCAGAATGAGGAGGACAGAAGAAAGAACCAGGAACTTGAAGATTATTAAAAAAAAAAAACAAAAACAATGAAGAGAAGTTACCCAATCTGAACTTCAGAGAGGAAATCATTGGGGGAAAAAGGTGAAAAATCCTCGGGCATATTATAAATGATGGTGGGATATGATGATCATTATTATCCAAAGTACATGTATGAAGACACGAATTGGTGTGAATATACTTTGTATACAACCAAAGATATGAAGAATTGTGCTCTATATGTGTGATAAGAACTGCAATGTGTTCCGCTGTCATATATAAATTAAAAAAGAAGAAGGAAATGCAATAAAAGAGGTCACCTTCATGTTGCCACAATTCCTGAGAAAAAAGAATGTGGGCCCGGAAAAGTATCACATAAAATAATGACTGGAAATTTCCCGAATTTGGTAAAAAAATATAAACCTAAAGTTTCATGAAACTGAGCACATTCTAAAGAGGGTAAACCAAAGAAATCTTGGCTGGAAAGGAACACCAAAAGATGCCAGCAAGGGGATTTTATTCATTTCAAAATTTTGCCTGGCATGGGCCCTTCTAAGTTGTAAGGAAGCTTCCTTTCCTGTTTTTCTGTTATCATCACTTGTATCTCCTACTCTCTGTATTAAAAATTCCAAAGCACTCTACATTAAATTATGTTATAGGCTAAATAGGTTATTATGGAGAAACTTGGGCCTAGTTGTTATGAAAACATTACTTTTTTTTTTCTTTTCCTTTTGCCTAAGTGACTATTGAGTTTGAGTGAATTACACCTTGTCTTTTGGATGAGCTTCTTGATGGTTGGGCATGGGATAGCTTTGTGTTCTGTTGAGGTTGATGCTTAGTATTAATGTTCAGAGACTGTCCCCTCATAGAGTTTATAAGTAAACAGTGAGGAGCTATTTTAGTTAATAGATTAATGTGAACATTGGGAGAAATATTCTCTTCACATACAGATTCAATAGCTACAGGGGTCTATATTAAAGGGAAAATCAAATCTTGGTCTTGGGATACAGGGTTTTGGGTGGAACTCACCCTTTGAAATGAAAAAAAGAGGGCCATTTTGTAGTACAAATGTAAGAAGAAACAGAGAAACACACACACACACACAGGCACATGCACACACACTCACCCATGTACATGCTCACACACCTAATGAAATAATTCTTTTCTTTAAAATCACATTGCCCAGAAATAACTTTTATTTTGTACAAAGTATACAGCAGTATCCCTTTGTACCTTCTTTTCTCCCTTTCTTCCTCCCTCTCCCTCCCTCCCTCTCTTTCTATTTTTTTTCTTATCTTTCTCTCTGGGTTCTCCTTTCTGCCCCCTCCCCACATCCCTCCCCTCTCAGTCCTTGCATCTGTCCTTCCTTCTCCTCCCACCCCCTTTTTTTCCCTTTTTTCCAAGAGAAAACAAGTGACAACTTTACTTCTAAATTGCTTCTTGAGATCCTGGACCCAGAGTGCTTTTTTTTTTTTTTTTTTTTTTTGTGCTGCTTAGCAAGTTCCTTCTTTGGCATAATCAGCTGAAAATGGACAATGGGTACATCATATAGTATGCCTATTTTTTTTTAGATTCACTTAATTTTCAGTTACCATTTTTAATTACCATCCATTATTATTATTTGTCTATTATTATATTTTTATGAAATACCTTAAATAAATTTGTTTTTTTCTGAAATAGTTTTCATGTAACTGAAGATTCTATGTAATCCATGTGATTATTTCTTTCCTATTTTAATCTGGTTACCCTGCTTGAATTACAGTGCTAGAGTAAAAAGTAATAAAGTAAGAAAGAAGTAGAATATAAATATTCTGCTCTTTTTGATCTTTCTTAGCATCTTTTAACAAAATACATTCTTTTTAGTGTGTTAGATTAGTATGAAAGTCACTAAATGAATTTGTTTAGAACATAGACTATCCATTTGTCCTGCATAGCTGAGATGACCAAATGTATAATGAGTTAGTTCCATGTACTTTAAATATGAGAACATTTCAGGCTGGGGATATAGCTCAGTTGGTTGAGTGCTTGCGTTGCATGTACAAGGACCCTGGGTTCAATTCCAAGCACCAAAAAAAAAAAAAAAAAAAGAGAGAGAGAGAGAGAGAGAGAGAGAGAGAGAGAGAGAGAGAGAGAGAGAGAACATTTCAAATTGAATAGAAGAGAGGTATTTCATGAAAAATGGGTGTGTGCAATTTTGGTTTCTCTCAGCATAAAACCAACCCTAGAGAAGAAGTCTCAGGGTGTACCTTGCATTTACACTAATTAACTCCTTAGGCACCAGTGCCCTGTTGGCTTTGGATCAAGTTTGTGATTTAGAAAAAGAACAGGTTATGCAGTGATTATGCAGGAAATTAGATATCATCATCAGAGAGGGTTGGTCTTGTTTTGAACTAAATTATTTAGAGATGAATTATCTATGTTATTCCTCAGCATATTGTCTTTGTGTTTTGGGGCACTCAGGCCCCAACATTGAGGAAGTGATTGACAAGATAACACAGGTCTTTTAAATGTGTGTGTGTGCATATTTGGGTCAGGTAACTATTTTTGTATATTTTGAACAGGTTCACTGAATTCACAGTGAACAATCACTAAACATACAGTACAATTGAAGATAGTTGACAGTGTTTGATTCCCATTAATGTAACAAAATTTGAGATAATAAATTTTTAAAGAGAAAAGGTTTAGTTTGTCTCAGAGTTTTCCTTTCGGTGTCATGGTTAGCTCCATTGTGTTTATGTTTGTGGCAAGGCAGCATGTTATGACAAGAGCATGTGGCAAAGTAAAATACTTCTCACTTCATGGCCCGGATGTGAAAGAGAAAGGAACAGGAGAATCTGGGTTCCCACTGTTCTCATCAAGGGCATACCCCAGTGACCAGAAGACCTCTCACCAGCCCTCACTGCTCAATGGTGCTAAGCTAGGCACCCATTGAGCCTTTAATACATGGGCCTCAAGATATTGCACATCCAACCTATACCATTGACTTTTTTTTTTTTTTTAAACTTCATGAATGCTGCCATGGGAGACTATGGTATGGGTAAGACCGAGAATATAGAAGTGCTGAGAGAAGAATAAAGACTATGGTGAATTATCACATCACATATTACTGTTCCTACTAAAAAGATATTCATGTAAAATTACATCCTAAGACATAATATTTTAAGTGCCTCTAATAATATTAATATTCTGATAACATTTCTGATATGAACCTTTCAAGGGAAAATTATGTCAATGGCATTCTAATGCTTGTCCAAGTGGGAGAAATGGATTAAAAATTTCAACCCCTGTCCATTGTAGAAGGTTCTGTACACACTGTGTTATGCATATGGAAGTGTGGATTTGTTTTTGCTTATTGATGTGAACTGTAAGATCTCTAGCAGGCATTTTTCTTTCCTCATGCCAGTTTACTCATAACAATTTTTCCACCCAAACTCCACCTAGTGAGATGTCATGCCATGACTATGCTTTATAAATATGATCTGAGAGCTTCCCAAGTCAGGTGGAGTGGAAAACAAGTGAAATTGTGACTCATTAAAGAATCCACTCATTGAGGGTACTTTTCCTATCCAGAGTCTTGGATTTGAAATGTTGAAATAAGTTCTGCTGAACTCCTGTTCTTTTGTTGTCATGGCTCTGACATGGTGGTCCCTAGCAGTAGCTGCTGAAGTAGCAGGTGCAGGTCTGTGTCTCTGCTCACTCCATATCTCCCGACCATTTAGGTCATTGCTCCCTTTCTAATTTTTACCTTCTCCTGCTGCTGTAGGGTGTTTTTTTCATTTTGTTTCCAAAAATTTAAGGCATTCTTTCCTTTGGGACCTTTCCTTTGGGACCCCCTTGAGCTAGAAGCATAGTCAGAACTGTGACTAATAGCGTCTTGACTGGAAGGTGCAACAAACAAAATCAGATATATCTTTTTCTTCCTTTCATAGGATTGGTGTTCATTTGGTCATTCTAAATGTAACATGTGATTGTTTGTTCCACTATAATATGCAGTAGATGAAATGGTGAAAATGGAAGTATACTTGAAATAGCATTAGCTTTTTAGTTTTAAATACTAATGAAATTTGTTTATTAGTCAGTAGCATTTGAAAAGACATGGGTTGCGCAAAGATGTTTTGCTTTTGTCAACTGCCTGATAAAAGATACAAAATTAAAAAAGTGAGAATACATATATCTTTTGGAATGAAATAAAGCAAAAGAATTAGAAAAAACTGAATGCAATTAAGGTGATTAAAATATTGTGTCATACTCTTGTAAGTTAAAATCATTTGCTCAAAGAAAGAAGATTCTACTCTATATTTAATAAATATTTATTGAAATATGATGTTCCACTTGATAAGAGTATTTCTTAACCATGCTCAACATTTTAAAACTTCAATGATGGCAGAATTACTTTCCTGTAGAAACCAAGAAGGAGAGCTGTAATTGTCCAGTCAAAGTTGAAATCAGTTCAGCAGTTGTCCTTCATGTTTATCCAGTTGCAAGTAATATCAAGAAGTTAGATGTTTGATGAAGGGGATATGATTTCTTATCTATGAAATGCTATCCTCATTTGGTCCTTTGGGAATCATAGCTGTCAAAAAGAGAAAAAAAAAAAAGCCAAGGTGAAAAAAGGAAATCCTTATCCAAGGAAGACAATAGAAATGTCTACCCAATCTAGCTTTTAAAGAAAAGACTTTATAAGGATTGATTAAAAAAACATAAGCATGGCATCCTTTCTAGTAAGCTACATTTAGTTAAATACATTGCTGTTGTGATCACCAGGCATTTCATAGTCAGCAAGTCTGCACTGGTCACTCCTTATGAGGGCAGTGTCTGAGAGCTTTGGGGTGGTGGAACTGTAAGGAAAAGCTGTTGGTTCTTTCTCTGAGGCTCCAATCTACAGATCGTGCTCCTGCTGGTAGCTCTGGAGAGTGTTCAACCTCGTTAAGTTTCTGTTCTCCCAGTATGCCTTTCAGTGTGTTCCCACATAGGCAGAATATTTTACTTTATGGTTTTATGTTTGCAAACTGATGTTATATTGACAATGGTAGAAAAAAATGTGTGAAAGTTTTATATAAGCTGTTAGCTCATTTTAGTTTCACAATTAGCCATAATTAAATGTACTTTGTACCAGCTATAATTAATGTTTTATGACCTAGAACAAGCAGAGTTTAAACACGCAATTTAAAAAACAGATTCAATATTTGAATCCATTTAGAAAGCGGAGGTTTACTTAATTGTTTGTGGATAACTATGTCTTTTTTAATTTAAAATTTTTATCAATGATATAAAAGATCACCTAGGCTAATATCTATTTATCTGGAGGACTTCTTGGCAACTGATTATAAATGCAATTTAACCAACAGTTAAACAACGTAGATAAATTAGACTCATACTTCTAAGGGTGCTTCTTTTAATCATCATCCAATTCATAATTTAAAGAGTTTCCAGTTTTATTTTAATTCTTTGCTGCAGTTTGAGGCTAAACTCTGCTGGCAGTGCTGGTTAAGCTTTTTAACTGACCTTGGTTTGGTGTAAATAGCAACCCACTGTTTATCTTGGAAGTGTGTATGCACATGAGTGTGGGAGCTCGTGTGTGTGTGTGTGTGTGTGTGTGTGTGTGTTTGTGTGTGTGTATGTATAAGAGAAAAAAGAGATAGACATGAAACCATTCCTATCAGTTGCCTTTTGAATAGCACTTTATTTTAGCGTTAGCACTGACAGAGCAAATGCACCAAACAATGCCAAAGAAGGAAGAAATACCTACCTATGTTACAAACAGTATTCCAGTAACTCAGTTATTGAGTAGTCAAGAGAGAGTTTCTTCTTATCTCTGGGACTACTGGGGGCTTTAGTTATGTGTACTACTGCATGGTATAGGCTCTCCCCAACCTTGAAACTCTCCTGCTATTTGTCTCTAACTATATGAGCTATAAATGTTAGGCATGCTTTCAAAAGACTCCCATCAGATCATTTCTCCTTTGAGTAAGGTACACCCCTCCAATAAATTTAAAAATTGAATGAAGACCCTCAAAGAACTAGATCCTTCTAATGGGTGAGAGAAAAATGAGAATAACCCTAACCTGTGGAATATTTTTTAGCTTATGTGCAAACCCTGTTTAGGTTAATGAGGCAGTAATTTAATGAAAAAGTTAACACAGCTCCAGTGCACTTTTTTTTTTTCCTAGGGATTCTCTGTTAGCACGCCGTTGGGCAAATGATCAAGCATAAAGGTATTTTATTCGTTGACTTTAAGAGAGTACTCTAAGGAATAAATGTGATAGGGTTAACTATTCCCATCCTGTGGTCAATTTCCACGGACTGACATTTTTTTTTTTTTAAATCAATGCTTAATACAGAAGTGAATTCTATATCAGCCTCATAACTGGGAAAAACTTCCAGAGGAGATGAAAATTAAAGCACAGGACATAAACCTTATTGGTAGAGAAAACATATTGGACCTATGAGGTTAAAAATAACTTCACAGGGCATGAAGTTGGGAATGAATGGATGAACAAAAATCTCTCTGAAAGTGTTTGAAGGATTATATAAGAAGAATGGAACCCAGCTGCTCTATACTTTATGAAGGCCAGACAAGAAGGAATGGACTGAACTTGAAGCAATTGAAGCAAGAATTGACAAAGGAGGTCCTTAAGTACTGGAAACACTTATGAAAGGAGGTCCTGTGCTTGCCTCTCCACGCACACATACATACCCAGCTGTTCATCTCGGGGATGAAGACCAGAATGCAAAGCCTCTGAGGCCCTTCACAGTTCTATGGAACTTTGAAAACTAATTGAACTAGTTATGTGAATCCATGAATCAAAAATCCTGATAAATGATGCTGCCTTTTCCAAACCCAAGTTCTTAAAGTTCTTTCAGAATGTAAAGATTTGCATGGTTTTAGTGGAAAGACAGTCTTCAGACACTTGTTCCTTCTTCCTATTGTGAGCCATTTGGTGTATCTGCTCATTTATTCATTTTCTTTAAAAATGTCTACAAAGTGGCTTTTACCTGAGAATATTTGACCAACTTCAGTGGAAAAAAAATCACCTGCAAATATGTATTAAATACATATATATATTTTTTTATAAATCCAGATTATTTCCCTCTTTTGTATACAGCCTTAGCTCTTAGTTTCTGTTACTGTAAGACTGAAAAGAAATGGATGAGCACTTAGGATTATATCACATAGAACATTTTGTATTTTAAGTTGTTAACATTTTAAAGTATTGCCTGTTTTACCAAGCTGACATTGAAAACAAGATTTTACATGGTAGATAGTAATTAGGGCTTTTTCCTGGGTTAGAATTAAGCTGCCTTCAGTTTTTTTCATTGCAATGAACAGTCTTTATGATAGAAACTTAGAGTTCCTGAGCCAAAGGGTAGAAGCAGTTTTAATGTTGGTAGATTGACATCGAGAAATTGATTCAAGATTATACCACTGTTTGTTTCATTGTACCTTCACCAGCATTGACTGTTAATAGGACTAGACATAAACTGAACACTTTGGAATACTATTAAATCCTTTCTGTTGAGGATTGAACATGGCGGTGGGCGCAGAGAGATCAAGTCTCTGACCTCTTCAGCTGCGGGGGCATAGGGAGTCGTAAACAGTCTAAATGCTGTTTGCCCAGGATCACTGGGCAATGCTGAGCTGACGTAGATCTGGGGCGAACAGTCTGGGTCTCTCAGAATGCACACCGAGCCCGGATCGGCTGAATTCAAGCTTCCATTCGCCTGCTTCTAGCAGACAAACTGCTGTGACTCAGCACTAAACGATCCCGCTGAAACAAGTGGTCATCCCTTCTGATCCTATGGAGGTAAATGCAAACCGAGCCTTCATAGGTAGTGGCCACAAGACTGAAACGGGGCTTGGGAGAGCCAGTCAGGACCCACCCGTTGCATTGGTCACCCGGCAAAGGGAAACAAACTGTCGCCATTTGCATGGGATACCACCATGGCAGAGAACTGACGTCACCAGAATGCACCCCCTCCCCAGGCGTCCTGAGGGCTGCAGTTGGGCCACTGCCGCCACTGCCGCCGCCGCCGCCGTTTCCTGCGGAGCTCGTTAGAGCAGACTCTTCACCGCACGAGTGAGCCACCGACCTGCCGAGCAAAATGGAACAGCTGATAAGATGAGTGACAATTTAAAATCTAAGGGATCCAACATGGCGGTGGGTGCGGAGAGATCAAGTCTCTGACCCCTTCAGCTGCATGGGCATAGGGAGTCATAAACTGTCTAAATACTGTTTGCTCAGGATCACTAGGCAATGCTGAGCTGACGTGGATATGGGGCGAACAGTCTGGGCCTCTCAGAACACACACCGAGCCCGGATCGGCTGCATTCAAGCTCTGGTTCGCCTGCTTCTCGTGACTCAGCACTAACGATCCCGCTGAAATAACTGGTCAGCCCTTCTGAACTTACAGAGGTAAAAGCCAACCGAGCCTTCATAGGCAGTGGCCACAGGATTGAAACGGGGCTTGGGAGAGACAGTCAGGACCCACCTGTTGCATTGGTCACCCGGCAAAGGGAACGAATGGTCACCATTTGCATGGGATACCACCATGGCAGAGAACTGACGTCACGGGCGGAGGAGATGCGGCGACAGGTGTGTAATCCCCTAGCCTTCCCTCTCCACACAGCAGGGAAACCTTAAGGGCCCCTCCCAGCTCTCCTGTAAGGGCCCCTCCCAGCTCTCCCATGAGGGCGATAGCCAGACCGAGGGAATCAGGAGTGGTGCGGGACCTGCAGCGTGGAACTCCCGGCTACCGGTCCCACCAGTGCTGACAACCGAGGTCTCTTGCACCAGCTACCGGGGGCGTGGCTACTGGAGGGCAAGCAAAATTCACTGAGGGTTCTCAGCCCCAAGCTCTACAAACTTAGGGTCTGAGGGAATGGCAAACAGGGAGAGTGTGCCCAGTCATTCATGAAAACAGGGCTCCCAGGAGCAGCAGACCTGGTGTGTAGCCAGTATTGTGGTGAGCGTCACTGGTGAGCGAGGCCTGGTTTGAGGAAAAGTGGGGAAGTGACTAGACACAAGAGAAGGCCCTAGAAACTCAGGATTGGAGAACCGCTCTGTCTGGGAGGAGGAGCTGCTTCACAGTGATTTGTTCCCACCTATTGAGAAGAGAAGCTTGGCCCGGTGGGCACAGCTCCACCTACTGGAAGAGAAGTTAATCAAATTCTAAGACTGCATTTATTAATTTTTTTTTAATTTGGGTTTTTTTTTTCATTTTCATTTCTTTGTTGTTTTTAAAAATTTTTAAAATTATTTTTAAAATTTAAATTTTTATTTTTTTATTATTTAAATTTTTTTCTTTTTTTCTTTTCTATTTTTTTATTTTGTCTTTTCATTTCTTTTCAATTTTCTTATTCCCCCTTCCTTGAATTCTACCTGCTTACTCTCATTCTCTTTAGTACTTCTTCCCTTCCCTTCTAATACCTTTCTTCCCAAGCATCAAATAAATTTATAGGAGTAAACAGTAACTCAGCAGTCAAACAGAACAAGAAATAACATGAGCAGCATGAAAAAGCAAGGAAGAAAAGGAGTACAAACAATGCAGGACAGCCTAAATATTCAGGAGGACCTAGAGTCATCAGAAAAATGGTCAAATAAAGAACTCAAGGAATACCTCAGACAGATGGAATGGAACCTTAAAGAGGATATGAGACAGCAAATTCAAACAGTGAAAGAACACATTGAAAATGAATTACATAAACAGGTAAAAGAAGAAGTTAAGCATCTCTATCAGGAGATAGAGATTATAAAAAAATCAAACAATAATTCTAGAAATGAAGGAAACTATAAACCAAATTAAAAACTCAAATGAGAGTATCACTAACAGAGTGGAGCAAGTAGAAGCCAGAATGTCAGATAATGAAGACAAAATATATCATCTTGAAAAGAGTCTAGCCAACTCAGAAAGGCAGGTTAAAAAATCATGAGAAAAACATCCAAGAGATATGGGATAACATAAAAAAGCAAACTTAAGAGTCATCGGGATAGAGGAAGGTATAGAGATTCAAACCAAGGGAATGAGTAACCTGCTGAATGAAATAAATATAGAAAACTTTTCAGAAATAAAAAAGGAAACGGATATACAAATTGTAGATATATACAGGACACCGAGCATACAAAATCACAGTAGACCAACGCCAAGACACATTGTTATGAAGATATCCAATATACAGAACAAAGAGAAAATATTAAAAGCTTCAAGAGAAAGGAGGCAGATTACATTCAGGGGTAAACCAATAAGGTTAACAATGGATTTTTCATCACAGACACTGAAAGCAAGAAGATCCTGGAACAACGTATTTCAAACACTGAAAGACAATGGATGCCAACCAAGAATTCTGTATCCAGCAAAATTAAGCTTCAGGTACTACAACGAAATAAAAATCTTTCATGATAAACAAAAGTTAAAAGAATTTGCAGCCAGAAAACCAGCATTGCAAAGCATCTTGAGCAAAACACTACACAAGGAAGAAATGAAAAACAATAACCAAAACCATCAGTGGGAAGTGCCTCAGTAAAGACAGAGGGTGGGGGGAAATCTAATCATGGAGAAACAAACTAAATTAAAAAAAAAGATAAATAATCAAACATGGCTGGAAGTACAAACCATATATCAATAGTAACTCTAAAAGTTAATGGCTTAAACTCTCCAATAAAGTGATATAGGCTGGTAACATGGGTTAAAAAAACAAATCCAACAATATGCTGCCTCCAGGAGACACATCTGATTGGAAAAGACATACACAGGCTGAAGGTGAAAGGTTGGGAAAAAATATACCACGCACACGGTCCTCGTAAGCAAGCAGGGGTGGCCATCATAATATCGAATAAAATCGACTTCAAGACTAAGTTAGTCAAAAGGGATAAGGAAGGACATTATATACTGTTAAAAGGAACCATTCACCAACAAGGCATAACAATTATCAATATTTATGCACCAAATAATGGTGTTGCAACGTTCATAAAACAAATTCTACTCAAGTTCAAGAATCAAATAGACCACAACACAATAATTATGGGTGACTTCAACACACCGCTCTCGCCATTAGACAGATCCTCTAGACAAAAACTGAGTAAAGAAACTATAGAACTCAACAGCACAATCAATAACCTAGACTTAACTGACATATATAGAATATATCAACCATCATCAAGTGGATACACGTTCTTCTCAGCAGCACATGGATCCTTCTAAAAAATAGACCATATATTATGCCATAGGTCAACCCTCAGTAAATATAAAGGGGTGGAGATAATACCATGCATTTTATCTGATAATAATGGAATGAAACTGGAAATCAATGATAAAAGAAGGAAGGAAAAATTCTACATCACATGGAAAATGAACAATATGTTACTGAATGATCAATGGGTTACAGAAGACATAAAGGAGGAAATAAAAAAATTCTTAGAGATAAATGAAAATACAGACACAACATATCGAATCTATGGGACACAATGAAAGCAGTTTTAAGAGGGAAATTCATCGCCTGGAGGTCATACCTCAAAAAAAGAAAAAAATCAACAAATAAACAAGCTCACACTTCCTCTCAAAGCCCTAGAAAAGGAAGAGCAAAACAACAGCAAATGTAGCAGAAGGCAAGAAATAATTAAAATCAGAGCAGAAGTCAACGAAATTGAAACAAAAGAAACTATTGAAAAAATTAACAAAACTAAAAGTTGCTTCTTCGAAAAAGTAAATAAGATCGACAGACCCTTAGCCATGCTAACGAAGAGAAGAAGAGAGAGAACTCAAATTACTAACATAAGGGATGGAAAAGGCAATATCACAACAGATGCTACAGAAATACAGAAGACATTTAGAAATTATTTTGAAAACCTATATTCCAATAAAATAGAAGATAGTGAAGACATCGATAAATTTCTTAAGTCATATGATTTGCCCAGACTGAGTCAGGAGGATACACACAATTTGAACAGACCAATATCAATGGATGAAATAGAAGAAGCAATCAAAAGACTACCAACCAAGAAAAGCCCAGGACTGGATGGGTATACTGCGGAGTTTTACAAAACCTTTAAAGAAGAATTAATACCAATACTTTTCAAATTATTTCAGGAAATAGAAAAAGAGGGAGCTCTTCCAAATTCATTGTATGAGGCCAACATCACCCTGATTCCGAAACCAGACAAAGACACCTCAAAGAAAGAAAACTATAGACCAATATCTCTAATGAACCTAGATGCAAAAATCCTCAATAAAACTGGCGAATCGGATACAAAAACACATCAAAAAAATTGTGCACCATGATCAAGTAGGATTCATCCCTGGGATGCAAGGATGGTTCAATATACGGAAATCAATAAATGTTATTCATCACATCAATAGACTTAAAGATAAGAACCATATGATCATCTCGATAGATACAGAAAAAGCATTCGACAAAGTACAGCATCCCTTTATGTTCAAAACATTAGAAAAAATAGGGATAACAGGAACTTACCTCAACATTGTAAAAGCTATCTATGCTAAGCCTCAGGCTAGCATCATTTTGAATGGAGAAAAAATGAAGGCATTCCCTCTAAAATCTGGAACAAGACAGGGATGCCCTCTATCACCACTTCTGTTCAATATAGTTCTCGAAACACTGGCCAGAGCAATTAGACAGACGAAAGAAGTTAAAGGCATAAAAATAGGAAAAGAAGAACTTAAATTATCACTATTTGCAGAAGACATGATTCTATACCTAGAAGACCCAAAAGGGTCTACAAAGAAACTACTAGAACTAATAAATGAATTCAGCAAAGTGGCAGGATATAAAATCAATATGCATAAATCAAAGGCATTTCTGTATATCAGCGACAAAACTTCTGAAACAGAAATGAGGAAAAACACTCCATTCACAATATCCTCAAAAAAAAAAAATAAAATACTTGGGAATCAACCTAACAAAAGAGGTGAAAGATTTATACAATGAAAACTACAGAACCCTAAAGAGAGAAATAGAAGATCTTAGAAGATGGAAAAATATACCCCATTCATGGATAGGCAGAACTAACATCATCAAAATGGCGATATTACCAAAAGTTCTCCATAGGTTTAATTCAATGCCAATCAAAATCCCAATGGCATTGCTTGTAGAAATAGATAAAGCAATCATGAAATTCATATGGAAAAATAAAAGACCCAGAATAGCAAAAGCAATTCTAAGCAGGAAGTGTGAATCAGGCGGTATAGCGATACCAGATATCAAACTATATTACAGAGCAATAGTAACAAAAACAGCATGGTACTGGTACCAAAACAGGTGGGTGGACCAATGGTACAGAATAGAGGACACAGTAACCAATCCACAAAACTACAACTATCTTATATTTGATAAAGGGGCTAAAAGCATGCAATGGAGGAAGGATAGCATCTTCAACAAATGGTGTTGGGAAAACTGGAAATCCATATGCAACAAAATGAAACTAAATCCCCTCCTCTCGCCATGCACAAAAGTTAACTCAAAATGGATCAAGGAGCTTGATATCAAATCAGAGACTCTGCGTCTGATAGAAGAAAAAGTTGGCTCCAATCTACATATTGTGGGGTCGGGCTCCAAATTCCTCAATAGAACACCCATAGCACAAGAGTTAATAACAAGAATCAACAAATGGGACTTACTTAAACTAAAAAGTTTTTTTCTCAGCAAGAGAAACAATAAGAGAGGTAAATAGGGAGCCTACATCATGGGAACAAATTTTTACTCCTCACACTTCAGATACAGCCCTAATATCCAGAGTATACAAAGAACTCAAAAAATTAGACAATAAGATAACAAATAACCCAATCAACAAATGGGCCAAGGACCTGAACAGACACTTCTCAGAGGAGGACATACAATCAATCAACAAGTACATGAAAAAATGCTCACCATCTCTAGCAGTCAGAGAAATGCAAATCAAAACCACCCTAAGATACCATCTCACTCCAGTAAGATTGGCAGCCATTATGAAGTCAAACAACAACAAGTGTTGACGAGGATGTGGGGAAAAGGGTACTCTTGTACATTGCTGGTGGGACTGCAAATTGGTGCGGCCAATTTGGAAAGCCGTATGGAGATTCCTGGGAAAGCTGGGAATGGAACCACCATTTGACCCAGCTATTGCCCTTCTCGGACTATTCCCTGAAGAACTTAAAAGAGCGTACTACAGGGATACCGCCACATGGATGTTCATAGCGGCACAATTCACAATAGCTAGACTGTGGAACCAACCCAGATGCCCTTCAATAGATGAATGGATAAAAAAAATGTGGCATTTATACACCATGGAGTATTACGCAGCACTAAAAAATGACAAAATCATGGAATTTGCAGGGAAATGGATGGCACTAGAGCAGATTATGCTAAGTGAAGCTAGCCAATCCCTAAAAAACAAATGCCAAATGTCTTATTTGATATAATGAGAGCAACTAAGAACAGATCAGGGAGGAAGAGCTGGAGGAAAAGATTAACATTAAACAGAGACATGAGGTGTGAGGGAAAGGGAGAAAAAAGGGAAATTGCATGGAAATGAAGGGAGACCCTCATTGTTATATAAAATTACATATAAGAGGTTGTGAGGGGAATGGGAAAATAAACAAGGAGAGAAACGAATTACAGTAGATGGGGTAGAGAGAGAAGATGGGAGGGGAGGGGAGGGGGCATAGTAGAGGATAGGAAAGGTAGCAGAATACAACAGTCACTAATATGGCATTATGTAAAAATGTGAATGTGTAACTGATGTGTTTCTGCAATCTGTATTCGGGGTAAAAATGGGAGTTCATAACCCACTTGAATCTAATGTGTGAAATATGATATGTCAAGAGCTTTGTAATGTTTTGAACAACCAATAAAAAATATATGAAGGATAGGAAAAGAAAAAAAAATAATTCCTTTCTAATTTGAATGGGACTGATGAAATTGTACATTGTTGTATGCATATGGGATTATTTCCCCACTTTTAAATTAAATAAATCCTTTGAAAGTGGTTTAATTTCATGCCCCATCTTCATTCACTAATTTGACAAATATTAACTATAGTTTCATCAAGTTCCTACCATGTGCCAGGCTGTGACCTCTATTAAAACATTTGGAGGTAGAATTTGTTTTTTTCCGTCAGAAAATTTCTTGCCTTGTTCACCACACCAGCTTTTCTTACGTTCTCCCTGGACCCAGTGCTTCTTCACATTCACCACTGTGATTCTTAAATTTATGTGTCCAGTTGATTGTGCTAGAGGGTACCCTGATATCTGTGAAGATGTTTTTGGATGAGATTAACATATATATTGGTAGACGTAGTACAGTAGGTCAACTGAGTAAAGTAGATAAGATGTAATATTTAATATTAAGTCAGTAAGCTAAATACATTGGAAGACTCACACTTTCAGTTAAAGGGCCTCATACTTTCAGTTAAAGGTTGGAGTAGATCAAAATGCCAACCTTTCTATGAGTAAGAGAAAATTCTTCTGGACTGCTATGAGACTGGAATTACTACTAGTGGCTCTCCTCAGTCTCTAGCTTGATGATTCAACTTGCAGATTTTGGGATTTGTCTTAGTTGTGTGAACCTGGTCTTTTTTTTTGGTACTTGGGATTGGATTGAATTCAGGAGCACTGGGTCAATCCTATTTGGTATTTTTTATTTAGAGACAGGGTCTCACTGGGTTGCTTAGAAACTTGCTTTTGATGAGGCTGGCTTTGAACTTACGATCCTCCTATCTCAGCCTCCTGAGCAGCTGGGATTATAGAGATCTTTCTCATTCTAACCCCCGCACCCCCGTCATATACATATGAAAACATGTATACACACTTATCAAATGCATGTGCATATGCCTGTATGTCCTTCCCTCCCCCCAATTCCAATCGATTCTTTCTCTCTAGAGAACATTCCCACTCTAGCTAGAGAGATCTTGCAAAAATCTAGTAATTTTACCCTCTGTCTTGAAACTTTAGTGAGTTCTCATTGCAGTTAGCCTTGAACTGTTCCTTAGTATGGTCCTGTCATGATTTGGCCTCTGCTTCCTCTCCTGTCTTACACATGTACCTTATGTACTGCACTCTATCTATACTGTACTATGTATATTTCCATGAATACTCTCCGCATTATCATCTCTCTATTGTACCTCTCACGCTGTTCCAGCTTCTTAGTCATTTTCTTATCCTCTTTTATCTGTATCATTTCTATTCATGTTTTAAGTCCCAGCTTGATTGTAATGTCTACTAGACATTTCTTTTACTCCCTTAGGTCAGTGATATGTTTCCAGATGTTTTCCCCATAGCATTACTTACCACAGACCACCATTGCCTGTTTCTTATTGGACTTTCCTACTGGTGTGAGGGTCCATTAAGGAATGTGTCTCTCCTTTTCAGTCTGAGACCTGGCTTCTAGTACAGTGCCTGGCGTACTCCAGGCTCTTAGGTGCTTGTTGAATAATAAATGGAAGCAATTCATGGGATTTCAGTTTCTCTTATGAGCTTTGTGAAAACACTGAAGATACAAATCAATTTTTTTTTTTCTTGATGAACATGGCAACTTTTGACAGTCGTGTTGTGGACACTGCTCATTATATTAGACAGCTATAATTCATAAAATTAGCTCTCCTTATCTAGTTGATTATTTAGATACAGAGATACAGTGCATTTGGCTTTACCAGTCATTTCTTTCCTATTACTCCAGAGTATGTTAGTGATTCTCCTCCTGGGGACACCCTGCTCACCAACCCTGAGGACATTTAACTGTGTCTGAAGAAGTCTCGATTACTATGACTTGGGGGGTAGATGGAGAAGTTGCTGCTCCTTGGTAGGTAGAGCCCAGGGATGATGTTAATTAAGTTCAGTATTGCACAACGCAGCCCCACACAAAGACTCATCTGATCCAAAATGTCCGCACTGCTGAGACAGAAAATCTAGTCCACGTAAATTCAGAGAAAATTTATGAAGAGTAAGCTCTCCTATGCTATTGTCATGATGTAGTTACCTGGTAATTGTGTTCATCCAGGATAGTGTATATTATTTGACCACAGAAGGGAAAACAAAGGAGAAGAACCCGGCAGCCAAATGATATGCAGTATTATTGCATGGGAGCTGTTTTGGTACTGTATTTTAACTCATTAACATTTAAAAATTGTTATGCAGCAGAAAAATAATTATGTCCTTTTAACTGTTGAAACAGAATCCATTTTTCCAAGTATACTTTTTTTAGGGGCATATTGCTGAAACACCAACTGTTTTACAAGTACAGTAATCACATTGCTGTTGAGTTTATTGTATTTTGTTAAGGCACACTTTATAGTGTGGAAAATGCATTTTAAAGTAATTCTTCTGGGCCCAGTTATGGAAAAGAAAAGAGGTGTGTTCTATTTTTGTAAGTGAACACTTAGCCGCATAGTGACCTCCTCTGGCAGATGAAAGGTGTGGTGTGGGAGGGTTTCTGGAGAGTTCAGTATCTAAGCCAGTGACCTTCACGTGAAGAGATGAGGAAGTTAAAAAAGGAAAACGTGAAAGGGAGAATATTTAAGGGACTCTAAAGACGTCAGTCCCTTCAAGGGAATAGTTCTGTTCATGGTGGTGATTCTGTTGTGGTCTTGGTTTTCCATCCCCATCACCCCGAAGGCACTGATTCTTTACTTGGTTTCCTGGACCTACATGTTCCATGTATGGAGTGTTGAGGAGATTTGAACCAATATAAATGTAAGAAAGATTGGTGCGTGTACAAATGTAAGTTTTTTTTTTTTTTTGGTTGGGTAGTGTTTATAGCTTCATCAGTTTTTCAAAAGGACCTGATAATAAAATTTTGATAGTTCTTTAGAGAATGCACATATTTTACTGACCATGGAACCTTGCTGTTTATATGGCTTTAGAAGGTGAAGAATATTTAAAAGAAAGCTGCTTGGGGTTGAGGTTGTGGTTGAGTGGGAGAGTACTTGCCTAGCATGCATGAGGCACTGGGTTTGATCCTCAGCACCACATAAAAATAAAATAAAGGTCTTGTGTTCACATACAACTAATATCTATCTATCTATCATCTATCTATCTATCATCTATCTATTTAAAGTATATATTTAAAAAAAAGAAAAAGCTGCTTAATCATGAAGAGGTCATCCATAGCAACTCCCTCCCCAGTTTATAAACCTGATGTGGAATGCCTGGGACCTAGACTGGTTTTGTCCCTTTCATTCTGTCTCTATATCAGTGGGTCTGGAAAGTCATAATCTTTACACTAACAGATAACTTCCAAACTTCTTCCTCTCTGGTTTGCCAAAATTAACTGTAATTCTGTTGATCACGTATCTATGCCTTCAATCTGACTTTTCAGCTTGAAAACAATCTCAGTTAAATTAACATGTATCACTCAGTGTAGTTTGAGGGTAATTATTAGGGATGCATATATATATATATATATATATATGTTATGTATAATACATATAAATATTTATAATAAAAAAATAAAGCCGTACACTTCACATTTTCTTTCTTTGTGAGAAAATCTGGTCTGGTTTTGATTGCCTTGATGGCCTTGGACTCCTTTCATATGCTCTTGGAAGGGTTAGTGCTGGCCTCCTTCCAGCTTCACGTGGCAGGTGCAAGGCCTCCTCTCCAGATCACAGGTCTGTGTGTGCAACAGAGGGGGAGGGTAGCAGTGGCTCCTGGAGTTTACTTTGGAAACATGCAAATTTGCTTTCTCCTGTGTTACAATTGAGCAATAGCCGGACGTGCACTAATCCCTGATTTCCCTTTCTTTAGAAGTTGCCAGTTGTGTCTGACTCTACTCTTGTGCAGTTTGTAGAGTCACGTTCATAGACTGCTTGCTGTGGGGGTGGAGCAAGGCAGAGCAGACTGCTGTGGTATTAATATAATATCTTCCTACCCTCGACATTTCTGTGTTCTTGAGAGAGGATTATGCGATTTAAGTTTGTATAGTCTCAATTCAGTAAAGGCTCCTAGACTCATAAATAGGTAAACTTCCATTATCAGAATAATAAAAGGTGGCAAACTTATTTAAAAAAAAAAAAAAACCCTGACTATGGAAAGCCCCTAAAGTAAATATATTTTGAAATGGATGTATTCTACTATGAGTTTTATTCATTTTGGATTGGAGTTACTTATTGAGTGCAATACTCAGGGAAATTTTTCTTTATATTAGTTCATGATTACAAGTCATGGATTTACAATATTTGTCCTGTGAAGAAATTGAAAAATATAAATATTAAATGATGGTGCTTGTATATACTATATTTTCCTTGAACCTTATTAAGAAGATTTCTTCTGAGGATATGAGAAAATCAAGTACCATATCATCCAATGGTCTAACATGAAACTTAGAGTTAAGTGTGGGTCACCGGCATGTGAACTTGGATGCAATCTTTCTTTTCAATTTTAATATCTTTTGAAAAATCTTTTGGCTTATAAGGGCCATGGTTCAGAACACTATATGGCTCAAGTAAAGTGTGAGAAACTTTTTCATTTAAAAGCAACTTTTGCTTACTGGGGCTGTGGAGAGGACTCAGTGGAACCTTTGCAGGTGTGTTGCTCTTGGGAACAAAGGTTAGCTCAGGTTAGCACAGCCCCACATCAGCTAATAAGTCCTCGGGCTCCACAGCATCCTGATTGTTCTACTGGGCATTGCACCAACTTGGTTAAACAAACACACTGGAAGCCACACCAAATTATCTACTTAAGGTCATAACATGCCTTTTTGACGTATAATTTATATCAATAGAGAAGTAGACTGAGAACATATTATTGTAATCAAATTGTAACAATAGTAATAGTATTTACAGTCCTTAGTTGGGGTTTTAATTGATTGAAGAACACATTCTTTCAGTTGTATTATTCTTAAGCTGCACCAGCCTAAGGAAGATTCTCAATGTTTTAATTTCAATAAAATTTCTAAATATTTATCGAGTGTGTATGTCCATCTATCTATCTGCTACAAAGAACAAGGTAGCACATGGAAGTGCTCTCTCACAAGTTATAATAAATGAAGGGACAAAATAGACACCAGGAGAAGCTAAATCAAGTAGCATTTTAGTGTGCTACTTAAGATAACAATCTTCCAAGTTGGCAATTCAAGATATATACAAGACATGTTTAATTGCTACAGGACTTCAGAGAAAGGAGAGAAAGCTCTGAGCGTTGGTTGAGATTTTGTGGGCACTGGGAGGTAGCCTTGAGTTTAGTTTTGAAGAACGTTTGGGCTTTCAATGGGTGAAGTTGAGAAGAGGGTCCTTTCTAGTTCTAGAACAGCTTGAGCAAACGATGTGGTGCATTGTGGTTGAAAGACATTACAGAGAAGTTTAGCGTCTGTAAATTTTCTTCTACTGAAAATTTTGTGAAGCAAATATAGCCAAGGGAGGGTGGAGTCTGATGGTAGGAAATCTTGAAGGACAAGCTAAGGAGTTTACACTTTAGCTTCTATTCAGTTCCGAGCCACTAGATTTTTTTTTTCTTTCATATTTTCTGTTCCTAGTTGGGTTCCTCTAGTAACTTTGTACAATTCACTGTCTCTTTTTGGATTGGAATGGAGGTCCAGAGAAAGTACAAAAATCTCTAAGTTAAATGAAAGTTAAGAGTCTCTGTGAAGAAGAAACAACTAAATTACTTTTTTTCTAACATAAACCAGGTTGATAGCATGTCCTTCCCAGGAATGAACACAGTGGTATACTGTTCTCCAGCAATCATTATCTAAACACACTACTCTGTTCACTGAGGCCTCTTGTGTGCATAGTGCTGGTCCAAATGTTTGCTTTATCCCACAGTTAACTGCATATTGCACCTGCCATCAATCACTAGGCATAGGTGTGTCTCTTAATTGCCTTTGAAAGTAGAAAAACTTCAAAAAGAAACAAAAAATACTTTTAAAAAAACTTACTTTTTTTTTTTTTTTTTATTACAGGTGAGAACTCTTGTTTAGAGCCAGAAAAAGATGTTCACTTTGGAATATCACATTTTTTTTTTTCAGAGTTGCCTCCTAATTTGAAAGAATGGAGATTTATGATCTTGTTTAGGATTACAAGTCCAGTTACAATTTTGAAGAGGTTCTAACGTATCTCTTCAAAAATAATGATGTTTTTCAAATGATGGGACCAGGTAATATTACTATTTAATATCTATGTTTCAAAAAGCAAGAAGGCAGATACTACATAGCGTAATCTGATGAGTATGAGATTACTTCAAGGCAAAATTCTAGTATGACTCATTAAACTGCAGTTTTGTATTTAGAAGATGAATACTTAATCACTTTTAGCTGAATTTCTAAAAACAGTTGGTTCCAGACTGATGTCATGGCCTGTTTTTGTTTATTCGGAAAATAACTTCTGCAATTCATTTATTCACTAAATAAATATTTTAAGTTCATCTCTGTACCAGGCCTAATACTAAGATCTGTATATATCATGTTACACTAGAGAGGCATGGTCCCTACCCCCATGGAGCTTATGTTTAACTCTGAGCAATATGCCCTTAACAAAATTGAAACAGTAAGACTATCACACATAAGTAAACACAGGAAGACATGAAAAATAATTTAAAAATGCTAACATAGCTAACAAAGGCATAAGAACATAACAGGCATGAGAGTCATGTGGATGGTGAGCTACATGTGTAGATGCTCAACATAAATTACACAATGAAAATTGTGCGTTATTTGGCCTCCTTGTTTTGGTAGATTGGATTTTGGTAACACATGAACTCACATTTTTTTTTTTTTTATTGGTTGTTCAAAACATTACAAAGCTCTTGACATATCATATTTCATACATTAGATTCAAGTGGGTTATGAACTCCCATTTTTACCCCAAATACAGATTGCAGAATCACATTGGTTACACATTCACATTTTTACATAATGCCATATTAGTGACTGTTGTATTCTGCTACCTTTCCTATCCCCTACTATCCCCCCTCCCCTCCCCTCCCATCTTCTCTCTCTACCCCATCTACTGTAATTCATTTCTCTCCTTGTTTATTTTCCCATTCCCCTCACAACCTCTTATATGTAATTTTGTATAACAATGAGGGTCTCCTTCCATTTCCATGCAATTTCCCTTTTCTCTCCCTTTCCCTCCCACCTCGTGTCTCTGTTTCATGTTAATCTTTTCCTCCTGCTCTTCCTCCCTGTTCTGTTCTTAGTTGCTCTCATGAAACTCACATTGTTTTTAGTTCAGCATGGTAGAAACATCTATCTAGCTCTAGCAATGGTTCTGGGCAGTGTTTAGTTAGCCAGGATAGCACTATCTATTGTAGTCATCCAGGGATCTGG
The DNA here is from genome assembly GCF_045843805.1 of Urocitellus parryii. Lineage (NCBI taxonomy): Eukaryota > Metazoa > Chordata > Mammalia > Rodentia > Sciuridae > Urocitellus > Urocitellus parryii. The sequence goes on along the minus strand of NC_135531.1, from coordinate 210,728,298 downwards.
GCTTATTCAATACTATTAGAGCTTTGTCATACCCACAGTAGGGTTTCTCAACCTTGGTATCATTATTTGTTTTGGAAGACTGTTCTATGCACTGTTGGATATTTAACAGCATATTTATCAGATGCCAGTAGCATAGTCTAGTTGTGGCAATCAAAAATATCTATTGTTACTCGATGTCTTCAGTGGAGAAATATCCACTGTTGTAGGACCTCATTGCCATTTGAATTCAGCAAACAGAATATGAATGATGCTGCAGAATAGGTGCGAGCTCAGATCCCCAGATAGCAGACATCTCTTGACTTCTATTTCTTTGCAAAGAACCAAGTCATGTAGCTGTATTCAACTTTGAAAGGGCTGAGAGATGTGGTCTAATCTTGTGCCCAGCTATAATCTTGTTGTTATGGAAGCAAAAAAAAAAAAACCCTCATATTTTGGTGGACTACTAGTGGGTTCTGACACACGTTTCAAGAAACTAAAACCTATAATTTTCCCATAGCTCAGGAACCTATGAACCTTTGCTGCTAGCTTGTTATACTTGTGGTGTACTTGTGTTTGTACTTGGTGGAAGAATAGCTCTGTCTTTGGATCATTCATTACTTCCATTTCTTTTAACTGCAGTGCACAGTGTCACCTATAGGTCACAGCTTAGTCAAGGTCACAATAATCCTGACAAGCTCTCAAAAGTGTGCAATGTGGCACTCTCATGTTGGTTAAAATTTTACTTTGAGAATGTTTGTTCTTAACTACTACATTTTTAAAGGTATGTGGAGAAACCAATACTAGCCTAGAGAAAAACAACAAAAATCATTACAGGGAAGGGAAATAGGCCCTCCAAAGGAGATTAAAAGATCTTTGGAAATTTAGCTGGCAAACATCTCTTATTATATAAATGAGTTTTATTTTTTTTAAAGATGAAGATGTAAATTATTCCCAATGGAAAACTAAAGTATAATCCTTGTACAACTATTAGAGTGAGTAGATTTTTAATGCAGTTTGATTGAAAAATTCAAATACTGTGACAATAAAATACTAACACAGATCATCTGTGAGAAGAGTTTTAGTCTACTTGGCCCTGAAAATCCCTAACAAGGAAAGAGAGAAGGAGAGGAGAGGGAAAGAGGAAGAGATTGAGGGGGGCAAGGAGAGGGAGGAGAGAATAAGAGGGAGGGAAGGTGAGAAGAAGGGAGGGAGGGAGAGAGAGAAGAAAATTTGGCCAGATAGGTAAATCTTTCGAGTTCTTTTTTACTTTCCTAGTATAAATATGACACACATGTTGAGAAGAAATTGAGTTGAATTGATATCTCCATTATTCCCGAAAGTTCATTCCTTTGAGAAAAAAAGACATTGTATAATCCTGAGCATTCTGAGTGATTTGATGGATTCCTTTGTTTTCCAATTTGATTATTTGGATCTTGAATTTTTTAATTTTGTGAAGCTCATTAAATATTAATTAAACATGTATAATCTGCCTGTAACTGTGCCTGACATAGTTTCTGCACTCAACATACACAGTTACCAATATACATTAGGCAAAAATTTCAAGCAATATATGATTTTCATCTGCCTTAGGAATAATGAGGAAGGTGGTGGTTTCTGACAACAGTGAGATTTGAAGAAAGAAATTTCAATAAATTACAAGGAAGTCAAAGAAGTGAGTTGTGCCCAAGAAATTCTGGCTTCCAGGAATTTCCAACAATGGATAATTCTCCTTACTTAGACATGTAATGAGTGCTTTCTCCTTTAATTGTTATATTAGAAAATTTTTGGAGATATCAGTTCTTTGGTCACCTGTTCTCTGTTGACTGGAGCTTAATCTTTCATTCCAGAAGTTTCTGTGAAGACATAATTTTTTTTTAGCTGTTAATTGAACTTGTCTTTCTGGGTATTTTGTCAGGTAGGTTATAGGAGACTGTCAGTTAAAGCTGAGAGTGAGTTCCTTATCCATTTCCGAAGAAAGATTCGTGTAATGTTTGCTTATATAATTATGTGCTAGAACTTTGAAATCACCTTCTATTTCATTTCATGTGTTCTCTTTGGCAATGCTTGCTCTAGAAGCCTGCTTCCCAGATCTGTTCTTTCATCTGGAACTAAGATTCTTATTAAGAAACTGTGCCACAGACCCACCATTGGAAAACATCCCTCTTCAGGGTGTAACTTGGCACTAATAAACTTATGCAGAGCAACAGGATGTGACAATTTAGGACAAGAAAACAATGGTATATATTGTACTACAATAGAGTTTGACATGATAGAAGCAGTTTGAAGGGGCCAAATGTAATTTCCCAAGGCACTTTTCTGTTAACTTTAGCTCTGACTTTCCTGAAATCCTGGTGGTGATTTCATTAAAGCAAGAAATGAAGACTTAAGTTTTTCTTTGGTTGAAAATAGAGTTCCTGATTAGTGTCTTTAGTTTCTCAATTTATGAAAGAAGAATGGGCACAAGTGAGACCACAATGTAAGTTTTTGTTGGTTAGCATATTATTCAACATATTAATTATTCAATGATTTGAAAGCAACTAGAATCTTAAGTGGAGGAAAGAAATTCATGGGGAAAACTGTTAATAGTGGGGAAAAAAGAGTGATATAAAAGTACCCAGTTACATAGATTTACTTATAATTTCTAATTTCCATTGTGCATGTTCCAAACTCTCTCACATATTTTGAGATTACAGCCCCTGCTCATTCTCCATCAAGCTCCTTCAATTTTATTCCCTTGAAATTTCTATCCTCTCCACTTTTCTTGCTTCTAAAGAATAAGTTCCCCTTATTTGTGTCTCCATTGTCACATTTGGTCTATTTGCTAGGACCCTGGCCATTTCGACTTCTACTTTCAACAATCGTCTCCCAGCCTATAGAATGGGGTATGGAAAATTAATCCAAATCTTCTAAGTTAACTTTCCAAGTTATTTTGTTTTTTTTTCTCATTCTTGTCTTGCAATGTTGAACTTTTAAATACCTCATATCTCAATAATTCCTTAGTGTATTACAAGGAAGTTTTAGATGGTACCATCTTCAGTTTTAACTTACTTGTTCAACCATTCTACTTCATTCTTGAATTCTTTTTCCTCTTCTAACTTCAAAAATGTAGGTGTTTTTCAAGGTTCAGTTCTCGCTTGTCACCAGTCCTTCTCCTGCTCCACGTTGGCATCATCAGCCACCCCTGCCTCTTACCTTTAATTGGATGATTAGTGATGATATTCTTGCTGCACTTTAGATATTATTGGAAATTCTGCCCTATGCTGATGACTTCTGGTTGCAAATCTTATCTTTAAATGCAGCATGTTTCAAAGAAAAATGCAGCTTCTTTCCTTTCTCACCAAACCTCCCATGACTCCCTTAGTTCCCATATTGAGTCACGTGTCAAATTTTCAAAAGGTCACTCCCATTGCCTCTCATCACTTTCTTCACCTTTCTTGGTGCATTCTTAATTAAAATTGGTACTTTTTTTTTACTAGATTCATAAAAGATCTTTCTGCCTTGCATATTTTTTTTCTTCAAATTTATTTTTCACACCATTGCCAAATTAGATTCCTAAATTATTGTTTCGCATAAAAATCTTCAATGGACTTTCTCTATACACTGGGTACAATTGAAAAACCCTCAGTTTGGCATTGAACTCATGCTTTCTTGCTACAGTAGGAGAGAATAATACTCCTTAAGTGTCCTTAGGAGATTAACTAACCCACCGTGAAATCAGAAAAACAAAATCTGAGTGACTGGGACTGTTTGCCTTCCTTGTTCATGTGGAGCAGTGGATGCAATTCTGCCTAGAAATACTTTATAAAACACTTGGTTATAGCATTTTATTTGGAACTGATGTCCTTTGGTACAGATTCTCAGTGTTTATCAGCTTGGATTGACAAGTTTTCTTATTATTTGCCTTCAACCATAATCTCATTTTATTGCTATAGTAACTATTTAAATTCCTTTATAAATATAAAACAGAACACTTTTTGCCTCTGGTTAGGGTGGTTGCCTTTTTTTGAAATGACAACCAAAACAGAGATGATCATCCTCTTTCCAGGAGAATTAACAATGATAAAAGTAACGAATGATACTCAGATTATAATCAGATAATTTTTTTCCACTAGGTAGAGTGAATTATGATTTTGGTAACTACCTTCTTGGCATTTAGAAACTTACTAATCCAAAAACTAGAAAATGTTTACAGACACATAGAACCTTCATTGTACTGTTTATTTCAAAAGCAGGTACTTATAGAGGTCAACTAAAAGACAATAGTCATTATTATCCCAATAGCTTTTGTACTCTCTAACCAAACGAAACTAGAAATCTAACTTGGAAAGGAATTCCTTTTTGAACGAAATGATATGAACTATTTAATTCACTATGCTTTTTGGTAAATGGATTGGAGTGTTTGCCTCAAGCTGTCACTCTTTGAAAATGTACTTGTCCTGGACAAGGTTGCTGATGTCACGGTTAGGAGTTCACATCCTGGGAGAGGTTTACATTTGAAGCTGAGGTGTATCTGATTCAGCCCTGAGGCAGAAAAACTGGATGAGGCAGTTTCTCCCCCTTCCTCTTCACAGACGGTGCGGGTGTGATTTGTGCAACAGCTTTGGCTTGGCAAATAGGGAAGTGTCAGAGCTAAATCAGCTTTACTATAAGGGCACTGTGTGCCTGTGTTTCTCAATTCAGTGATACCCAAATCCAGGACCATTTTACTTCAAGTGGAATACATACACAGAACAAACATTCTCAAGGTCAGGTATACGTGTTCTTTATATTCTACTGCAAGAACTATTTTACTTGTTCAGAAAGAGGCCAGAACTTGCTCATGCTTCAGAACTGTAAACTCTAGAAAAAAAAAAAAAAAACATTTCCATGCAATTTCCCGTCTCTCAACCAACATTAAAAAAATAAATTAAAAAAAATATAAAACAAAACAAAACAAAACAACAAGACAAAACAAACAAACAAAAACCCCCAAACTGTGCACAGAATCATTTTTTTAAAATAAAGAGATGTTATGAAATCAGTACTCACAAGCTAATCAAATATGGCAGGGAGAGGGGGGCAGCCTTAGTTTACCTTCCTGAATACATGACTGGCAATCTATTTGTGGGATGGATAGGTTTCTAAGAAAAATATAAAGTGAACAATTGAAGCAAGTGACCATCTAACTCAAGCAATATTTCTGGCTTTTCTTCATTTACTTGCAGTATTTCAAGCAGTAGTAGAGTTGGGCCTGAGTCATTTGGATTATTTTTTACTTTTCTATTTTATTTTGGTAGAATAATAAAAGTTAAGTAATATGGTTTTGTGTGTGCAAATATTCGTGTTATTGTTATTACTTGTTATTACTGTGCAGTTTGACACAGCTTGCTTTTTATTAAAGAAGAAGGAGACCGGAGGTGTCCAGGTGACTGTCTTGGAAAGGGAAGTGTGGATTTTCCTGTTCACTGTATTTCATGCTATCAGGAACAGATTCCTAATTATAGATGGATGGATTTTGCACATGCACAGGCTTAGTAAATACCTCTGGGTTTCCCTCCACTTCTCAGTAATGAGCGCTGCCCTATTGTTTCCTTTCGGGTTGTGCCACTTTACATCTCTTACCTTTCCCCCTTCGTTTTATGTAAATTGTGTGTGGATAATGGAATGAAATGGTTTCCATGGAGCTGAACAAATATAGGTCATATTGTAAGGAACTCTTCCTCTCTTGAAGTACACAGGTGAATTTGCATATCATTTTAATTATTCAGTTTTATAAGTAGGACTGAAACCGTGAACAAAGTTGGGCTTCTTGGGAGGTAGACTTCTGCTTTCCCTCATAATATATGGTTATATGGATATTAAAAAAACCCTCAAACTACACAAAAACATTAGAATTTAGTAGACAAAAAATATAGACAGTAAATCTGTTTTTTTAAAAATATATTTTATTACATATTAGTTGAGTGACTTCATGGTTTACCTCTCTGTGACTCATTTAAAAAGATCTAAATGTTCTCATCTTCTAAATTTTTCCCTACATATAAGGGACTCCCTTTCACTTATTTATACATGAATGAGTTCATTCAACAAAGGCATTAATTCATTCATTTTATAAATAAACTTTAGATCAAGATGGACCTGAAATTGAATTCTGGTTCTATTTCAAATTTGCTTTCATTTGGGAAAGTTAGTAAACCTTGCTAAATATGAATTTCTTCATGGGTGAAAGGAGATGATCATACCACCTTCCATGGGTGTTTTAATTCAAAATGACATTGTGTGCATAAACTACTTGATTTCAGGTTTGCCACATGATAGGTACTATAGTGGCTGCCAATCTGTTTGGACTACTTAAACAAAATGCCACATGCTGTGTGCCTTATAAATAACAACAATTTAATTTTAATGGTTCTAGAGGCTGGAAAGTCCAAGATTAAGATGCTGGCAGATTCTATGTCTGATGCCAGTCTGCTTTCCCGTCCATAGATAGCTATCTTCCCACATACTGAGAGGGAATTTCTCTGAGGGGAGGGGAATTCTCTGAGATCTCTTTTAAAAGGAGGATCCCATTCATAGGACTCTGCCACCAGAGTTAATCAATTCCTCAAAGATCTCAGCCCTTAATATCAGTACTTTGGGCTTTGGGATTTTAACATATGAATTTTTTTCAGAGGCATAAATATTTAGGTCACAGCAGCAGCCATTAGAATTCAATTTGCAGACCTCTAGGCACAGGAAATATGACAGAGGAATAGCATAAGCCTCTGTGAAATCCACCAACGCATTAGCTATGAGGCTGTATGCAGGTGCAATGGAGACACTAGGAAGGACCATTCCTGGAAGACAGGGTTTTCCTCTGTGAGGTTACACAGAAGTAAGCTTTGAGGTTTGACAGCACTTTTGAAACTTGGTTGTACTTTATGGTCATTTAGGGCACTTTCACTCAACTTTCCTCCCCTTTCACTTGGAGACCACAGACTTGCATTGTGATTTGAAGACTCTACCTGCCTTTCCAGTTCTCTTGTCAAGTCCTGTCACAGGTAATTCTCCTAATAAAATTTTTGCATCTTGGTATCTGTGCTTGGAGAACCCACACTAACATGTATACTCATTAATAATGGAGTTTTTAGGTTATAGTTATCACTGATCATGTACAAAGCACTTTCTTGGGCTCAGCTCATGATGTAAAGCTGAATTAAACAGAGTTCATTGTTTCAAAGAAGTGAGAGCATCATACAGACAAGTGGTGTCATAGGCTAAAAGTTAGAATATTGAAGGCTTTTACCCCTGAGATGCAATAAAAATTAATGGACAAAATAAAATTGAAAGACACCTTTTAAAGTAGTCATGAAATTCATCTAAAAAAATAAGAGGCTCAGAATAGTGAAAGCAATCCTCAGCAAGAAGAGTAAAGCAGGTGGTATCAGTATACCAGACCTTAAACTATTCTACCAAACAATAGTAACAAAACCAGCATGGTATTGGCACCAAAATAGACTGGTAGAATAATGGTACAGAATAGTGAACACAGAGCTAACCCACATAATTGCAGTTATATTATATTAGACAAAGGTGCCAAAAATATACATTGGAGAAAAACTAGGCTCTTCAGCAAATAGTTCTGGGAAAACTGGGAATCCATATGCAACAAAATGAAATTAAACCCCTCTCTCTCACCATGCACAAATTCAACTCAAAGTGGATCAAGGATCTAGGAAATAACCCAGAGACACTGCATCTAATAGAAGAAAAGTAGGCCCAAATCTCTCTCATATCAGATTAGGCTCCTACTTCCTTAATACGACTCCTATAGTTCAAGAATTAAAATCAAGAATCAATAAATGGTTTTATGGATTAAAACTAAAAACTTCTTCTCAGCAAAAGGAACAATCGGTGAGGTGAATAGAGAACCTACGTCTTGGGAGCAAATTTTTACCACATGTATATCAGATAGAGCACTACTCCCTAGGGTATATAAAGAACTCAAAAAGCTAAAAACCCCAAAATCAAGTAACCTAATCAATAAATGGACCAACAAACTGAACAGACATCTTATAAAGTGGTATACAATCAATTGGTAAATATATGAAAAAATGTTCAACATCTCTAGCAATTAGAGAAATGCAAATCAAAACTAAGATTTCATCTCACTCCAGTCAGAATGGCAGTTATTAAGAATACAAACAACAATAAGTGTTGGTGAGGATGTGGAGAAAAAGGCATACTCATACATTGCTGGTGGGACTGCAAAATGGTGCAGCAGTTTGGAGAATCCTTGGAAAACTGGGAATAGAACCACCTTTTAATCCAGATAACCCACTCCTCAGTCTATACCCAAAGGACCTAAAAACAGCATACTACAGGGACACAGCCACATCAATGTTTATAGCAGCACAATTCATAATAGCTCAACTGTGGAACCAACCTAATGCTCTTCAGTAGATGAAAAATGAGATACACACACACACAACGGAATATTACTCAGCAATAAAAGAGATTAATAAAGTCATGGCATTTGCAAGTAAATGGATGTAGTTGGAGAATATAATGCTAAGTAAAGTTAGCCAATCCCCAAAACCCAAATGGCAAATTTTTTCTCTGATATAAGGAGGCTGATTCATAGTGGGGTTGGGGGGAGGAGAGCATGGGAAGATTAGACAAACTTTAGATAGGGCAAAAGGGAGGGAGGGAAATGGAGGGAGCAAGAGGTGTAAAAAAGATGGTGGAATGAAGTGGACATCATTACCCTAAATACATGTATGAAGACATGAATGGTGTGAATATACTTTGTATACAACTAGAGATATGAAAAATTGTGCTCTGTATGTATAATATGAATTGTAATGCATTCTGCTGTCATATGTAACACATTAGACTAAAAAATTTTAAAAAGACACCTTTTTAAACAGTGTCATTTACAAATGTGATTCCAGTGCTTTTCTAGTCTCTAATGTAACTTTGCTGTAGCATAATTTCTCAGGCAAATGTTTGAGAAGAAAACATGCATGAGGGTTTTCCAACATGGGTTTAATTTACCCCAAAATATGTTATGTATTTTGATAATCATAGTTCTATGAAAACTAAGAGCAGGGTTGGTAGTGGAGAGAGAAAGAGGCCTTGATTAAACAGACTTCTCCCATTTGTTGCAAACTTGGGTCCTCTACAGGGCACCTATTCTTTTCATATGTAAATTTGAACCAATTGAGCAAAAATGTCCAACATTGAACTTCTGAGCCTGATACTTCTATACAACTCCAGATAGATAAATAAGAATATTGAGATGATACATTTTATTAAGTCTTTTATAACTGAACTGACCATCTCTACTGCTTAACTTGGGAGAGGAATATATGGAAGGAAAATTGTCTTTTCCTTTTGACATATAAAGATGTCTGTTGGTGTTGGAATTAGAGAAGACTTTGGTTTTTAATTTTCTTTAGAATTCATGTCAAATGCTTTTAAAATTTATTATATTTTGCTTTTTAATAATTATTTCTAAAAACCTTAAAGAGAATTTTATATATATATATATATATATATTATATACATATATAAAATTAATTTTCATGCTTCTATAGCAATATAAGAAGGAGGCCTTTTTTGTTATTATCAAAGTTTTATGGATTAGCATCTTAAGAACAGAAATTTGGTGGTATTTTTAGACTCATAAATAGATCTGACACATGCTAACTTCCAATTTTCACTTGACTCTGCAGATATTTCTTGTAACTGAGGAAAACTGTATTAAATCAAAATATCTTGGGTTTTTGCACTTAATCATAATTCTCCTGGAGACTAGAAAGGGACATTAACAGTTTAACTGTGTAATATACATGCCAAAGGTGGATTCATGAGAATTATCAATGCATGATATGAAATAATTCAGTTAATTCAGTCAGAGAAAGTAATTCTTTCTTCCTTGTAACACCAAAGTTCAGAAATAAACTATTTAGTAAATTCATGTTTGAGGCAGAAAAACTTCAATTTGTATAACTTTCCTGTCTTTCTTTGCAACTCCAAAGTAATATTTTACTTGAAACCTGAATTGTTCTTGGTGCTTAGTGCTAATGAGAGTCCTTATGTTTGTCAAGTTTGGGCCTTGATCCTCCCTGGTCAAGTGTGGACCTCTGGACCAGACTCCAATACCAGGCTCTGGACTACCTGACTGCACCTCCATCCTTGCAAATTCTGCTTGCACTTTTCACAGGATCAAGTCCACACTTTTCACACAATGTATTAAAGTTTTGTGCCTCCAAAGTCCTTTTCCTGCTTCTATAGGACATGCTGTAATCCAAAATATGTGAGCTTACCCTGGCCCTATTGACCTGGGGACGGTCTCTCTCTCTCTCTCTCTCTCTCTCTCTCTCTCTCTCTCTCTCTCTCTCTCTCTCTTTCTCTCTCTCTCTCTCTCTCTGTCTCTCTCTCTCTCTCTCTTCCAAAAATCACTTGTTTATCCAGAATCCTTAAATATGTCAGCAAAATTTTATTATTCAAAGATGTATAATATCAGATCAAATACCAGTACTACTAGCTGCTTAATTTTGGTGTGAAATTGCATCCCTTATTCCTTAAGCATGGGGTGCCAATCAGGAAGTTTTAAAATTCTTTTCCAAAAGTTCTTCTATCCTCCCCCAAATTTGTAGTATTCCTCTGTTTCTATGCTCAGTCAATCCAAAGACTTCTCCATCAATAGGTAGGCAGAAAATTGATAAGCATATCTTTCTCACTTTTATGCTTTTCTCTATAAATTTCACTTAAGCTTGTATCAGCTGCTCTTGCTTGAATTTGTGAGATATAAGGGCTGTTTTTGCACAAGATTGCATGAGTCATTTCAAGTTGTTAAACAGTTCCTGGTGTTCTACACAGAACCATAACTTCAGGGGCTCTGCTGCCTGAAGGGCGAGGACATCTTAATTGGAGAAATAAATATGTCTGGCAATTTATCCACAGCCATGGACCTGACAGTTTTCTCTGGACACCTGCAGGTCAGCTTTTGGGATATCGCTGGGGGGAAAAAGCTCCTGTGGTCAATCATGTAGGGAAGTGCTGCATATTTGAACTCTGCCTATCTTTGTTCTTCAGGTGGACCTGCCCTCAAATCTTGATCAGAAAAAGTTTTCCATAGCTTATTTTCAACGATTTGGGGAGAGAAGTTTCCTTGAATTCTTTTTATAATATACTCCAAGATCCTAGAGAACTTGCTGATTAGAAATTTAAACATCTAGTTTAAATATCATTAGTTTTGGAAATGCTTGTTGCTTGCAGCTTACCACTGAGGAAATGGTATTCTTTAGATTGTTAGTTGCTTGAGGGAAGCAGCAGCATCATTATATAACTGTGTGACATACATTGATTATGTGAGTCATATTAGTACTTCTACCAAATATATTGCTGTGAATGAAATAAAAGACAAAATGCTCTTGTAATTATGTGTACCAACCTGGGGATAGGAAAAACCAGTGTCCTTTTTATGATTTTTCATAAACCTGGAGAGAGAATAGAATCTATCTAGCGGATGGTGCTTGCAGAGTGATATCCTTATCCTACCTCCAAACTAATTAGACCAGAATCTCTGAGAAGCAGGAGGATATGGGCCTAGGCACCAGTGTTAAAACTCCCCAGAAATTCTAATGTACAGTCAGAGCTGAGGACTGCCACTTAGTGAAACATTTACTTATTTCTAAGGATTTTCTTTACAAGTGTATGGTGCTACCAAGTCACTGGGTTTCCCTGCTATTGAATCATCTCTTGAGAACTTGTTCCTGCCACATAAATTCGTCAAAGCACACCTCAGGGTCTGACAGGAGTTCTATGTGTACTGCCAAGGAGCTGATCTGACTAGTTGGTTGAGCCAATTCATCTGCAAACAGAAGTCTGTGATCACCTCAAGGGAACTGTTTTCTGATCTTCAGGTTCTTGGATTAGAGTGACATCAGTTTGAACTCTAATGCGCTTCAGTGTAGGAACAGAGAGACAATGGAAAGGATTCATGAGCCAGCTCCTACCCTTCATTCCCATACCTGCAGACAGGTATAACCTCAAGATTCATGCCACTCATTTATTCCTCAAGTACTCTCTCTGCAGTGAAGTCTGACCAACATTTCCTGGCCATTCCAGCATACAGCTATGGTTTATCAACATCATAAAGTATTAACAAACATATGAGTTTATATGCAACCACCCAAACTGTAACAACAAAAACAACAGCAACAGGATGAAACAAAATAAAAAGTTCTATGATCCATTATGACTGAATAATATACATTTTGGTGACTGAAGAAATGGATAGATTTGTGTCAGAGTTATTCCCTGTGAATTCTCTGCCTTTCTTCTTCCCAAGCTGTGAGTTCCTGAAAAAGGTTTCTGGGAGTTTAATACCTTCTCCTCCTAGTTTGTTCACTTGGATCTATTAATATAATGCCTCACCAGCAAGGGAAACAGTCGTGTCATGTGACTGAGGTAGCCTTCAGTTGTGCTGAGGTTTTGCTCTCCTCAGCCATGGTGGGGCTGGATAGGACTTGGGGTGGAGAGGCCATCCCAGTGTGTACCATACATGTGAGCACTTTCTGTGTGTTCCATCACATGAAAATTTTTGGGAGCCATGTTTTCATGTCCAACATTTTTTTTTTAAAATTTGTGTGTATTTATACTTGTATACATTTATAGATATACCTGCTTAACAAATTCCATTTTCCAGGAAACAAAGCTTTATGTTTTATCAACTTAACTTTAGACATGCATTGATTATGTGCTGTGCCATAGCACGACCTCGTATGTTCATGCAGGGATTCCTTCCTGACATTTCAAAGGAATTTTATTTTGAATCATGAATATTGAGGGAAATCTATTAAGAATTCAGGAAAATGGGAAAAAGCATTATAAAACTTCTGTGCCAATTAAAGTTTATCAATCAGGATGTTATTGGTTTGAAGAAATCCACTGATGCAAAGATAAAAGCAGGTGGAGGAAATACTGACAGGGAAATCAAAAAGTTAAAGTCAGCATGTCTAGAAACCACAATAGAAGCAAGGAAGAGAGAAACAGTCACCGGCTATTAAGGCACTAATTGTAGTTGTTGCCAGGTTATCAGTGCATTTTGGGCCCTGTCTACAGCTGATGCTGAACCATTGTTGCCAATAAATTAAATATTGAAAAAAATTATGTACGTAGTATAGTTTAAACAAGTTCTGTGAATGGTGTTGCAAAAGAACACAAGTTTTAGAAGAAAAACAACTCCTCAGATTGGCAAATTTGAAATGCAATTCTGTGTAGGGCTTCTAACTCTTTTAGGAGATCTGAATGTTACCTTATTTTAAGCCTAAACATTAATGTTCACTGGAGTTTTCCAGTGTTTGAATATTTGCCAGAGGCTACGGTTCTTTGTGAGTATATTAACCAAAAAAAAAATGGTTTTCAAAGAAATAAATTCAGTACTCACACAAGAAGTCAAAAAACCAAGCTAAAATCTAAATTAGCAAAGGCGATATCAATTTCCATAGCAAAATCAAAATCAGAGCAGGCAGAAAAAAATAGTTTCATTATTAAAAAAGGGATTAGTTCAGATGATGTAACTTGTATCCTATCACCAAACTCGAACATATTTTTAACAAATCAATGTAAAAGGAATGAAACTTTTCTGCATCTAGCAGTAAAGGTCAAGACAATCAGATAAGGCAATTTATGCTTTGTGGATTTAAAATTTCATTTGAAGAGTGACAACTTTTAATTAATTTTTTTTTCGGTATTTTTCCAATTCTTTAAGTAATCTTTAATTGATATTTTTATACTAATGATTTATTTTAGTGCCTTCAGTTATCAAATGTTTATATCACGTAGAGATCATTTCTATGTTACTGAATTTTTTAATATATATAGTTTCAAAGTATTACAAATCATGCATTTATTATTACATGGTTTTATAATAGAAAACCACTCAATGAATTGCTGTTTATTATTATGGTTATTCATTTTTGTTTCAACCAGAAAGTGTTATAAAAAATACAGAATAATAGGTTTTCAGAAATTCTAGAAATGTTTTTGTATCCTAGTTTTCAGGATAAATATCAGGAATCTGCAACACTAAGATAAAAACTAGAGAAATTCTGGGGACCAGCATCAGGGAAAGAGATCAACATGAAGCCTGGGAGGCAGGAGAAAGTTGGAGGGTTAAGCCAAGTTCAATTACAGGGTGTCAGGACAGAAGAAACCAGGAGCAGAATGGCATGGATACCAGAATTGGAATCCTGAAGACACATCAAAGTCAGGAAACATCCGAGGCAAATGAGGGGGCAGAAGAAGGGGTGTTAAAAAGGAAACTAATTCCAGGGGTCAACATCTTCTGGAATCAAGATTGCTTTAAAATGGATGGGCATTGATCTCTGTAGGCCCTGATGCAAGAGATCTTAAAGGGGCAGCCTATTGTTGAGTGCAGAGTGTAAGATTTAAGGACATACATATGCTAAATCCATAATTCCATAGTAAAGCAGTGGAAAATGGGGATAGGAAGGAAACTTACATCTGTAATCAGAACTTTCTTAGACTTCTATGGACTGTGTATGTTGCAATACCTCTGCCGCTTTCCTAATTTATTAGCAGAAGACTAGGCAGAGTGGGAAGACAGAACCACGGGACATGGATCGGGGTACAAGTGAAATCTATGGAAAAGGAATTATTCATTTGAGGAAGAGAGTTGAATTTTCCCACCTCATGGCATAGGAGAGGGAAGGAAGTTATTCTTTATCCAAGTTAAGTGAGAGAACTTCCATATAAATACTTTTAAAGATTGGAGTTGCCAGCAAGAAACAAAGATTAGCATTCTGGTTCTTAGTTAGACTTGTGCTGATCTCTGTGATTACTTGTAGAAAAAGAGAGGCAGAGAGGAAAGTTAGGCAGAGCCAAGATAGAAGGGCTCACAGACCGATGGCTTGATTTGACACAGATGTGGCTTGTTTCTCTGTGGGCCTGCAGTCTGGCAAGACTTGATCCAATTGGTCACCGCAGGAAGAGAGGAGGAAGCCTTTCCAGGGGGCTGAGAGGTTCAGCCAGGGCAAGCTAAAGTAGAGCTGAGCTGTGTACCTCTGCTGACTCAAAGTGCTCACATAGGCCCACTGGCAGCACCAGCATCTGTACACTGGCCACTCTGGGACTTTATATACTCAACCGAGCTGATTCTAATTGTACATATATGTCCCTTTCTGTTTAAAAAATATTTATCCGGGTAGTCATAATTCACGGTATTTTAATTGCCATTCCAACCATTTTAATCGTATTGACATTTTGTCTTTCTTTAACCTTAAGATATTTCCTTTGGCTTCTTTCTGGGCTCTTGCATATGCTGCTCCATTTTCCTGGAGCACTTTTCTTCCTGCTTTATGACTTACTAATGCTTATTAATTCTTTCAAAGTTTCAGTTTAAATGTGGCTTTCTTGATTTTGCCATAATTTTATCTTCCTATAATACAGCTTTCTCCTCACCCTGAAATTTCCTCTTATAACAAATATGTCAGGCATATTGTTCATCTCATTCAAAGCTGTCCTGCAGGACCTATCATTGAGTTCAGTAAAGTTTGAGAAATTAATGTATACTCCTTGTTTCAATAAATGAAGAAGAGTAATTGTAGCCACAAAAGGAAGAATGAGAAGACTGGACCCATGAATAGAAATCTGTTGTGTGCTACAGACCATTTGCACTTTGGAAGCATGCACTATGTTTGATAAATATCAGTTAAGTTTTGTTTCTAGCTATTTATCTGTAGGCAGTCACAATTTATGTATTAGCATTGACAATATTGATTTTGGTTATTTTGTTTAGCCTGGTTCTGGTTGGTAAAGCAGTTGAGACTGTACACCTCACACAAAGATGGAACAAATTCTGGTTTACAGGGGGTGGTTGGAAAAATCCTAAAGCATTGCTTACCTCTATCTTATTGTTTATCACTGTGCCTGAATCCCCACAATTAAATATACCTTTTAAAGTGAAGATACTCTAGGGAGAGTTGAATTTGGGGAATGTTAGCCCTGATGTGCATTCCGAGGTGGGCCTCCTTCTATCATGTTTGTTCACGTCCTCTTCTACTCAAGGTAACTATCTGCTCATTCATTTAGGAAAGTCTTGCCTGGAGAAGAGAAAAGGGTGCTAAGGAAATTACATACTAGCTATACCTTACCTTCTTTGCTAAATGAGGAGTAGTATAGTCCCAATTACCTTTGGAAATTCATGCTATTATCTAAAATGGGACATTTTATTGTAACAGAACAGCAAGAGACAGAGTCAAAGGATTGAGTCTTCATTAGCAACCTTGGGTGTCAGTTAACTTCTCTGAGTTTCATTTCATTATCTGAAAATTAAGATTATAATTTATGATATTTCAGGTCTTGTACAACCTTAACATTTAATAAATATTGAAAATTCTTCCCAATAACAGAATAGGAAAGAAAAAAAATTTAAAAGTTCTCCTTTTTAATTATACAATAATTATACCTATTCATTAAGAATGAAAAATGGGCAATATATTAAAGAGAGAGAAATTTCTGTAGAACCCACCAAAGTCTATTAAACAAGAAATCTCCTGCATGTGAATTTTTATTGCAATGTCCATACTCTCCTCTGTAGGAACTTGAAGGAAGAGACAAACACTTAAGAAAGATGATCCAAATAGCAAAGTCTCTTGCAGGTTAAGGGAAGAGGAGTAGAACAAGATTACCTGTATGAAATATTTTAAAGAAAGAAATTCTAGATGACCTTGGCTTTGGCAAAAATCTTTCCAGGCATTAAAGGTCATACACATTTCTCCAATATATCTATGGATGCATTGAAGTGTTAGTGCATTTCTATTACTTTCTGAGTAAACCTCACAAGCTCCAGGTTCTTTACTTCCATATTATGAGTTGAAAGGGCTAAGAAGGATTAAGAAAAAGTAAGACACCCATTTACCCTTTTGCAAAAATTTCAAACCAGGTTTGCCTTCACCATGTATAAAGAAGCAGAAGCGAGGGGCTTACTCTTTGTGTGAGAAGTTTGTGCCTGCTGCAGAAATCCATGTCTGGTTTCTCAAGATGGCTGGTTTAAGGCCAGAGGTCCCCTTTCTCCTGAAATTCAAAGGTCTGGATGCAGGAGAGAAGCATGCAGGGAAGATTTGTCCACAAAAGGTCGGAGTTGGCCCCTCATCTGAGACAGATACTATCACAGGGCAATGGGGGGTCTCAAGATCAGTGGGTTGAATTTTCTGCCTCTCTTTAGGGGCCTTCAAACTTACAAAAAATTAATCCTTTTGATTGACTCTGTCTCCTAATCTTGAAGATAAACTCAGAACATTTCCCAGTTCTCAGCACTGCTTACCAGTACATGTCTTAGCACCAAATTGTGAATTTTGTCTCTGTGACCTTTCCAGTCCTCCCTTTTTACCTGCCCCCTTGGTAGCTCAAGTTGTCCTCCTTTCTGCTTTGTGGAAACTTATGTCAAAGTATTCGGGATTCTGAGGGATTTAAAGAGATCAAATCATTCAACCTTTTCATTTTCAGAGAAGGAAACTAAGATTTAAAGAGGTTAGATGACTTCCCTAAGGATATGTTTTAAAATCTTCTTGGTGATTTCAGTATAAGGGCCTTCTTACAGTCAGTAACTAACTTTGATGGGGATATCACAGCTCTTTGTTTTTACATATAGATCACAAAAACTGCAATTTGATGCCAACAATCATTTTCAGATATTCAAGTGCCAATGTAGGTCTGTTTCAAGATCATTAAGTATCTGTGAGTGTATGTCACCTCCTATTATTCATTTTTGCTACTCAGTAATTATTTGCTAGCATTTTCAAACATTTAAGCTATGAAACTCAAAATAATTTTCTACTTAAAGAGTGTTGCATCAAAAAAGAAGGATTGAGAGCATGATCAGTCTGCAAACCAATACTAATGAGACTTTACTGATTCCGATACTGTGGAACATGAAGAGAAAGAAGTGTAAAGGAGACTTCGGTGATAATTGAGATACTGTGTTCTTGGGATAAGAATGTAAGCCCATATTCTCAGGCCAGCACACAAATGGGAGTAAACCAGGAGGCAGGGGCATCTGACCTAGGAATCCTGAAGGGTTTTAATCTTGCCCAACACAGCTATAACTATGCCTCAATATTTTTCTTAATCCTGTTTGATGCAAAGCAGTTCCCAGGAGGTTTCCATTTGCCAAATGAGCTCAAGTTTTTCTCTAACCATTAACCTAGGAAATTGTATGAATAGGTAACCTCAGTGAGATCTTTTACTATCAACATATTTATGTCACTGTTTTGGGTTCTTTCCCATTTATCCTCATTTGAAATGTAAATATTTTACTACTTGCTAAATTATTATTCTTCTCAAGTTTACTTTATGAACTTTATCAAAGAGAAGATAGATTTCTAATTTTGAAAACTGGTGCTCTTTTAGATAAAACATGGTCCCATAGATGTATTTTCCAATAAAATATTTTGTTGCTACCGTAAATATTAGCATAATTTTTGTGAACTTATTACATCTTTTCTTAGTTGTCAAGAATGTATAATTTTTAAAAACATTAAAGTGTTTTCTGTAAATAATTGAAAACATTCTTAAAATTATGAGAGATAATGAAGGAAATATTAAATTATCAGTTGAATATGTGATTTTTTAATATTTTAAATATTATTTTATATTCATTTAAAACATTTTCATTCCCACCACTAATGGGATGTTCCTGTGTTACTGATATTCATATTATTCTTCTGAATGTTATCATCTTCTTCTCAGTATCTTATAATGTGTATAGAGTTGTTGCTTGGTCTCATGCTGCACTTAAGAACTTGAAGACTTCCAGTAGAAGCAAGAAAATACATTGTCCAATGTGCATCCTTTATCAAGGACAGCAGAAGATTCTCTGCTGAGGTGAATGTAAATGCCACTCCATGGAAAGAAGGTTTTCAAACTTGGGACTGTCAAAGATGAAATTTTACCACTTAAGATTAGAAGAAAACTTAGCATGTTTCCATTTCTAGTTCACTTCAGTGTGCTGATTCTCCATAGGCTGAACATGAAGTAAAAAAATCTTGGTCCACATAGTAGGTGAAGATGCTCATGTGGGTGAAATAAAAAGCATAGACTATCCCATTTTTAGTGAAGAAAGACATCAGGTCCTACACCAGCGGCTATACCCATGGCTCCCAGCTGAAGGTAGCAGGAGTAGGTTCAAGGACTGGACTTTCAGTTGCTGGTCATTTTTTTTGCTGGCTCTGAGACACTTATCACCTTCCATTTGTGTGTTGCTTACATGTGTATATGTGCTTCTCCAAAACCAGCCTCTGTAACATTGCTTTTTGGATAGTGCCCAGAAGCCCTTACAAAAGAAAAAAAATACCCCTCAGAAATTGGAATCATTAGAATTTGTCTCTGTACTAGACAGGATGTCCACTCCAACCACTTGTACTTAATATAGTGTTAGAAATTCTAGCTAGAGAAATTAGTCAAGAGAAGGAAACTAAAGGAATTAAAAAAAGGAAGAAGTCAAATTATCACTGTTTGCAGGTGATGTGATCCTATACTTAGAAGATCCAAAAATCTCCACCAAAAGACTGCTAGAGCTAATAAACAAATTTGGCAAAGTAGCAGGTTAAAAAAATCAGCATATAAACATCATTAGCTTTCCTATATACCACCACCAAATCTGGTGATAAATAAATCAAGAAAACAATTATATTCACAATAACCTGAAAAAACCAAAAACAAACAAACAGAAAACCAAAAACCTAGGGATAAGTCTCACCAAGAAGGTAAAAGACCTCTACAATTTTCTACATTTATAGAATATTGACAAAAGAAATTGAAGAAGACCTCAGAGGATGGAAAGACCTCCCATGTTCATGGATAGGCTGAATTAATATTGTTAAAAAGGCCATACTATCAAAAGCCAGTATACAGATTAAAAGCAATCCTCATTAAAATGCCAATAACATTCTTCATAGAATAAGAACTAGTCCTAAAATTCATTTGGAAGAATAAAATACCCCAAATAGCCAAAGCAATTTTAAGCTGAAAAACAAACAAACAAACAAATGCAGGAGACATCATAATACTTGGCTTCAAATCATCCTGTAGAGTTATAGTAAAAAAAATCTGCATGGTATTGGCATACAGACAGACACATAGACCAATGGTACAGAATAGAATGGACAGAGACAAATATACACATCTGATCCTTGACAAAGGTGCCAAGAACATACTCCAAATGGATCAAAGACATCAAAATTATACCAGAAACTATGCAACTACTAGAAGAAAATATAGGGTCAACATTCTTGCTTTTAGGTATAGACAATGACATTCTCAATAGGACCACTTAAGCTCAGGAAATAATGCTGAGTTGATAAATGGGAAGGCATCAAATTAAAAAGCTTCTGCACAACAAAGGAAACAATTAGGAATGTGAAAAGAAAACACACGGAAAGGGAGGAAATCTTTGCTAGCTATTCTTGTGACAGAGGATGAATATCTAGATAATATAAAGAGCTCAAAAGTATACCCCCCAAAAATCCAGTTAATAAATGGAAAAATGAATTAAACAGACACTGCTTTTTATTAGTTAATTTATTTTAATTAGGTATATATGAGAGTAGAATGCATTTTGATTTATTGTACACACTGCAACACAACTTTTCATTTCTCTGGTTGTACATAATGTAGCACCACACCATATGTGCAGTTATACATGTACTTAGGGTAATGATGTCCATGTCATTCTATCATCTTTCCTGCCCCCATGCTCCCTAAACAGACACTTCTTAAAAGCAGAGATACAAATGACCAACAAATACATGAAAAGATATTCATAATCATTAGCAATTAGGAAAATGCAAATCAAAATGACACTGAGATTTCATCTCACAACAATCAGAATAGCATTCCTCAAGAATACAAATAATAATAAATGTTGGAGAAATTGTTACACTGTTGGTGAGATGGTAAATTAGCACAGGCACTATGGAAATCAGTACAGAAGTTTCTCAAAATACTAGGCATGGAACCATCATATGATCCATCAATATACTACTTCTAGGAATTTATTCTGAAGAATTAAAGTCATTCTACAAAGTGATACGTGCATACCAACAACATTTATAGCAGCACAATTCACAATATCCAAACATGGAGCTGGTCTAGAATGAATGGACAAAGAAAATGTGGTATATATATATATATATATATATATATATATATATATATATATATACAATGGAGTTTTTTTGCAGCCATAAAGAAAAATGAAATTATGTCATTGGCAGGAATATGGATGGAGCTAGAGACTATCATGAAAATGAAATAAGTCAAACTCAGAAGCTAAGAGTTGTGTGTTTTCTTTCATATGCAGAAGAAAGAGAGAAAAAAGGAACAGAAAGGTGGGTGTGGATCTCCTAAAAATCAAAGAAAGGTCAGTAGAGGAAAGGGATCAAGAGGTGGGAGGGGGGAAGTGCTGGGCAGTGATATTGGCCAAATTATATTGTAACATTGTGTGTTTGTATGTGTGTGTGTGTACAGATATGTAACAACAAATCCTATTACTATGTACAACTACAATGCACCAATAAAAAATATGAAAAAAATTGTCCCTGTAGCATATGCAGTCTGGCATTTCAAAGTTATATAGTAGAAGCAAAATGTCAAATGAAGGCATAGTTGGGTTTCAAAGGGTATATCATAATCTAAGGTGGGGGAAGGTAGGCAAATTTACAAGTATTTCTTCTACATGGGACACCCTGTTGAATGATCCAACTGAGGTGAGGTATAGCGTGGAGAACCTGGACTCTTGCTTCAAGTTCTTGTGCAAATTCAGTACAAATTACTTAAACTCTAACAGCCTCAGTTTCCCCATTGGAGAAATTGCTATTATAATAGGATGTACTTCATAGAGTCAATGAGAGGACTAAATAAGAAAATTTATGTATGTAAGATTTTTCTTGCTGTTTTAAAACACTGCCTGCTACACAACAAGCTTTTACAGCTTAATAAATGATGGCTCTTATTATAAACAGAGAACAAGGAGAATGTGGGAGATGAAACACACCTCCCATGGAAAGAGTTAAAAAACCTATCTCCATGGAGGATTATAATTTAAGGCTACCCAGAGGTAGCTTTAACTTACACATCCTGGTAAGTTATGCAGGTTTTACATGTCTGTTCAGTCTGTTATTCAGTGACAAAATATGTACTTACAAAGGCAATTAAAGCAACTTAAAGTACCACTGTAATACATCACAGAATACCTCTGTAAGGCAACACAGTTGCTATACATAATTTTAGATGGTTATGATTTTATGAATATTTTAAGATGTAAAAATGAAACACCAGTAAAGTATAATGCTATTATTTTTAAACACAGATCTCAGAAATCTAAAACTGCATCATGGAAGGGCCTTAAAAAGCTGTTTTAATAAAGGAAGATGTCTCTTTCTGCATAAAAGATTTACCTTTGAGTGCACTGATTACTGAATGGGTAGAATTATTTTGTAACACCTTTTAAAAATGCATATTCGGCATTGCTTTTCATGTTGCTTAAATAAAACTTGCAGCTGTTGACTTTTTGTACATAAAGATTGTGGCTAGGCTGAATGCACAGAAGGACAGATGATTTTAAGATGATGTGAATAAATATCCATTTTCTAAAAAGTTCACTGAGGGAGACATTTAAAAGGGAAGTCAGATGCTTACATGGACTTTATCACAAGAATTAGTAGTGATAGAGGACACTAAGAGAAGTAGGTTTGGTTTTGGTTTAGGTTGTGGTTGAAGCAGAGGAACTCACCTTCCTCAGAAATTAATGGAGGCTTTCCATCTTGTTGGCACTGCCACTTTATCATTCATATGACTAAATAGACAATCAATTTAGTGGCAATGTATGGGAATGAAGGGAAAGAACAAATAAGCTATGAATGATGAGAACAGAAAATTCAAAACCCCCTCTCTTATTCTTTTTTAATGGCTAATACCAACAGGGACAAGACCAGTAAAAAGAGGTTAATGAATTGCAAAGATCCTTTAGAAAGTGATTGACTGGTATTGAAGCACAGTCAAATCAGTCATAAATATTTACTTTTATTAGCAACAGTGGGTTGCCTGTTATTTTCAATCGATTTTTAAAGCTGGCAAAAATCTACCACAGTGACTATTATAAAATGTTTTCAATTTTGTCAATATTTCCTTGTTCTAAACAATTCTAGAACACACACAGTCTCCTAAACCCTTATTTCAAATTTTTTTTTCAGCACAATTTCCAAATGATTACAAATGACAAGGTAAAGTGTAGTTCCCTATATCATTAAGAATAATTATAATCCTTTCATTCTGACATTTGTTCACATGGGTAGAATGGCAGCAATTGCAGGATTGATGTTCTTTGATAATTCATATTCCACTAACATTGACTTGCTAACCTGCAGTTGTGTTATTTGTTTTACCAATTGAGAAAGAGGCAAAATAGAAACATCTTTATTTAAAAGAAATTTCCAGTCAGTGTAGCAATGACGAGAGAACTACAAGAGTTAACAGGCAACATCATTCTGGTTTTTGAACTGTGTGCAGTGTTGCTATTTACGTCATTGAATAAAATGCTGCTTTATTTTGGTAAAATCCAATTTGATATAAGGACATTTCCCTGAAACTTGTTGTCTAGACCATCAAAAAGATGGAAATTGCTTTTAACACAGTGTTTGTAACATTAAGATCCAATAATTCAACTCAAAGGAACATAACAAAAGGAATTTCCTACAGATAACAACAAAGAGTTAACATTTCCCAGGGCAGACAAGTTTCCAATTCAATTAGTTTTAATGAACCTTCTGCTCACTGGTTACTGAACTAGAAAGAACAGCAATAAATGCCCAGAGGAAAGAGAGAGAGGATATTAAAGGAGGGTTGGTGTATAGTATATAAATTTCCAAGTTGGCTAAAAGAGTGGCCTCTGTGTGGTTTTGGGAGCTAAAGCCACAGAATCAGGTCTGTCTTGAAAGGGTAGCATACAAGGGGAGAAAATCTCTGCTAGTTGTTCTGTGTGATCAAACAAACACACCAGTCTAGACCCTTGGTCTGATAAAACAATAGGTAATAGGACAATAATTCAGTTCCTTAAAAGAAATGAGCATATTCCACAAGGAAAACATAAAACAAATTCTTATAACCAGAAAAACACATTTTTAGTTTCCATATATGCACCAATGAATACATGTTTAAATATGTATATATGCCTTTCAATATATTTTCCAAAAATTTAGGTGTTTTTAGTTTGCATACAACAGAAATTATATATTTATTACACAAGGAACAGCACTGACATAAAATTATGAAAAGCAAAAACCTGCCACACACAAGCAATTTTCTATTTGAGATCCAGAGAATGAGTTTTACCTTAAGAATTTAATGGATTTCATATTTTTATTTGATTCTGATGGTCACCTTAAACCTGTACTATAGTACGGCAAACTTATATTTCCAGGATCAAGCTGCAAGTCATACTGTGGTTAAACATGACTACCCTCACAGATATGATTGTATAAATATACAAATCCACTGCAGTTAAATATTTGAAATAAATAATAGAGTCCAGCAAGAGCTTCTGCATCTATTATTGTTTCAAGTCAGCATTGTGAGGTATTTTTCCATTTCTTGAACTTTAAAAGCATTTTTCATTTCCAGCCACACTCTCATTATGTTGAACTATCTTTTTATTCTTAGTTACATTCTCATTCCCATAAATGTTTTGGAAATCTTTTTCTGGATGCTGAACATGGGAAGTTCTAAATGCATGGTAATAGATGGAACCTACAATTCCACACTGCATAAGGATTCACCTAGCCCCAGAGGTGCCCCATTTTTTCCTATATAGATAAACGTGCATAAATGTGTTCTGAGGTGACTGGCAGCTTGCCTCAACCAGCCAGTTTCATAAGGATTGTACTTGAGAATGTGGTTGCAAATTTGATCAACAGCTACTGCATTTCAATGATGTATTATTTTTCCTTGCAGATGTATTTCTTTGAATTTAAAGCCCAACTTGTGCTTATGGATGGCTGCTTTGTCAGTGAAAACTTGGATTTGAAAATACAGCACCTGTGTTAGTTTGAGAGAAAAAGTGTTTTTCACTTTATAGTCACATTTAGCCTTCACTATAGAAACATTAGAATAGTAGTAAAATGGAATCAAATCAAAAGCAAAGTTTTGGCTTCATAGCACTATGTCTCTTGTCAGTTAAGAACACTGAATAATCAACAACCACATTGAAAGGGTTCAACTTCTACCTGAAATTCTATAGAACCAATATGCTCTACCATCCGGTTGAAGCAAAGATTTCTTTTATAGATAATCATGGTTACTGATATTTTGATGTTATTCAATGATCTTTATTTCTAGTACTGCATTTTTACCACACAGAGAAAATATCCACTCATTGCATACTTCCAAAGAGATGGTTGCTTTAAGCAGGTAGATATTAGAATAGGAAATAAAATGAAATATAAACACTAATTTCTGGCATTTTTTTCCTGCAATTCTCTCTGCTCTGGCCACATACAAAATTATAAATCATTTTGAAATGCAAATGTGATCTATCTCTAGTTAAAAAATAGAATATGATAAGGGTAACTTCTTTGAAAACACAAATATTTGTGTTGCTCAAAAGAGGTTATTTTCAGGGTTAGAGTTTAAAATTTTATTTCCAACTTGGACACATGTTGTACTTTGTCTTAAATTCATTTGAAGTTCTTGTTGTGCATAAAGATTGGTAGGATTTTTAGGGTTTCTGAAAGGAAAGGTTTGGGGAAGATGAAATTCACATTTGTACTTCAGCCATAGAATAGGAAGTAAATCTTCAGGGAAAAGAAAATTCTTTATCCAATGCTAACTGGAATATAAAGAGTGATTCTGAACATATCACTGGAAAAACCTCCTTACTTCAAAGTGGCATGCCTTAGGGTAGTGGAATTAAGAGCATGTTGTTGGATGGTAAAACAGAAGCAGAGAAACTCCTCCCACAGAACAATAGAGACTTATGAATAGGCAAAGGTTGTCTCCAATGGGAACTATGTCTTCGTTTTAGGCATTTAATTGCAAAAGGAGGGCAGGAGTATGGAATACACTACAGACCTCTGATGCCTTTTCATAAATAGCAAAAGAAACTCTAGAACTTTGCCTCTAAGGTATTACAAGAACTTTGTCAAGTTGCACATGAGAAAATAGAGCCCATAGCCATATAGTAAGCAAAAAAATTCTGTTTGAGTATTGACATGACAGTTTTTGAAAGTTCAAGCAGAAAACCAATTATAATGAGCACTGGAAAGCCCGGAGCCCTGCTGTTCAATAAATAAAAAGTACAACAAACTATTTTCCAAAAAGGTTCTAGAGAGTTTCTTCTTGTCCCACTACTTACAATCTGATTACATAAATAGTCTCTATTTGCTGTTGAATTGCCAGGCAGCTGTATTAAAGTACAAATCAAATCAAGTCAGGATTAGAAAGTAAAAGAGCATGGTTTAAAGTAATCTATCCCCCAGGAACTGTGCTCAGATTCATCAAACAGAGCTTAAAGTACAGTATATCTTATACCCTCGTGTTTCCATGCCGCATTGCTGCAAAACCACTTATTATTTTTGATATCCAGAGAATGTTGCTTGTTGCTGAAGAAGGCTCACTTGCTTATTTAAAGGTAGTATTCATATGTGCCACTTATTTATTACTTTTTTTGGTTAAGAATCATGGGAAGGATATAAGTACTAAAGAGTAGTAGGCTTTTATTGGTCATATCCTATCTGCCTCAGCTGTGAATTGTCATGAATATTTCTTATATAGAGAAGAATGACTAATTTATTCCAGATTTTGGGTGACACATAGTTGTGATGATATTAAGGAAAAGCCAGAAATCCTTATACGCTATTGGCTAATAAAGTGTTATGTACACCTGCTCTTGCAAATCCTCTTCCATCTAATTATTACTGAAGGAGAAGGCAATTTAATCATTTCAACCTATAACTGCTTTTGATGGAAAGCTCTATATGTAGTTGTCAACGTACTGATACTAGTCATCAATTTTTTTGATCTTTACAAAATTTATGTCATCTTAAAGTAGAATGGACATAATTCAATAATTATGTATAGTTACATCATGGACTGTTTTCTTCTTTTATTATCTTATGGAACAAATTCTTTAAATCTACAAACATAAGCTTATATTTCATCACATTCCTTATATTTATATATTAGTTAAATGTCTATTCAGAGACAGCTTCAGTTATCATATTCTACATTTGTCTCCAAAGGGCATAAATGTAGCCTGTGAAGAGAGCTAGCTATTGATTTATAGTGATAAATATATATTTTATGTGCAACATGTAGGAGAAAACACGCAAAAGTGTTATTTCTGTGAGCTGAATAGCTTCAAGAAAATGGGAAATGTGTGTTTTAAGTAGGCAGCCCAATGATCATTTTTCTTCCCACATCTCTATGCTAGAGAATAAAAAGTCGACGGTTGCCATTAGTTAACACTTCTCATGTAAGTAGCTCTACTTGCAAACTATGCCACATTAAGACAAGCATTTGGTGTCATGATTGTTCACCAGGATGTTTGAAACGCTGGCACCTCTCCATTGCAGTTTGAAGCTTTTCAGACCAATTTAAAGTTTAGTTGTCTGCACTCTGCTAACCTGATCATTACCACTGACACAGATCACCTGTAGTGCAATGTAGTTAGGTGACTTGGGCACTATGGGAAGAGACCTGCATTCATGCAGGACACTTAGAGTTTTCTCTGTATAGGGACACAGAATCCAGCTTGCATTGTTTAAAAAAAAAAAAAGAAAAAGAGAAAGAAAGAAAGAAAAAGAGAAGTGGGGAAGCTTAATAGCCTTCCCTTCATCATCCTCTTCCAGATTTATCATGAAAAGGTCAAAATTGGAATTTGCTATTTATAGCCCCTCAGAACTACATATTATGAATAAGGACTGTGTGAATTTACCAGGGAGGTAACTGCAGATCAAGATCCCCCACACAAGGTATTTGTGGGGGTGGTGAGTGAATATGGAGATATTTTCATGCAGAGTCAGGAAAGATGTGGCTTCTGAGAAACTGACTGCCAAATTGTTCTGCCTCTGTGTTTGAAACAAACAATTTTTGAAAATCTTTTAATGAAATATTGATTTTATCAAGCACATCAAACTAAAGGCAAATGTACCATGGTGTCATGATTAAAAAATAACAATATATTACAGGTAAACCAAGATAAATGAGTTAAGTGCTCAGTTTGCAGTGCAAATTGAAACCATATATCACAACCTTTCATTATATTACATTAGTGCTAGAGTACAGAATATGGGAGTTGATTGAATGGTAATATCAAATTAGGAGGGAGCTTTACTCTGCTTCACTTGATGGTAGAATTTGGAACCAAAAGGAATTATTTCCATAACAAAAGTTTCTTAAAATATTTTTTAAGTGAATGTGACTGATATCGAGGAAGCCTATGGCACCCTGAAATTGCCCTTCCCAGATCTCGCATGAAGAAATGAAGGGATCCGTATTAATTTTAAACCTCCCTTTGATTGGGTGAACCTGTCTCCGTTTTGTATGACATTGTTGCCACAGGTCATTGCCTGGTGCGGTGTACCATGAAACAAACAAATAGAAAAAGGCACCTTCTGGCACTCTAAGTCTCACTGCCATCTGACTACTACCCTCGTGGTTCAGAATGATGAAAAGCAGAGGTTTGGAGAAATCTTCCTATGGTTAGATTGGGAAAAATGAGCATGATGATCACATGTAGTGGGAAGGGCAGGAGAGACAGCCCAAGTCATCTCAGAACTCAAGAGAAAAGGAGAAGACAAGAGGTCACAATTATATGCTGGTATCACACTCCCTTTCACAGAGATCTGATATATTCAGTTTGTTCTTGTATGGTGCTTAGGGAAGTTCTAATTAAGGGAAGAAAGAATTTTGACACATGTGAAGCAGAGATCAATATTTAGCACTATAATCAGCAATTCCTGATGGTTTGACAATGTCACTATACACATTGTAACTATCCATTATTCTCTCGGAGAGGAGAGCCAGGCAGAGGCTAACAGGCTGACGGCAAGCTATCATGAATCACATAAAGCAGTGTCTCATTCGCTTCTATTTGTCCTGCTTTTCATCTTCATTCATCCTTATAAAGAAGGTTGTGCTGCCACCAGCCCTGAAACACCACCCTTCCCCTGAATTGCAATAACAAAAAGCAAAAACAGTTTCTAAAGATGTCTACCACATCAAGTACAGTACCTACTTTCCAGATAAATGACAAAAAAGAGAGAGAGAGGGGAAAAAAAAAAAAGGATGTGGTAGCTGTTTACTCTCTGAAAACACACATTGTAGGCTCCCTTCACATTGACCCTAAAGGGACTCTATTAGTCACTAGAAAAATATTAATTTAAGACACTTTAGGGGGAGGTTATGTTTATAATAAGTTACAGGTTTAGAATATATTGATCTTGTTTTTCACCCAGACTAAACACTGTCTGCCCTATAACAAAGGAAATCCCACCATCTCAGAGCTGAACTGAACTCTGGATTTTCGTTTTGTTTTTGGCTGTAGAGAGGGAATTGCAATATGATATCACAATAGCTTGTCACCTTGACTTCAGCAGTGCAAGTAGGTCATAGAGTTCCATGTTCAAGTGTTCATCTTGAAAGAAATTTACCAAGCTAGGAATCTTTCTTTATGTTCATGTGATATAAAAAGTTTAAGTTTATAAAGCATCTCCCCAACTCAAATTTTGGCTAAATACATTAGTAATGTAGCCTACCAGAATATAATTTTCTTTCTATTTTTTAATTTTGGATATTGTTTTAAAATTTTAGTAATCAGTGATTATTTTAACACCTTTAATACCAATTCAAAGTAAAAATTTAAGTTCATTTGAGTTTAAAATAAATTCTATTTTTCCTCTTAATAAATTATAAATTGCTATTCTCTGTTCTTTTAAAAGTGTTAAAAATTATGCTAGATCTAGTGAATTAAAAAAAATAATTACCAGTAAAGTGATTTTTGAGATTCATTTTATTTATTTTTGCACACTAGAGTCTGATTGAGGACCATGTACCTGGATAACTAAAAGAAATAAACACCCTGTAAAATGTGATGGAATAATTTGACTCCAATTTACATAGAGAACATTATTTCCAACATTTCTCATAACATTCACAGGCGTGCAGCGTGCATTGTATGACTGTAGGTGGAAGTGAAAGACCTGGTGTCCTGCATTTCAAACTGTCAGCTGATGCTCACTGCTCTATTCCTGTTTAAGTGAGATGCTGACACAGGCTCACACACTGACTATCCCAAGTAGCACTAATTAAGGGCTGTCCAACTGTGCTTTCTGTTGAGCAGTTTGCTCCAGTGGGTGACAGGAAACAGCCTGAGCTCTGTCTGCAGAATGACATAACAAAGAAGGTTTTTAAAAAAAGAACACGGATCTGGTGGGCTGGATAAAAAGACCTAAGAGAGATCTAACTTGCCTATTTGTTGCTATGAATGCATAATTTTAAATTAAGAAAACTTGCTAAGTCACTGTTGGAAGTTCATCAGGCAATTCTTGTTAGAATTAGTAATAATTATATAAGAAGAAAATGCATTAATAGGGAACTTGAGGATCAAACATTCCTCTTATTCAAATGGTTATCAGAAATCTCTTTTTAAAAAGTGATGGTCAAATATTGTCATTGCAATGAGATGGCATTATTTATAACTTGAAGAATTTAGCTTAAAAAGTAAAGACTTGAAGGGAATTGTTCCCTTGGGTATGACTGTGAATGTCAATTTATTAGTGGCCAGGTTGATTAAGAAAGTGTGTGTGTGTGTGTGTGTGTGTGTGTGTGTGTGTGAGAGAGAGAGAGAGAGAGAGAGAGAGAGAGAGAGAGAGAGAGAGAGAGAGAGAGAGAGGAAAAACCAAAATTAATACCAAATTTCCCACAAATTGGGAAGGAACTAGAGCAACATAACCTTAAGTTTCTATTTTATGTGTATGTTCCTTAAAATTTCAGTGAACTTGAATCTGAGATTTAGTTTTTCTGTGTATTCCTTCTAAAAACAACGCAACATAGGGTCTTAAGAAAAGTGTGTGTGTGGAGAGAGAGAGAGAGAGAGAAATGAATCAAGTGCTTCCATGGTATCATTATATTGTTACTTGGAAGTGTAATAGATCAGCATTGATGTGTGGTCAAAAATAAACGAGAAAAGCACCAAACTATGCTCTTAGCATATTCCTGTGCATGCAAATGAGGGCATCACCACAACCCTCATCATCACCAGAAGACATGAGACTTAGAAACAAAACCAAATGAAGAGTCCCTTTTTTTGACAGCACTAAGCGATAACGCCTCCTGGCTGCTGCTGCAGTGTGTTTGAGAAATTGGCTGGCCCACTACTGTCCTTTTACAACGGTTTCATTTAATTGTAATCCAAAGATCAAAGGTCTGTAACTCTTTAACCAAATTCCAATGTCTGCCAAATTCAATAGCTGTCATTCTTATAGAAAAAGGCAGTGTAATATGTGTGTCCTGATCTAATTTTATAGAAAAAGACACAATTTACATACTGTTTATTTAGTTAAGTCTCTAAAATCAATACCTTTGTCTGTACCTCTTTTGTTTAAAATACATCATGACATGGCAAACGGCTATATAAATGAATTTTTCTAAACCACACGCATTGTTAATGTTTCTCTATTGCACATTCAAAAAAGGATAGTTGAAATTGTAGCATTTTCTAGATCAACCTAAATGTATTTTAATATTGGATTTCTAAAGAATGTTAAGTTTTACATTTTAAAATTGTAAATTTTGTTTGAAAAGGTCAGTCATTTTCCAGAGCCACGTTCACTATCAGGAGAACATATTTCAACCATTGAAATAAGATGAAAAGTGATTATGTTCAAAATTAAGAGAAAATAATTCTTAAAAATATGTCTCTGTAACAACAAACGATGATGAACTCCTGAAAAAGTTTCTGGATAGAATAGTAGTATTCTCAAGAAAGAAAAAGTATATTTTGTGTTTATATAAAACAAATCCATTCAAATAGTTCTCTTAATCCACAATACATTACACATGAGGAAGAAAAGGCTGGTTTCACTTTAACTGTTTCAGTCACATACATCTCTTCCCTGATCTTGCTATGGTCACAGTGATATTTGTTTGAAATGTGAAGCAAAGAAATGGCTATCTTTAGAACAATTTTCCAACTCTAAAAATAGCTATTTATGTCTTCATTTTGCATTTTTAATAGCATGTGGCTTTTATATTTTGATTAGCTCTTTAGAATAATTTCCTTCCCTTATTGTCTCTAGTACACAACCATAATTAGCTAACAAGATTAAGCAGAATGGATCTAACTGACAACTACACCTTGGTTAGGGGTGGTGACCATGTGACAGAGAATATTTAAGCCTATGTGAAGATACATGCAGTCTCTTCTTTGGTAAGATTTGACGGTTTTGTGCTTTCGAAAGCCTGAAGTTTGATGTTGCCATTTCAGTTCATCAGATCTAAAGGGTCAATTTATTTACATGTATTCTTTTTACATACAAGATGTTGAGTGTTTAATTTCCTACCAGCTTAATTCTTCTAAGAAGACTTTTTCCAATCTAAAGTGGAAACCTAAACCATGTATCTCCTATATAAGGACAATTTCTAAAACTACACATAAGGGCTTTTTCATGGGAAGTAAGGTGGTGTGTGTGTGTGTGTGTGTGTGTGTGTGTGTGTGTGTGTGTGTTGCTGGGGATTGAACACAGGGCCTTGTGCAGACAAGGCAAACACTCTACCAACTGAGCTATATCCCCAGCCTGGGAAGTAGGATGTTTGATAAGGACTTTTGATGAAGGCAGCTTGGATGGCATTGGATCCCCATTAGGAACTCAGAGTTTCTAATGTATTTATAATTGGGATTTTTAATTGCATCACTTTGAACTTAACCTTGATAGCAGTGCTTTGCTACTTTCTCATTCATTTGCACAGTTGGTACACACTCTATCTTAGGCCTTTAATTTTGGTGCTTTAAGTCCCGGTATTTAGTTTGTACTCTGGCTCTAAGGCTGTCTATGCATTACTCTGGACATCAGAAACCCTTCCATCCTACAAATAAAGAAAATCCCTTAGTAATTCCATACTTTGAGCAGGAAAGTTTGCTTGGGAACTTAAGAACATGTCATTTCTCTTAATTACAGGATATTTCTAAGTACCTGTCATTGTCACAGCTTATCTATGAATATCCAGTTTTTCATTTTCCTACTCACCCATCCATCTAATGTATATTGAATATTTTCTATATGTCAAACCCCATGCTAAGAGATGAAAAAAACGAAGATAAATATATGAAAGTCTCTGCTTCTTAGGAATTCTTGCTATAAAAATGGAGGCGATCACATTAGATCACATTAAAAAGATATTCACATAAATCACACACAATCTAAAATCTAACAATAAATTTTTACTTGAATCATATCCCCAGTTTTTTCAAGAAGACTTAGAGGAGTTTTAGATTCACAGCAAAACTGAGCAGAAGATGCAGAGATTTCTCATATACCTCCCCATCCACATATATTTATGGCCTTCCCTATTATTGACACCTGCATCAGAGAGGTTCTTTCATTGCAACTGATGCACACACCTTGACAATCATTAATGACTGGAGTCCATAATTTACATTGGGATTCACTTTTTGGTCTTTACTTTTACATGGGCTTTCAGATTTAGAAGGACATATATTTGCCGTTATAATATACAGAGTAGTTTCACTGCCTTAAAAGATCCATGCATTTTCAAAATCACTCTTATCTTTTTGTAAACTATAGTGTCAAAGTTGTCTGAAAATCTGGCACCTATACCCCCTTTCCTAAATTGGAAACAATGATTTTAAGCTGGAGAGAAAGAGTGCTGATTGTTCATCTGGGCTTTCTGGCTCATTTTAGGAGATGAATGTTTCATGTTAAAGTGAGTAGAAAAACAAATGCTTCTGAAGAACACAACAAGCTTCTTTTCCCCCAGCCTCACACTGAAAAGAAATTATCACAACACTGAAGAGTTACTTCTGTTATATCAGTAATCTGTAAATATATGAACAATTGACAAACTTTATGTCACTCAATGATGGTGTGCTAGGAGTCATGTGATTGTCTCTGGATTTTTATTCCATTCCCTTTTACATATGTACACTTTGTATAAGACATAATTCTAGGATATCTGTCAGGGCACAAAGTTTGTTGAGGGACAGTTCTTGCCCTTTGGGTTCTTGAAATCTGGTGCATATTAAAGAAAATGCTTCTGAAACATGGCAGACTATGAAAATGTAGATTGTTATTTTCAGTATTATCAGCAAAATCCTGGAGTACTCCATGCCTTTCCTGATGACTCACTCATGTTGTATTCTATTTTTCAGACCTCAGAACATGAGCAAGTATCTCTTCAATACCACACAATGGATGAACCCCCTGACTTCTCTAGTCAATGCATGTTTCTTTCAGTGAATGGTACAGATGGTTTTGTGATTCAGTGTGCTCCTCCTTCCTCTCTTCCTCTTCCTTCTCTTCTTTTCAGGGATCCATGTTCCTTTCATTGGACATGTTAACCTAGTTCCTGAAATATTTTCCAAGCATGATTGAATTAACTATTATTGCTTCTTTTGGACCAGTCCCTCAGATAATTTGAAAACAATTCTTTTCATTCCCAGTAGTCAGTAAGAGTGTAAAAACTAATATCACTTAAATGTTTTTTCTTTGAAAATTAACTATCATTTCACTTTCTATGATATAGATTATTTTGTCCATGACTTTGCTATAATACTAGAATTATTTAGAACTTACTTAATCCTTGAAGTGGGAAACAGAACATAAAAAAATTGGTTTACTGACTAATCATGAAAAATTCTTTCCTGTCGCCATTAATAATTGTAAAAAAAAAAAAAGGAAAATGTTATACGAGAAGACTTTTCTATGGAGGGAGGTATGGGAGAATTAAAGGACTGAATGACTGACTTGTTGGATCTACTTGATGGATTATTTTAAATCTGATGTCTTAGAAAAATGTTTTAATATATAACTAAGATGCTACCACATAATGATTACATCTTGCACTATATGCAAATAAAGAGTAAAGAAAGAAAAGAGAAAGAGGGATAAAGGAAGAAAAGAAGGAAGGAAGGAAAAAGGGATGGAGGAAGGAGCAAACCTTCCAGATATCAATCTGGGCATTTCAGTGCTCTATTTCTATGCAAGGCAGATGTTTTACATTCACTTAACATGAAAACAGAAAGACTCCGATAATTTAGGTGCTTTTTCCAAGATTACACATGAAATAAATGCTCATTTATGGGTTTATTTGACTTTAGTGTGTACTCTCTCATTTATTCTAGGATACATAAGGAAATGCTTTGAGAGGCCTGATAAATGAAGTGGATGTGCAAAGTACTCTAAACAACACAGGGAAGGCTAGGGAGTGTAGTAAATTACAAATTCTGAATAAAGATATTTGGTGTCAGAAATTCAAAATGTGTTGTGCCAACCAATAAGAAAATTCAAACAACAGCAGCAGCAACAGCAGAGATTTTGCAAATTTTGAGCGTCCCTTGCTTTATGCCAAACCATCACTTTAGATGATTGCAATTGCTTTACAGATTTTTATTAGAGGAACTCATAAGTGGAAGAAATACTGATTATTCAATAATATGTTCTTTGGCCTGCTGTAGAATTTTCTACGTGTAAGTGCAGAAAGCAAAAGATGATTACTTGAGTTGTGGGAATTCAGATATGTAGATGGATGGACAAATAGTGGATGTGGCAGGTCATGGAGAAAAGGATTATTTCTTCTTCCATTGTTCATATAATGTCTCAGTAATACATAGTATGTTCTTAATGTCAGAATAGGTATAACTTCCTCCAGGAAGTACTCTCTGATTCTGCTGTTTGTAGACTTCTATTGCACCTTGTATTTATCCTTTCATGAAATGTCATACTTTATTCAAATTGCCTTTATTCAAATTCTCCCTCTGGTGTTATCAGCTCTGTGTTGGTAGAAATCACATGTAGCTTTCTCATTATTTCTAATATTTTGTATTACATCTCCCACAGAGTTGATGCTTCATAAATATTTGTTGAATGAATGAGGGAATAAGGGGAAAAATTCTTTTTACGCACATTTAATTACATAGCTTTGGAAAATGTTTATATCCTCCTAATTCTAATTATATAGAAAATTATATAGAAATAAGAAACTTATGCAGCTTTTGGAAACAAAATGTTTTACATTGATTCTAAGTAAGCCACTGACTGGATAATTAGAACATGGATGTTGTCAGTCAAGGTTTGATCAGGAAGATAGCAAGCAGTCTAAGGGTTTCAAACAGGGCATTTAAATCCAGGAGCTTAAAATCAGTTGGAAGAGGTGGGGGTTTGGTGGAAAGTCAAGGAATGTTCTTTCTAGGCTTCAGGAAATCAGAAATATGCAGGTATTTCAGAAATCCACTGCCAATGTCTGTACTTTCCTCTGTAGGAACTCGAAGGAAGAGACAAACACTTCAGCAAAATGATCCAAATAGCAAAGTCTCTCATAGGTTAAGGGAAGAGGATAACAAGTTTACCTGTATGAAATATTTTAAAGAAAGAAATTCTAGAAGATCTTGGCTTTGGAAAATTTTTTTTCCAGGCAATAAAGGTCATAAACATTTCTCCAATATATCTATGGATGCTTTGATGTGATAGTGTATTTCTACTTCCTGAGTAAACCTCACAAGCTCCAGGTTCTTTACTTCCATATTATTGAAAGGGCTAAGAAGGATTCAGAAAAAGTAAGACACCCATTTACCCTTTTGCAAAAATATCAAACCAGGTTTGCCTTCACCATGTATAAAGAAGCAGAAGCAAGGGGCTTACTCTTTGTGTGAGAAGTTTGTGCATGTTGCAGAAATCCATGTCTGGTTTCTCAAGATGGCTGGTTTAAGGCCAGAGGTCCCCTTTCTCCTGAAATTTAAAGGTCTGGATATAGGAGAGAAGCATGCAGGGAAGAATTGTTCACAAAAATACTTAGTTGTCCTCAGCATGAAAAGGGGTGAGTCACAGGAGAAAACCTAGAAATCACTGCAAAATCCCCTGTGCCTGTACATAACTGCTGGAATAATAATAATGAGTTGGATTCTCTTCCATCCTCCAAATTTTATATGGCAGCCCCTCATTGACATGGGTGTATTAGTTTCCTGTGACTGCTATAACAAATAACCACAAACTTGGTGGCTTTAAAAAACATCATTCTGAAATATA
The DNA here is from genome assembly GCF_045843805.1 of Urocitellus parryii. NCBI lineage: Eukaryota > Metazoa > Chordata > Mammalia > Rodentia > Sciuridae > Urocitellus > Urocitellus parryii. The sequence goes on along the minus strand of NC_135531.1, from coordinate 210,691,015 downwards.
AACATTATTCCAGAACTATGAAGTTCTGAAGGCCAAAGTCTGCAATGAATTTCACTGGGTTGAGATCAATGTTCCAGAGATTATGGGGCCAATTCATTTCATTTCATTTTCCAGTCTCTGGAGAATATCCCTTCTCATTGTTCATAGCCTTGCATCATGTCACCTTCTTCCTCTTCCTGTTTCCTAGGCAATCCAGAGTTCCTTCCTCGTGAATCATAATATTGGAAAAGCTCTTATTGTCATATAAGGTAGCATTCACAAGTTCCAGGGATTAGGAACTGGGTATCTTGGAGAGATAAGTGATGGATATTATCCAACTAAGGACATGGAAGAGGTTGTATTTTGAACCCTCCTGGCAAAATTCTGGAAATTGAATTATTTTTGGATCGTAGTTCATCAATATAGGGAAGAGAGAACATACAAGGAAGTAAATTTTTTTTTTTTTTTTTTTTTTTTTTATTTATTTATTTATTTATTATTTTTTTTTTTTTATTGGTCGTTCATAACATTACATAGTTCTTAATACATCATATTACACGGTTTGATTCAAGTGGATTATGAACTCCCGCTTTTACCCCGTATACAAATTGCTGTATCACATCAGTTACCCTTCCATTGATTGACATATTGCCTTTCTAGTGTCTGATGTATTCTGCTGTCTGTCCTATTGTCTACTATCCCCCCTCCCCTCCCCTCCCCTCCCCTCCCCTTTTCTCTCTCTACCCCTTCTACTGTAAATCATGTCTTCCATTTGTATTCTCTTGACTTACCCCTCCTTACCTCTTATATGACATTTTGTATAACCCTGAGGATCGCCTTCCATTTCCATGCAATTTCCCTTCTCACTCCCTTTCCCTCCCATCTCTCATCCCTGTTTACTGTACATATTCTTCTCAAGCTCTTCGTCCCTACCCTGTCCTTGTTTACACCCCTTATATCAAAGGAGTCATTTGGTATTTGTTTTTTAAAGATTGACTAGCTTCACTTAGCATAATCTGCTCTAATGCCATCCATTTCCCTCCAAATTCTATAATTTTGTCATTTTTTAATGCAGAGTAATACTCCATAGTGTATAAATGCCACATTTTTTTTATCCATTCATCTATTGAAGGGCATCTAGGCTGGTTCCACAGTCTTGCTATCGTGAATTGAGCTGCTATGAACATCGATGTAGCAGTGTCCCTGTAGCATGCTCTTGTTAGGGCTTTAGGGAATAGACCGAGAAGGGGAATAGCTGGGTCAAATGGTGGTTCCATTCCCAGCTTTCCGAGAAATCTCCATACTGCTTTCCAAATTGGCTGCACCAATTTGCAGTCCCACCAGCAATGAACAAGAGTGCCCTTTTCCCCGCATCCTCTCCAGCACTTATTGTTGTTTGACTTCCGAATGGCTGCCAGTCTTACTGGAGTGAGATGGTATCTTAGGGTAGTTTTGATTTGCATTTCTCTGACTGCTAGCGATGGTGAGCATTTTTTCATGTACTTGTTGATTGATTGTATGTCCTCCTCTGAGAAGTGTCTGTTCAGGTCCTTGGCCCATTTATTGATTGGGTTATTTGTTATCTTATTGTCTAATTTTTTGAGTTCTTTGTATATTCTGGTTATTAGGGCTCTATCTGAAGTGTGTGGAGTAAAGATTTGTTCCCAGGATGTAGGCTCCCTATTTATCTCTCTTATTGTTTCTTTTGCTGAGAAAAAACTTTTTAGTTTGAGTAAGTCCCATTTGTTGATTCTATTTGTTAACTCTAGCGCTATGGGTGTCCTATTGAGGAATTTGGAGCCCGATCCCACAGCGTGTAGATCATAACCAACTTTTTCTTCTATCAGATGCCGTGTCTCTGATTTAATATCAAGCTCCTTGATCCATTTTGAGTTAACTTTTGTGCACGGCGAGAGATAGGGATTCAGATTCATTTTGGTGCAAATGGATTTCCAGTTTTCCCAGCACCATTTGTTGAAGATGCTATCCTTCCTCCATTGCATGCTTTTAGCCCCTTTATCAAAAATAAGATAGTTGTAGTTTTGTGGATTAGTTACTGTGTCCTCTATTCTGTACCATTGGTCCACCCGCCTGTTTTGGTACCAGTACCATGCTGTTTTTGTTACTATTGCTCTGTAGTATAGCTTGAAGTCTGGTATCGCTATACCGCCTGATTCACACTTCCTGCTTAGTATTGTTTTTGCTATTCTGGGTCTTTTATTATTCCATATGAATTTCATGATTCTTTTATCTATTTCTACAAGATATGCTGTTGGGATTTTGATTGGCATTGCATTGAACTTATAGAGAACTTTTGGTAATATCGCCATTTTGATGATGTTAGTTCTGCCTATCCATGAGCAGGGTATGTTTTTCCATCTTCTAAGGTCTTCTTCTATGTCTTTCTTTAGGGTTCTGTAATTTTCATTGTATAAATCTTTCACCTCTTTTGTTAGGTTGATTCCCAAGTATTTTATTTTTTGGGGGGATATTGTGAATGGAGTAGTTGTCCTCATTTCCGTTTCAGAGGATTTGTCGCTCATATACAGGAACGCCTTTGATTTATGCGTGTTGATCTTATATCCTGCCACTTTGCTGAATTCATTTATTAGCTCTAATAGCTTCTTTGTAGACTCTTTTGGGTCTGCTAGGTATAGAATCATATCATCTGCAAATAGTGATAATTTAAGTTCTTCTTTTCCTATTTTTATGCCTTTAATTTCTTTTGACTGTCTAATTGCTCTGGCCAGTGTTTCGAGGACTATGTTGAACAGAAGTGGTGAGAGAGGGCATCCCTGTCTTGTACCAGATCTTAGAGGGAATGCCTTCAATTTTTCTCCATTCAGAATGATGCTGGCCTGTGGCTTATCATAGATTGCTTTTACAATGTTGAGGTATGATCCTGTTATCCCTAATTTTTCTAGCGTTTTGAACATAAAGGGATGCTGTACTTTGTCGAATGCTTTTTCTGCATCTATTGAGATGATCATATGGTTCTTATTTTTAAGTCTATTGATGTGGTGAATAACATTTATTGATTTCCGTATATTAAACCAGCCTTGCATCCCAGGGATGAATCCTACTTCGTCATGATGTATAATTTTTTTGATATGTATTTGAATCCGATTCGCCAGAATTTTATTGAGGATTTTTGCGTCAAGGTTCATTAGAGATATTGGTCTGTAGTTTTCCTTCTTTGATGTGTCTTTGTCTGGTTTCGGAATCAGGGTGATGTTGGCGTCGTAGAATGAATTTGGAAGTTCTCCCTCTTTTTCTATTTCCTGAAATAGCTTGAAAAGTATTGGTGTTAGTTCCTCTTTAAAGGTTTTGTAAAACTCTGCTGTATACCCATCCGGTCCTGGGCTTTTCTTAGTTGGTAGTCTTTTGATGGTTTCTTCTATTTCCTCTATTGTTATTGGTCTGTTTAGGTTGTCTATATCCTCCTGGCTCAATCTGGGCAGATCATAGGACTCAAGGAATTTATCTATGCCTTCACTATCTTCTATTTTATTGGAGTATAAGGATTCAAAGTAATTTCTGATTATCTTCTGTATTTCTGAAGTGTCTGTTGTGATATTGCCTTTTTCATCCCGTATGCTAGTAATTTGGGTTCTCTCTCTTCTTCTCTTCGTTAGCATGGCTAAGGGTCTGTCAATTTTATTTATTTTTTCAAAGAACCAGCTTTTAGTTTTGTCAATTTTTTCAATTGTTTCTTTTGTTTCAATTTCATTAATTTCAGCTCTGATTTTAATTATTTCTTGCCTTCTACTTCTTTTGCTGTTGTTTTGCTCTTCTTTTTCTAGGATTTTGAGATGAAGTATGAGATCATTTATTTGTTGGTTTTTTCTTTTTTTGAGGAATGAACTCCAAGCAATGAATTTTCCTCTTAGAACTGCTTTCAATGTGTCCCATAGATTCCGATATGTTGTGTCTGTGTTTTCATTTAACTCTAGGAATTTTTTAATTTCCTCCTTGATGTCTTCTAAAACCCATTGATCACTCAGCAACCTATTGTTCATTCTCCAGGTGATGCTTGCTTTTTCCTTTCTTCTTTTATCATTGATTTTCAGTTTCATTCCATTATGATCAGATAAGATGCATGGTATTATCTCTACCCCTTTGTATTGTCTAAGAGTTGCCCTGTGACATAGTATATGGTCTATTTTTGAGAAGGTTCCATGTGCTGCTGAGAAAAAAGTGTAGCTACTTGATGTTGGGTGGTATAGTCTATATATGTCAATTAAGTCTAGGTTGTTAATTGTGTTATTGAGTTCTATAGTTTCCTTATTTAACTTTTGTTTGGAAGATCTGTCCAGTGGTGAGAGAGGTGTGTTGAAGTCTCCCATGATTATTGTATGTTGGTCTATTAGACTCTTGAACTTGAGAAGAGTTTGCTTGATGAATACAGCTGCACCATTATTTGGGGCATATATATTTATGATTGTTATGTCTTGTTGGTGTATGGTTCCCTTGAGCAGTATGAAGTGTCCTTCTATATCCCTTTTGATTAGCTTTGGCTTGAAATCTATTTTATTAGATATGAGTATGGACACTCCTGCTTGTTTCCGCGGTCCATATGAGTGATATGATTTTTCCCAACCTTTCACCTTCAGTCTATGTATATCTTTTCCTATCAAATGCGTCTCCTGTAGACAGCATATTGTTGGGTCTTGTTTTTTGATCCATTCTACTAGCCTGTGTCTCTTAATTGGTGAGTTTAAGCCATTAACATTTAGGGTTATTATTGAGATATGGTTTGTTCTTCTATCCATATTTGTTTATTGATGTTACTAAACCTGATTTGTTATCCTCTATGACTACTTTCCCCCCTTTACTGTCCTACCTCCCATTGTTGGTTTTCAATGTTGTTTTCCATTTCCTCTTCCTGTAATGTTTTGCCAAGGATTTTTTGAAGAGATGGTTTTCTAGCTGCGAATTCTTTTAACTTTTGTTTATTGTGGAAGGTTTTAATTTCATCTTCTAACCTGAAGCTTAATTTCGCCGGATACACGATTCTTGGTTGGAGCCCATTGTCTTTCAGTGTTTGAAATATGTTATTCCAGGATCTTCTAGCTTTCAGAGTCTGTGTTGAGAGATCAGCTGTTATCCTGATTGGTTTACCCCTAAATGTAATCTGCTTTCTTTCTCTTGCAGCTTTTAAAATTCTCTCCTTATTCTGTATGTTGGACATCTTCATTATAATGTGTCTAGGTGTGGATCTCTTATGATTTTGCACATTCGGCGTCCTGTAGGCTTCTAGGATTTGGGATTCTGTCTCAATCTTCAATTCTGGGAAGTTTTCTCGTATTATTTCACTGAATAGACTGTTTATTCCTTTGGAATGGAGCTCTGTGCCTTCCTGTATCCCAATGACTCTTAAATTTGGTCTTTTGATATTGTCCCATAATTCTTGGATGTTCTGCTCATGGTTTCTTAGCAGACTTGCTGAGCTGTCTATGTTCTTTTCCAGTTGAAATACTTTGTCTTCATTGTCTGATGTTCTCTCTTCTAAGTGATCTACTCTGCTGGTAGTATTCTCAATTGAGTTTTTAAGTTGGTTTATTGTTTCCTGCATTTCTAGAATTTCAATTTGTTTGTTTTTTATTACCTCTATCTCCCTGTGAAATTGATCTTTGACTTCCTGGATTTGTTTGTCAATGTGATCTTTCATTGTCTGATTTTGCTGTCTCATGTCTTCCTTGAGACTCCAGATCATCTGAAGCATATATATCCTGAACTCTTTATCTGATATTCCATCTGTTGCAGCTATTACCTCTTCTAAAGTTGAGTTGACCTGCATTGCTTGTGGTCCTTTCTTTCCTTGTCTTTTCATACTGCCCGCGTTTCTTTCTGCTTGGTGCAACTGTTGTGTTTTGAAATTTACCCCCTATTTATTTATGTTGCTCTTGTATACTTGAAAAGTCTCCCTTGCAGGTGCGGGCGGCGGCTGTGCCCCTACTCCAATTGGGGTGACGTGTCTATCACGCTGGCGGCTCTCTGGGCCTGTTCCGGGAGTGGAAGGCGGCTCTGCTCTGTCCGTATTCCAATTGGGGTGTCGTGACTACAATGCTGGCAGATCACTGGGCCTCTTCCGGGCGTGGGCGGTGGGCTTGGCTGGTGGGATTCCACCTAATGGCAGTCCCTAACCTCCCTGCTTGCTAATTAATGGCTTCTCTGAGGCGCCACGCCTTCTGTAGCTGCGGGGCAGGCCGCGCGAATCAGTTGGCCTGGATCTCCGGGGTCCTGCTGCTGGCTGTTTTGATGCTACAAGCTGTTGGAGAGTGGTGGTGTATTCTTCAGCTTTCCCGGATGGTGGCCACTGACTGCCTGTATGGAGTGTCCGCTGTTTTGATGTTGCACTCTGAAGGAGAGTGGCGGTGTATCCTTCAGCTTTCCCGGATGGTGGCCACTGACTGCCTCGGTGGAGTGTCCGCTGTGGGGGATGGGACTGTGCCGCTTTCTTCCCCTTCTGAGAACCCGTGCTCGGCCCAAGGGTCCGTGTGGGCTTGGCTGGTGGGATTCCACCTAATGGCCTTCCCTAACCTCCCTGCTTGCCAATTAATGGCTTCACTGAGGCGCCACGCCTTCTGTAGCCGCAGGGCAGGCCACGCGAATCAGTTGGCCTGGCTCTCCGGGCCCTGTTGCAGGCTGCTGGGATCCCTGGCACTCTATCACTTTGATTCTTTCTGCTTGCCCCTCCCCCAGCGCTGGCTAGCCAGGTTTCCTTTTGGCTGCTACTGGGAGGAGGGGTTGGAGGTCAGGTGTCTCTGGTTTCCCCCTAGCCTGTATGGAGGCTCAGCTTGATACTCCCTCTCCCGGCAAGCCTAGGAGAGATTTTATGCGAATTCCCGCTGTCTGGGGGGTGAGCTGAATGACACCAACCTGTTTTGATGTCGCACCCTGAAGGAGAGTGGCGGTGTATCCTTCAGCTTTCCCGGATGGTGGCCGCTGACTGGCTCGGCGGAGTGTCCGCTGTGGGGGATGGGACTGTACCGCTTCCTTCCCCTTCTGAGAACCCGTGCTCGGCCCAAGGGTCCGTGTGGGCTTGGCTGGTGGGATTCCACCTAATGGCCTTCCCTAACCTCCCTGCTTGCCAATTAATGGCTTCACTGAGGCGCCACGCCTTCTGTAGCCGCAGGGCAGGCCATGCGAATCAGTTGGCCTGGCTCTCCGGGCCCTGCTGCAGGCTGCTGGGATCCCTGGCACTCTATCACTTTGATTTTTTCTGCTTGCCCCTCCCCCAGCGCTGGCTAGCCAGGTTTCCTTTTGGCTGCTACTGGGAGGAGGGGTTGGAGGTCAGGTGTCTCTGGTTTCCCCCTAGCCTGTATGGAGGCTCAGCTTGATACTCCCTCTCCCGGCAAGCCTAGGAGAGATTTTATGCGAATTCCCGCTGTCTGGGGGGTGAGCTGAATGACACCGACCTGTTTTGATGTCGCACTCTGAAGGAGAGTGGCGGTGTATCCTTCAGCTTTCCCGGATGGTGGCCGCGACTGGCTCGGCGGAGTGTCCGCTGTGGGGGATGGGACTGTACCGCTTCCTTCCCCTTCTGAGAACCCGTGCTCGGCCCAAGGGTCCGTGTGGGCTTGGCTGGTGGGATTCCACCTAATGGCCTTCCCTAACCTCCCTGCTTGCCAATTAATGGCTTCACTGAGGCGCCACGCCTTCTGTAGCCGCAGGGCAGGCCACGCGAATCAGTTGGCCTGGCTCTCCGGGCCCTGCTGCAGGCTGCTGGGATCCCTGGCACTCTATCACTTTGATTTTTTCTGCTTGCCCCTCCCCCAGCGCTGGCTAGCCAGGTTTCCTTTTGGCTGCTACTGGGAGGAGGGGTTGGAGGTCAGGTGTCTCTGGTTTCCCCCTAGCCTGTATGGAGGCTCAGCTTGATACTCCCTCTCCCGGCAAGCCTAGGAGAGATTTTATGCGAATTCCCGCTGTCTGGGGGGTGAGCTGAATGACACCGACCTGTTTTGATGTCGCACTCTGAAGGAGAGTGGCGGTGTATCCTTCAGCTTTCCCGGATGGTGGCCGCTGACTGGCTCGGCGGAGTGTCCGCTGTGGGGGATGGGACTGTACCGCTTCCTTCCCCTTCTGAGAACCCGTGCTCGGCCCAAGGGTCCGTGTGGGCTTGGCTGGTGGGATTCCACCTAATGGCCTTCCCTATCCTCCCTGCTTGCCAATTAATGGCTTCACTGAGGCGCCACGCCTTCTGTAGCCGCAGGGCAGGCCATGCGAATCAGTTGGCCTGGCTCTCCGGGCCCTGCTGCAGGCTGCTGGGATCCCTGGCACTCTATCACTTTGATTTTTTCTGCTTGCCCCTCCCCCAGCGCTGGCTAGCCAGGTTTCCTTTTGGCTGCTACTGGGAGGAGGGGTTGGAGGTCAGGTGTCTCTGGTTTCCCCCTAGCCTGTATGGAGGCTCAGCTTGATACTCCCTCTCCCGGCAAGCCTAGGAGAGATTTTATGCGAATTCCCGCTGTCTGGGGGGTGAGCTGAATGACACCGACCTGTTTTGATGTCGCACTCTGAAGGAGAGTGGCGGTGTATCCTTCAGCTTTCCCGGATGGTGGCCGCTGACTGGCTCGGCGGAGTGTCCGCTGTGGGGGATGGGACTGTACCGCTTCCTTCCCCTTCTGAGAACCCGTGCTCGGCCCAAGGGTCCGTGTGGGCTTGGCTGGTGGGATTCCACCTAATGGCCTTCCCTATCCTCCCTGCTTGCCAATTAATGGCTTCACTGAGGCACCACGCCTTCTGTAGCCGCAGGGCAGGCCACGCGAATCAGTTGGCCTGGCTCTCCGGGCCCTGCTGCAGGCTGCTGGGATCCCTGGCACTCTATCACTTTGATTTTTTCTGCTTGCCCCTCCCCCAGCGCTGGCTAGCCAGGTTTCCTTTTGGCTGCTACTGGGAGGAGGGGTTGGAGGTCAGGTGTCTCTGGTTTCCCCCTAGCCTGTATGGAGGCTCAGCTTGATACTCCCTCTCCCGGCAAGCCTAGGAGAGATTTTATGCGAATTCCCGCTGTCTGGGGGGTGAGCTGAATGACACCGACCTGTTTTGATGTCGCACTCTGAAGGAGAGTGGCGGTGTATCCTTCAGCTTTCCCGGATGGTGGCCGCTGACTGGCTCGGCGGAGTGTCCGCTGTGGGGGATGGGACTGTACCGCTTCCTTCCCCTTCTGAGAACCCGTGCTCGGCCCAAGGGTCCGTGTGGGCTTGGCTGGTGGGATTCCACCTAATGGCCTTCCCTAACCTCCCTGCTTGCCAATTAATGGCTTCACTGAGGCGCCACGCCTTCTGTAGCCGCAGGGCAGGCCACGCGAATCAGTTGGCCTGGCTCTCCGGGCCCTGCTCGGAAGTAAATTTTTTAAAAAAGTAAAAAAAAAAAAAAAGAATGCTAGTCATAAAACAATCAATATCCAGTACTGAGTTCAGTAAGAGTAAGTTGTCAATCAAGTCATAAATATTGTTGATATTTGAGCATTTTGTGATTTGACGCAAAAGGCTTTATCTCTGTTCTAGTTTCTGTTGGTTGGATCACATACAGAGTAGTGGACTTAATTCTTTTTCTTTTCTTGGTTTTTTTGTTTGTTTGTTTTTACTTATTACAAGTCATTTTTATTGTTGGATTCATAGTCATTTTTACTTTAAAAAATATATTTGACTAAATAAATCACTTGGATATCCTGGGCTCTGAGGAACTGCACCAGAATTTCCCATTAATTTTTTTTTAAATTTTTATTAGAGCTTTATAGTTAAACATAGTAGTTGGGTTCATCCTGACAAACTCATACATGCATGGAAATGAATTTCAGTTCATGATCCCCATTTTTAATGATTTTAATTCTTTTAAAAGGTAAGATGGAAGAAAGCAGTAATTTTTAAAATTTTTTTCTTTTTTCTTTTCTTTTTCTTTGTAGTGCTGGGGCTCAAACCCAGGGCGTCATTCATACTAGGCAAATGCTCTAACACTTAGGTATACACTCAACCCCTTAGAAAAGGACTTTCTTACCATTGAAGTTATTGTATGATGAATTATGTTGCCTAAGGAGATAATGACAAAAACATTATTGGACATGAGATCAGAGGGCACAAGTACTATCTTAGAAATCCCTAAAGTTCTACTCATACCCCTTTTATTCCATGATTCTGTGATTCCTAATTTAAAATAAATGTTTGGGGCTTTATTTAGGTTTCAGGTTTTCTATTTCTTGGGCTTTTTATGAGTTCCTCATATTTATTATTATTGAAATAAATACAACTTCTCTTCATTTTGCTCTGTATTTAATGGGCTCCAATTTCAAAGGATATGCTTTTGTCTCACTAGTTTTGAAGTATGCAAAATTCATCTCTACCAACTAGTTGTTCAAATTAGAGTGGTTCTGAATGCCTTGTCTTATGCTACATACAGTTGTTCAACAAACACCATGTTTTCTACCTATTAAATCTGTATTTGCTCTCATGTGCTTTATGAATTAGGAGATTTTGCTGGCACAGTACTTCACTCATCTCATCACTTATCCAAACAAATGTGTATACTTCTTTTGGTTTCATTTCTTTTTCCCACTTGAACCAGTGATTTAATTGGTCATTGAAACGATTTTGTTTCCACTACATAATCCACAAGGTGAACAGATAGTATTCCAGAGGAATGTTCAACATAATGTGTTTATGGTTTTGTTTTTTTTCAGTAACTCTTGATGCTTGTCTGTGAAGCCAGGTATAGCATAATGAGAATCAGGATGTAACTGCAGAAGAAGACTTTTGTTATGATGTCTTTTTGTAAAAATGTTTGCAAGGTTTGTACAAAAAAAGGCTGATGCTCTGATCTGAAAGTAAGCCTGTGAAATTTTGTAGTACTGTTCATTACTATGTCAGAACTTTGCAGGTAAAGGACGTTTCCCCCAAATTTTCTTTTCAGTTCTTACCTCTGAATCCATCCCGAGTATAGACTCCACCTGTATACTAGTGAAACTCAATGTGGTATTTTTCCTGGTATCACCATCTTTTGAACTGACCTTCTCTCCTGTATCCATTGCCAGCCCACTTGCTGTGGTCCCCTGGAGATGTAACCTGACCATCAGTTTCCTTTAATCACAGTCATTACTTTAGATTTGTAGATGGCACCCAACCAGAGCCAGTGAAACACAATGAATTGTTTGCTGAAAATCATGGAACAGAGTCTTACTTTTTTTCCTATCAAAAGTTAACCATATTTCTACCACCAGGGAAAGCCTGAAGCTGCCAAAAGTCAACATGCTGTGTCTAGAGATAGAAGCCACAAAACTAGATGGCAGCTTAGTGGGCAAAAGAGATTACTTGGTTTCAATGACATCATTTGAACTTCTGAACTTCTGCTATTTCTGAAGCCCAGTATACCACCTTGAATCTTTCAGTGATGTGAACCAATAAATTATTTTGCTTATGCCAGTTTAAATTGGGTCTTATGAACAAAAAGTCTCTTAATGGATACATGTATCCACTAAGTAGTGGTACATACACTATAAGTACATAGACTGCTTATCATCGACTCTACATCACAGCTCCACCTAGACCTGCTCTTAGTTTCTCATCTTATTGCTTTCCTTGGCTTCCAGGATCTAGCTAGTTACTCCTCTCCTCCTTCCTCTCCAGAACACTGACGTTCCAGTTCTCTGCAGTATTATCTAACTATGTTTCCATAGCATCTTAACATTTCTGACATCATTTTCTCCAATGGAAATAAGCAAAGAATGATTGCTTTTCACTTATCTCTGCCTATAGTGATGAGAAGAGGATTTCATAGACTATCTGAAGAGAGAAAGTAGAACTAGATCCAGCCAGTCACAGTTTCCACTGGGGAATTTGGATTCTTGAGAGGTTTGATTAAGGGTAGATGAAGGTCTATAAAGGTGAGATTAGGCCCCCCTTGATGATATAAATCATGGTTCATTTTCTACAAAGATGCTGTACTTCAATACAAATCATCATCGAAAAGGTAAGTATTTTTTATTATACTGTAGAAGCTGGTGCTTGGTTTCAGGAGTCTGAAAAATCTGCTGTTTTATTTTCTTAATTCTTCAATATGTGGTTGCCTGGAGTATTGATGTGTAAAAAGATTCTTCATATCTCATGGTTAATTAACTCAAGTATATTAGTGCTGCTGCTTATTTAAAAAGTTAGTCAAAATTCTGTGTTGTCTTAAGCTATTATTGTGTGTGTGTGTGTGTGTGTGTGTGTGTGTATGTGTGTTGGGTAATGTTTTTCTCCTTCTTATAGTTGTCTGATTTCTGTTAGCTATTGTTTAATTTGTTGGAAGCATTATGCCTTCTCTAGTTGTTGGGTCTTTATAGATGCTCAGTCTTCACACACACACACTTAGCCAATTAATATGTATCTTTTTACAATAAGGCACTTTTCTGCAAGAAACACTCCTGACCCAGCCCCCACCCTTGACTCCCAAGCTTGGTTATGGACTCCTTCTCTACTTCCATAGCACACTGCCTACACCTGTTTGAAAGCACCCAGTAAGTGTCACATAACTGCCTGTTGACTTACCTCTCCTACCCACTAACTGCAAGCCTTTTGTCTTGTATCCCATTTTTTTTTTGCCTGTGTCAAACAAAATGCCTGAACTATAGCATTTGTCAAATGAAAGAGTGGATGATTGTTATCATATCCTAAGATCTTTTAATCTTTATGTCAAGGGTTTGAGCAAAGTGAGCATTTTTGAGAATGTTTACTTGCCAAAATATTCACAGAATTTGTAAGAAAACTATATTTCTTAATTAGGGCAAATCTATTACAGGTTGAAATTACTTCAGGCTATTTTAGTATTGGAAAGTATGTTATGGATTATCTTGTTTTTAAATCAAATTCTGCTCTTACATATTTGTACATTGTGTCTCCTCTAGAAATCATCATTATCTACCTCATCACATATTATAATGATGGGAAACTTAATTGCTGAGAAGACTTGGGAGTCAGCATATTTTTTTTTCATTTTAAAATGAGCCAACATGTAACATTATGAGATTTTACATAAAATCAATATTTACAGATTATACTGGAAAAATAGAAATTTATAAATGTTGAGCCTTCATTCCTTCAAATAAATAATTGGGTAGAAATGACTCCCCTTTTGGATGGAGCTCATGTTCTTGATTAACCACTGTTATGATTTGGATCTTTAATGTCCTCCAAAGATCTCATATATTAGATAATGCAAGAATATTCAGAGGTGAAATAATTAGATTATGAGAGCTGAAAGTGCATCAGTGATTAAACCATTTTATGGATTATTAATTTGAATGAACTACTGGGTGGTAACGTAGGCATATGGTGGTGGACAGAGGAAAGTCATGGGGGCCTGGATTTAGAGATTATATCTTATCCCTGGCTCCTTGCACATACACTATCTCTTTCTTCTTCCTGACTGCCAAGAGCTAGCAGCTTTCCTTTGCCATGCCCTTCCCACCTGATGTTCTGCCTCACAGAGCAATAGAGTCGTCTGGGCATGGAATGAAATCTGAAACCCTGAGCTCCAAATAAACTCTTCTCTGTCTAGATTGTTCTTATCAGGTATTTTGGTCACAGTGACAAAAAGCCGGTTAGCACAGAAGCAATATGTAATGTTCCTTGAGTCTTATAGATACTGAAACGTGGAAATTGACTAGATATAAAACCTGAGGTATTCAAATTTAGTGCTCAGTTTTGCAGTTACATCTGCCATGCTTACCATTTTCATAGACATTGAGATACCTCTAAGCAAGTCTTCCTATGGTAGTGTGGGTAGGGAGTACTTACTGCCCTAGAGCTGAGTAGTGAAGATAGAAACTTTGATTTGTGTTGGCTACTGGGGCAAAATAACTCATGGGAAATAGGAAATGGCAGTAAAAGATGAAAAATGGTTTAATATTTATTTATTTATTTGTTTGTTTATTTAAAACTGTTTAATGGTACTAGGAATTGGACCCAGGGATTGACATATGCATAGGAAGTACTCTGACACTAAGCTATATTCCCAGTCAAAAGATAGTTTAGCATTTAATCAGTGATTTGGTCATGGTTGGAGGAAGTTTAATGTAGCAAATTATCTGAAGATTGAAGAGACCCGCGGGCCCTGTGGATAGTATCACTAAAGGTGGTGGGCCAAGGACAATCAATAGATTAGAAAATTATAACTACAGCCATCACCACAGAGCACACATCTTTAATGAATCCTCACGATGTAGCATGCACATGGATCTATCACAGGATCTGTTTCTACATGTAATGAGATGAATTGCCTAGTAAACAGCAGGTAGGCTTTGGTCAATTTAATTGAATAAATTGGATCACATAAATTGTAATGTTCAGCAAGTTCTGTAAAATGGTGAATTTCCAGAAATGTGATCTTGGTTAGGCATTTTCACCATCTTGGTCTCTTTGTTTCCGGAAGCCTGAGATGTTCAAGTATCCTTTCAATGTGGTTGCCTTCCTTGAATGGCAAAATGGGAGAAGGATTACTTTCTTGTTTGTTGTCTGCTTTGATTCTCTTTGATCCTAGAAATGGCTGATTCTAACACAAGATACAAGCAGACCTCAGTGAAGAGGAGATTGAAGGGTTCACATATATCTGCAAATTTAACACTTATAAAATTTCATGTGCCTTAATTTTGGCATGGAAGTTAAAGTCATTCATATTATCGGTATGGTACAGTGTGTTTTTATCCTCTCTCTCTCTCTCTTTTTAACTTTTTAGTATATTTTATTTTCACAAGACTGTATGCTTTCCAAATAACAGAATTCTGTAATAATCCTTAGTTTTTAAAGATAATTTTTATAGGTTTCTTATTGCAAAAGTCAGAATTGATTTTCTGTGAAAGTGGATCTATGTACAAAGATGACATAAAAACCATCTCTTTATGTATCCTGATGAAGGTCTTGTTTCTCCATAGGGCACATCCTTTCATATCACTTCGTCATCTTTAGGTCTGTAGCTAGCCCACAGCAAGAAGCTTAATCTCAAACCAGCCCCAAATCAGTTGCATGTTATAATGGGAGAACAAGAATAAGAGATTGGCAAAATGGTGAGTGCAAGAGATTAATGCAAATCCAAAGTCAAAATCACCACTTAGTTGGTGGGTTAGCAGAAAACTGTGCATTATGAAAAGACTTAAACAATATCCCTGGCTTACACTTCTTTTATGTGTCAAGTGTTGACAGGTGGGAACTGTGATGACTTTAGACAAATGTTCTACCTCTTACAGTAGTTGAAACCACAGTGACACATATGGATAACTTTTAAATGACTTATGCTCAAAAATTAATTTCTAAATTGTTTATTTGATTCTAAAAAGTCATATCTTCCATATGAAAATATTACTGATGTCAGAAAATATTACTGATGTCATGCCAACCCATCTAACCCATATAAATCCATGATATACTTGAAATATGATCAGACAGTATCTGATTGTTCATAACAATTGTCTTATTGTTCATAACAATTCAAAACAGGGTTTCCAAAGAAAACTTTATTTCTGTGAATTGTATGGTAGCAACTTGTGTCTTAAATTTTTAGTTTGATAAATAAAACTCAGGTAGCATTTTTGTGCATTGCTGGCATCATTTTCAAATTGTCTCCCTTCTTCTACTTTTGCCCTCCTCCAAACTCTGTATGATGTTTTGATTGTTTCATATCATAAAATTGAAAATTTTATACCTGCAGTTGAAACAGTGGCCTCAAAGACCTGAGAACAATTGCCCCTACTTTTTCTTCACACATTTATCTGGAATTCTTCTGGTCATTTCTCACTAGGTTTCAACCACAAAAAAATCAGATAATTTCTCAGCCTCAGGACTTTGCATATGCTCTAGTCCTCTAGTATGCTGCATTCTTTATTTCCTTCTGCTCTAATTATCAGACACTCTCCCTAGACACTTTTCCTGACCACTCAATATGAAGTCAGCCTCCTCCTTTGTGGTCTTTATTATTTTCATTGCCTCCATCAGAATTTGTAATGAAGCCTTTTTAATGTCTTTGTGTTTGACTCTGTGGTAATTCAGGCCACAGGAAGGTAAGGCTTGCATGTGTTTTATACTCTGTTTTATGTAGTACCATATTTACTATATAGTAGGTGTTCAATAATATTTTGAATGAATGAATATATGTTATGTAGACTTAGACTCACTTTTGGGGGCTCAAAAATAGTTTTTCATGATTTTAGTTGCTAATATTTCTTACCCTAAAACATATTCCAAACTATTGAGCCTAGTATAATAAAAAATGTTTGCATTAAAATTTGTGCAATGAGATTGATCTAATTATGTGTATGCATGAATATGGTATAATGAATCCTACTATTATGTATAATTATAATACACCAGAAAAAAATAAATAAAAAATCAAAGTTACCCCTTCCCCCCAAAAAAGTGTAAAATAGACAATACATGTTGAAGTACTTCCCTTTTGAGACAGGATGATATACTGAATCATAGCACACCATTTGACAGATAAATAAAATTTTGTGCTTTCCTTTTTTTTTTTTTTTGAATTAGAAATGTAACTCTCCTTGGGAAAAGATTGCAAAAGTCTATCAGCACAAGAAATCTATGTCTGATAGAGTTCATAAAGAATTTTCAATTTAGCAAATATGTAGATTTTTCATTTCTATTGCTCAGGGTTTTTTCCCTTATGAAATCTAAACTTTTCTTTCTAAGGAATGAAAATTTGATTAAAGAGAGCTATGCATTGATATTTTGTATTCTTCATTGTTTTATGATTATGAAATTAGGAAACAATTTGGCCAGGTGAGATTTGGACTGGTGGATTTGCTCCTCAGCATTGTTCTCTTAAATTTTCTAAAACTACATTCCTGACTTGTACATTTTTCAAGGAAATCTTCCATGGATAGAATGAAATATTTTTATGTTTCTTTGGGAAAAAAAACCCCAATATGTGTATATATTTTGGCTCAAGTTTAAGACTTTGGTATTTTGGGACAAAATATTTCCCTTACTTCAAATTTTATATAGGTACGTGAATGCGTTTAAGTGTTTTTGTTTCTTCAGGTGATTATTGTGAGTGAAAATGTAGTGTCAGAGGATTTAAATTTAAATCCTAAATAAAATTTAAAAAATGTAAAAATCAAGCTCTTTCACTTATTTTTTTTGCAGACGTAATTTCATTTAACAAATAAGGCTAATTTTACATTTTATCAACCATGGATACACAAATATGTACAGCCATAAATGTAATATTCTTTTCCTGATTTTGAATAGGAAAACCTTTTGACAGAAATTAAAGCAAGATAAGGCATTATCTTGGTGAAGAGTTTTCAGAAAACTATTACAGCATTTCTTTCTATTGATTCTCATTTCACCAGCATTTAAAAATAAAAATGTTTTTTTTTTTTTTTTAAAAAACATCAACTTGTACTGATAAATGTTGAACATGACCTTGGCCAATGAAATGTAAGTTTCATGGGGCAGGGTTTGTGTTCACTATTGTATTCTTGTTAGTTATGCGAATGCTTGACATATTGTTGGCAATTGACAAATATTTATCCAAAAAAAGCATTTTTGTTCTAGGTTCACTTTGCCCATATTTGATGGTAATACTCTGGACAGTGATAGAGTCAAAGCTGATTAAATAGTTCCTTTGCATGACTAGACTCTCCATAGACAATAAGAATGGGCTGAGTTGGACTCAAGAAACAACTTGGAATGCTGATCTTAGTTAATTTTTATATAGCAATTTACTTCTCTAAGGGCTTTACTTATACTAACTCATGTTATATTCATAACAGACAAAACTGAAGGTAGGAAATGTTCTTCATTTTATAGAAGAGTACCCAAACTACAGAGAAACTAGGTGACTTGTCCAAGGTCCTATATCCAGTAAAGGGCAGAAACTGGATTCAAACACAAATAATTTAGTTCTAGATCTGCATTGTTAGTTTACTGTGTTATAGTGCCTTTCCAATCAAGAATCAGGGCTGGGCAATGTATTGACTTAAATATTAATAGAGAAACGAACATGTTAGTTACAGATAGGTATATTTTAAATGTGAAAATCAGATAACTTTGTGATGACACTTGTTTCTAAACTCACCATTAGTTGGTTCATGATTCAGGAATGTCAATATGCTCACACACATGTGATTTTATCATATATGATTTTATTTAATTAAATGTTTAGATATACAGATATATCATTTTGACTCTCATTTATTCTTTGTGTGTATATGTACATAATATATTTTATATTAAAAAGGTTTTAGACTCAAATTTTCAAAGATGAGAGGAAAAACTATATAGTCTGGTCAAATGATCTATTGCTCTGTTAAAAAGTATTGAAAATAATAACTAAACATGTTTAGAAAACTAAAACAGTTCAGAAAGGAAAAGGTAAAAATTGGAAAACTCTCTTTCCCCACAAATCTCAAAATTATGCTTCTCTAAAAGGGCTTCTTTGTTTGCTTTAACCAAGAGTTATAATTTTTTTTATAAACCAGATACTTTCTTTAAATGGATTTTAAAATTCATTTGGAAATAATTGTTATAATCAATGCAAATTTACAAAATTGTTTCTCAGTATGATTCTTAAGAAAACAATTGAAGAGTGTTCCATCATGTATATACCATATTTTAGCTAATCAACATTTTATTGATTTATGTTGTAGTTGTCTTTGGAGGTTTGATTTTTACCAAATTAGATGCTAATCTGTGTGTATGTGTGTGGGTTTGTGGGTGGGTGTACATGAATGTGTGTGTGAATTTTTGTATCAACATGTTGCAAGTTCTTACAGTAGATTTCCTCAGTCTAGCAGAATATAGATTTTCAATTTTGAGATAGATCCCTAAATTACTCAAAAAAGGTGGTGCTGATTTGTATGTTTACCGGTAGAATATGGGAGTCCTGTTTTCCCACATTTTAGTTGTAAATGAATTCAAAATAAATTGTCAACCCTAGTTATAATAAATTATACTCCATATATATCTAATATATCAAAATATACTCCATATATCAAAAAAGAACAAATAAAAAATTTGAACCACTTGTAAAAAAACCTACAAACAAAAAACAAGCAACAAATACATTGTCAATCTGTTAGGCCACAATTAGTATTATATTTTAATTATTTAAATTTAAATGTGAATCAGTTTGAATACCTTGAAAGTTTGTTAGTTTTTTTTTCACTAACTTTTCTTTTGTCTGTTTTTGTTGGATTGTTAGTTATTGTCTTATTGAATTATTTAAGCTTTCTTTTTTTTTTTGGCTAATGTTTTCCTTTTTAAAAATATTCTTAGTTATAACTTTAATTTTACAATAAAGAATTTTATTTAGCAGATCTGTTAAATGAGATAAATATATTAATAATTCTTCATTTGAAACTTTCCTCAAAAGTTTAAGACTGAGGTCTTTATTATGAATATGAATAGATAACAAATTCCTAAGAAAATACAGTAAATAGTGGGGAGAAGAGAGTTAAGCTAAGCTCAGGAAAGGAGATCTTGTCATTCTTAAAAAGAATGATAATTTTTTCTAATAATCAACTTTTTAGATTTGATTATCACTTATATGTTGGCATGTAGATTTATATGACAATACTTTGTCAAATTCTCTCTAGAATTATTTATAAGCTCAGCCCTTACTTGGATAAATCCTCCATGTTCTCTAACTTTCTTGTTAACTTTCAAATTTTGGGAGATTAAAATCAACACAATATTTTTTTTAAAGATTGTATGAGTAAGACATGTAAAAAATATTCTGCATTGTGCTCTGATTATAATCAAAATAAATGTTCCTTTTTACTCACAATTTTAGCTTTGAAAAAGTAACTGAAACAACTGATCATTTTCATTTTTTCCATTTTTATGCATTGTAAGAAATTCCCATATTATTTTTGGTAAAAAGAAAAAAACCCAACCATCTGTTGTACTCCTTTAATCAATTATTTTTAATACTAACATGCTTTAATACTTTTAAAATGTTAAAACACTTTTAAAAAAATTCCTGGAAATCTGAAACTAATGTTTTCCTTAGTATTTTTGTGATATTGATTGTTTAAAATAAAAGATATTTGGATAAATGTACCCTATAAGAATCCTATAGCAAAAATGCTTACGTAGTAAGTATATAGATGTACTTCCACTCATCTTTGACAAGATATATATATATATATATATATAAACATATATTTGTATATATGTAAATATAGATATGTATTTCAACTTTGTTATTCAATATATATGCCTTTTCATAAGAAGGAGTGAAAAAAATTTCAGGTATTTTAGAATGAAATTATAGCATTGATGTTGGAAATTTTGATTACTATAACACACCAACTTTTTGAGATCCAGGCCATTAATCTTATTTTAGTACTCTAAATGATAAATATTGAAATATTTATTTTCATACATTACAAAGCCTCTGATAATACTAATTTCATTTTTCCTAATTTTGTATTGAAAAATATCACTTCTTTCCATGCTCATATCATCATTGAGCAGATAATTTCTGGTGACTAGTAAGGAATGTGTTGGGGATTTTTTTTAATAAAAATTGATGCTAGTTTCTTAATTTTAAGACATCAAATTTATTTTAGAATTGGATCATTTGGTTGATTATGAAATGCTTTAAATGTATAATTATTAGAGGTAATATATAATTATTTGGTTTCAAATAATAAAAATGATATTGTCTCTAAAATTTTGTGATCCATATTTACTTTCTAGGTATTTTTAATATTATCATAAAATTTATCTGACTTCAAATAATTTCTTTATACATTTTTCTCTCAGAATTTTTTAGTAGGAACTTGAAATTTTGACTTACATATCATAAAATTTTAAGTAATGGGAAGTTCATTTTAAATATTAAGCCAAATTTTCTCTAAAAATATGATATTCATTCAGCATCTTTTTTTAGAAAATTAATATGAAGAAAATAAGTATTTTTCATATGCTATCTAGAAGTCTAGATTATTATTTTAGAACTTTGCAATCTTACAGGTATATTTTAAATGTAATTATTATAATCTTTATTTTTTTCCTACACTAAAATACTAACAGCATACATATTTTTTAAATACTGAATATAAAGAGCAACTGAAAATTGAAAAATATTATTTAAGATCTAAAACTTTCTTTTACTGTACTGTGTAGATTATTTACTGAGCTCATACTAGTTGTGAAGTATCTTTTCATTTGAAAAGTTACATTATGGAGATTAAAAGTAGTGTTAAGGGTTTTGTTAAAGAGGTAGATTCTTATAAAATCCACACTGTTGAATTATGACCTCTTTCATTTTAAGGCATCCTATTTTGATGTGCCACTGATTGTGTTGTTCATTCATTTATTCCATAGAGATTTTTTCATTTGGCTAATGATTACTAAACACAGAATGCAAGTCTTTGGAATATGGACAGGGAAAATTAGATTTCTCAACCCATGGAAAATGAAGAAATATAAGTAAATGCTTAAAAAAACTAGGATAGCTGAGTGCATAAGTAGCCTTGGAGGCCATTTAACCAAATAGATGAGCAAACCAGCCCTACCAAGACTAGTAAATGGTTAAACCCAGGCAATGAGGAGAAGCAGCATGAGAGCAGCTGTAATGATATCTTGTGTCTGGGAGATATCCCTGTGGATTCTGGAATACTAAGGCAACTAACAAATGCGCAGAGGGAAAGTGATGAAAAGAAATAACAAAATTATCAAGTACAAATTACAACACTCTTTTAAAAATACTCCCTATAAATTTGGGAGTATTATTTCATATACTTTATTAGCTAAAATAACTTTTTTAGCTAAAAACTTTTTTTAGCTAAAAGTTTCTGCTCATGAGATTGGAGGAATAGTTTTTAACTAAGAGGATGAATCTCTAATTCTTCAATCTACTCGTTTAAGGAAGAGACAGTAGCAAGGTATTGAGGTGATTGTTTTAAGCCTTGGGGTCTCTCGCTTTAGAAATTTTCACCTTAAAGAAATAAAATATCAAAAAGGACAATGGAACTTAATTAAGTAAAAATGAAGGCACAAGACCTAGTCAACTTGGAATATTAAAGGTTAAGTTTTAAAGTTTCAGGTACACATAGCCAAGTGTTTTGGAATGTTAATTTGCTCTCAAGCAAAATAAATTTCATAATGCTTAATACTCACTACAAATTTTTCTGACACTTGATAAAACCAAAGTATTTGTAAAGATATATTTCACCTGTTGACTTTTCTCCAGTAATACCTTACTATTCACTCTAGCTCTTTTTTTAATTGTGCTCCTTCAGTCAAAAACTGACACAACTGTTGAAATACACTCACTCATACACTAGTCAGTCACACTCCGATAATATGTCTGTCATCATGTTAAAACAGTCATTTGCTGACATATTTTATGGCCATGAACATGTTTCAGAAACTAGCAAAAAGGATTGGCCTTTAAAAAATAAGCAAGAGCAGCATTTCCTTCTAGTGAAACGACATATAATTTGAAATAATAGAGTGTCAATAGTGACTATAGGAAATTGCTAGAAAGTGGACATTTCCAAGCCCACTTTTATCTGGGAAAAGTAGTTCTTTTTACGCCAGCAAACATTTTATTGAATTAAAAGCATCTTTGTCAGATTCTGAAAATGTTTATTGCACAAGGTTTAGAGTTCTGAACTTCTCTAAATATATGGGATAGCAATTTTATAAAGAATAAATGTTAATGCTATACAAAAGAGCATGCTCCTCTCAGTACCTTTTCATTTATATTAGGCCATGTCCAAACTGACTTTTGTATTTAATGACCTCTATCACAAAGTGTAAGAATAGTTCGGGAAATTTTACAGATAGAAACATAAATGTCTAAATGGACCAGCTTATGCCCAATGGTTTGGTTTATTCCAAAAGCCCTTAAAATACTCCAATTATTTAACAGGTGAGAATAGTTTTGAAAATAATGACACATGGATAAGTTTGTTACACAAATTAAAAGATATATGCAAATGCACATAACCTGTTAAATGCCACTGAAACTGGGAAAATAAATAATTTAGTAGTTCCCTAAATAAGGTGGTATTCCTGTTTAACAGTGAAAAATTTACTTGTTAAAAATAATTGTTAGTTTCCATTCTGTTCCCATTCTGAAATTAAATTTATACCAAGCTCACATTCAGTTTAAAATGCTGTTCTGTTTTGATTAGTCATGACATTCATATGTAATTTGAATCTTATTGTTGAAATATGAAAATTATTGAATATGAGAAATTTTTTACTTTGTAAATTGCTTGCTAAATAAGGAAACAGAACACAGTCCTGTAAACTACTTAATCAGCATCTGCAAACTCTCAGAGTTGTGGGTAAGAAGATCAAATGCTTATATACTAAATGTTATTGAAATTCCGGTGACTTTCTTATCCGACATGATTTGTTAGTTCTTTCTAAGATATTATTTAAAAGTATTTTCAGCGTTCCTTATTATAGGCATTTAAATCTAGCATCACCTCCTCTGCAAGCATGGAAATTCAACCTGCTCTATAGACGCTTATGTTCAAAGAAACATCTTTATTTTTTTTTTTTTTTAAAGAAGAAACCTCATTTTGCTTTATTTCACTTATGCGGCTTCTTTGTTCATTAAGCTAATTACTCTAGTCTACATTCATGCCTTTCATCTACCTTGTTTCTTGAGCTTGATCCTTTCCCAGCCCTGAATCGACTGTTACTGAACAGTTGAAGCTGAACAGGAAGGAATTGCAGGTGTCAACTCACAGTTTACAAATATGACATCTCCTCTGGCATAGCTGGAAATATGAAATATTGATTTATGTGCAGTAAAAGGTCTTATAAAAATGATCACATACACATGAGAGATTAATGCGCAGGAGATCAATAGAAATTTCATTCTTGACGCTAGACTGTCACCTATGGTGAAATGCTAAAATACAGAAATCAATATTATCTATGAAATGTCAAATTTATTATAATTATGAGGATGAAAGCTGGCCAAGTGGCTCCCAGGAGAGAAGGAAGGATAGGTTACTGTGCTGAAGCATCCTTCATGTCCCTTGTTCACTTGCTGCCAATTTGAGAGCAATATTGGTGCAGGGGTTTTTCAGGCATTATGTACCGCTGTGTAGTAACAAATTCCTGCTGGAATATTTAACTCTTGAAACAGACAATAATACAAGTGTCCACATAGTCAAAAGGTGTGGAACTTTTGGCTCCAAAATATAGGGAATATTTTAAGCATAGATTTTAATGTAGTATGTGGACCACAGCCCACTGCTTAGGAAAATTGAGCTTTTACAGACAGAAGATTAATAAGATCTTGGTGCAATTTTATTCAAGCTCATGTTCATTCTCTCCAGTGGTGGTGGTGGGGGGAGGTGCAGGGGTGGAGAGGGGAAATCCTAAATTATCTATTAGTAGGCTTCACATTTTCTGTAGTTTAAGCCATTAGCTTGATTCTTAGAAATTGCCATTCAATTTCCACTGCTAGGCAGCAATTCCTTGAAAAGATTTTTATGAGTTTGTGGCCGTCTCTTAGTCTCATGTATCAAGTTTAATAGAGTCTTTGAAAAAGTAACACAAAGCTAAAATTTTATGAGCCTATACGAAAACAATAAAGTGAGAATGTTTTGTCTTTACTTTTAAGTAGGGAGGGGGAATTTAAGAATTTAAAGTTAAAAGCAAAAAGAAAAATATACTTCTTGCATATACTGCAAGTCTACAGAAAAAACATATTAAACCCTTATTAGAAATATTATCAATCCTTATAATGAGTGTAGGTTTTACTAGGAAATGTTAGTGATGGTACATTGCAATTCTTGTGGAGTTTGGGCTTGGTGCTGCTGGGTACAGGGAAGATGAATGCATTTGACCAATAAATGAATTAGAAAACTTGGTGGAAAGTTCATATTCCATCTTAGGTGCTATAGATAATAAGTTCATGTTATTTGCCATCAATTAACACTCTTCATAAAAATTCCTTGATTTAAATTTTTACGATTCTCCATTTTAAACATAAGCTGTGTGCTCTGACAGCTGTGCCTGGAGAGTAGCCTGGACATTCATTCATTTTTCTACCAGGAGGCCTTCATATACAAAGTTCCCAGATACTCATGAGATGAATGAATGAGTGAGTGAAACATTAACTGTTCATTCTGTGGTTCTCTGGTACTGTATGAAGAATGGGGAATGGATTTTCTTCTCGTTTATACTGAACGTTCTGTTTGTCTTTAGAATTCTGATGTTTTGTTCTTTTCATCCCTTTCGCATGTCAAGATAGCTCCTTAGTGATAACTACTTAGGAATCAGCCATCACTTCTGGTTGGAGCATGTGGCCTCATACTGTATTTCAAATTTATGGTTCTTAGCTGAGTTTTCAATTATGATCACACTCAATAGGAAAAGCTCATTCTCATTACTAGTAACACTTAATTTTTAATAATAGCTATTACAAGTTTATTTGCAGTCATGTGTTTTACTGTAACTCCTTGAATTTTCTTTGCCTAGATCTATTTTGAAGCGTTACCTGTCATGATATTTCTGAGCTACTTGAATTTGATTCTTAGGGAGATGAGTCTTGTCTAAATTTAGATATAGCTGAAGATAGTTTGAATGAAGGCATATATAAACATTAATATCAATCATTTATTATCAAGTTTTAGGTATTGGTATAAAATTTCCAAAGAATTATTTCAGTGAGTGATATTCAGGCTCCTCATTAGTAAGTTATTTACCTTTTGGCCAGAGTTTTCCTTTTTTTTTTTTCCCAGTGCTACTGTCTAAAGCTATTGTTTGTTCATGATCCATATTTTCCAGGTATCTCTTTTGTATTATCATGGAATAATACCCAATATAGGAGTCACTATGATGGCAGAATTTGGCATCTTTCACAGGTAAGCACATTAAGGGGTCATAGGAAGGTTTCACAGATGCTGAGAAAGACCCCAAGTGTGTGCCATTTAATTCAGAGATCATTAGTTGAATGTTTACTATCTGCAGGAAATTTGGATTTAAAATATGGAATAGGCCCAGGCGGGGTTCTCAAGGACTTTAGAAAACAGCATAAATTGGGTGATACACACACACACACACACACACACACACACACACACACACAATGGGAATTATTTAGAAAATTTCAAGACTTAGAACCTATGCAAGCTATCCCAAATCCTTGGATTTATTTTTCTCTACTCAAATAAAAACATATTTCCATAGCCTTTAGGAAAGAGCCAATCCATAGACATTCCAGAAACATATATACAGAGTTCTTTCTCATCTATTGTTACTGAATTATTTGTTCATCCTAAATATTATCTCTTTTGGCCAGAACTGTAGGATTATTATTACTGCCAAATATGATGGATGGTTCGTAAACTTTCCTCTAGTTGGTAACATAAACACTTTTTTTTTAAAATCTGGAGAGGAGATAAAGATTTATTTACTTTAAAAAAATGTTGTAGCATTTACACAATTTATAAATAGAGATTTGGGAAGATTTTCTACTCTACACAGCTTCTTAAGGCTTTTTTTCCCCTCTTCTGTACCTCAAGTACCCAAAGCAGTTAAAGTTAATACTTAATGCAACCCAGTTGAAGAGATAGGCATTTCTTGCAGTCAGGTCTCAATTAAGAGATAAAAGACAAAAAGTGCAAAGCGCTTGATAAAGCTAAGAATACAAGGCCAGCCATGGATGTGCTTGAAGCTGTCCATAGCGATAACTGGATAGTCAGCTGGAATCTTCTTGAATTGAAGTGGGTGCTCTAACTTATCAAATTCCACATATGGGGAAATTATTGGTGCCTACAGTGGTGATTAACACTAACCCACTGGGTCAGAAACAAGCTGGGATAAAGGTGAAAACTGTATCTGACTATCAACACCAAATACATCCATTTAGAGAAAGATAGCAGAAGGTTTTTTCTTTTTTTATATCTTCAGTTGTGCAGGTTGTCAGGCTGGTCACACAGTTAACGCTGCATATAGAGTGCTCTCTATAATGTGCAAATTGCAATGCACATTAAAATGTAATCTACTTTAATAAGTCACATGAAGATTACATTTTAAGATAATTGTTTGTGTGTTTATGCTACACACCAAAAATATTTTCCTGCTTTGTTTACAGTATTTTCTCTTTGCCTTTAAAATATAATGATTGCAACCATTACTACTAAATAATTCCCTTCTTCACATGGCTGGGGGTAAAGTTTTTGATTCTTGGAACCATGGTTTATAATGTAATCTTCAAACTCTGCTTGATTGTATTGAATTTCCTAAAGTAAAACTTGTTATGATCATTAAAAATCTCTCTTTGCATCAATAACTAGAACACTTCACTTGAATTATGAAGATAATTTTATAAGTTGTAGTCTTTCAATTCCTATGCAGACAAAAATATTTGATAGGTGACAATTTTTGAACACTTATAATGAACACCATAACCTGGCTTTCTGACAAATCTATCCACTTGGAATATGGCCAATTATCAATGATTTATTAGAATGGATGAGAAGAAAATTGGAGGAAAATGGAAATGACAAATAATCTCCAAATTTCACATTGTTCATTCATTTAAAAGTACTTTTCCACTCAGCCACCAGTAAAATCATTTACAAGTGATGACATTTAGCTGAAAAGATTTTCATCTCTTTTTTTTCTCTCTTATCCACCTTGTAAAGTAAGTACCAATGAATACTAAAATAAGTCACTGAGGTCAAGAGACAAAATAAGTCATTATTAGTCTACGTAGGTATTGTGCTCTCAGCAGGTAGCAAAACGATTAGCCCAGAATTGGTATACAATAAATATTTCTTAAGTAAATGAATGGGTGGATAAACAGAATTTTGAAAGTATAAGTGAATTATGAGTTAACTAAACTACATTTTTTTTTAAATTATAGATGGACACAATACCTTTATTTATTTATTTTTATGTGGTGCTGAGGATGGAACCCAGGGCCTTGTACATGCTAGGTGAGCCCTCTACCATGGAGCCACAACCCCTACCCTAAACGACGTTTTAAAATCTGTAGATTGTTAAATATGCAACTAAAATTTGCTGAATTATTCTGACTCACTTTATGGGGAGGCTATCTTTGAAGAACAGGTACACACATGGTTTAGGCAAATATGATCAGCAGTATATGTCTTGTTACCCATAAAGATTGTAATACCCTTCTTTCATGGACACTAGGTTGGTGTAATTGCTTCCTCAGTAATTTCTGGGATAACTTTCTGTTTAAATGATTCAATGATCTTTCTTTTTATCTGCTTGAATATTATGACATGAGATTCTGACATTCTGGAGAAGTAATGGAGCTATATCTTGAGAGAAATCTTTTAAGTTCTAGGTGATATAAAACCCAATTGAAACAGGGAACAGAAAAAAGAAATACTGGCTTATATCTATGTTATACTTTATATCTGGGATGGTTCCTGAAGGCTCATTGGTCCCCAATGCAGCTATGTTCAGAGGAAGAAATTTTGGGAAGTGATTGAAGGGCTCTGAGTGCTCTGAGTTGGGAAACTAGGAGGTGGAACCTAGTTGGAATGGGTTGGTCCTTGAAGGTGTATCCTTGGGAACTACATCTTTTCCCAGTCCCTTTCTCCCTGTTTCCTGGAGCAATGAAGTGGATGAATTGAGCTACTTTTCTTTACCACACTCTCTTCTATGATGCTTGATGTTCTTCTGCCTTGCTTTAGGGCCAAAGCAATGCAGCTGTTCTGCTGAAAGCATGTGTCTAAAGGAATCTTTTCTCCTTTAAGTTCTTTTTTTTAATGTATTTTGTCCCAGCAATGAAAAGCTGACTAATACAATTTGTAACTAAAAATTTGGCAGAAGATCTTGAGGTAGATAACAGGAGCTTAGAAATTCCACCATAGTTCAGAACTTATCATTTAACTAAGATTTTCTCTGTATTGGTTCCTTTTTCAGACAGCTTTTCACACAGAAAGTAAGCTGGCTGGCCCTCAGCAAATCAAAGCTACTTAAACAAACAAACAAACAAACAAAAAACCCACAAAAAACAAAAAACTAAATTGTCCAATAGACAGAGACTCTCCATTCCAATATACCCACCCAAAGTTGAGCATCATTGTCTAGCTCTGGTCCTGTGCCCATACTTGACCTAACCTAAACACTGTTCAGACAAATGGAATATGCTGTTTGTCATATCTGCTCCACATGCCCCAAATCAGTTTGTTGCCAGTGGGATATGATGTTTTGTCTCGGGTGCTCTTTCTATTCTTGGATTCAGGGTAGGATAGACCTGAAACACAGAACAGGAAGGGAAGAATGATGACTCTTTAGGAAGCATGAAGGTACTTTCTAGAAGGAGGAGAATAGAGATATTGAAAAGAGACAGGAACAATAGATATGCATTATAAAAAGTATAGATGGCATAATGGAAATGGGAAAAAAACAATAGGAGCTCCAAAATTTTATCTAGGAAATGACAACTGAAGTCTCTGCACCCCCAACCCCCCAAAAGGTTATACCTAATTATCATGCTGAAAATTGTAGAGGATGACAAATATCCATGTATACTAAAGTATTTTGAAACATATTCAATTCTGTAATGTGGTTAGGTGTTTTGGGGGTTGGTCAGCTTAGGGGAAGAACCATGTAGAGTTTACTAATTTAACTTAATCTGATTTAATTTAATCTGATGTGGCTCATTTTTCCCACTTTAGATGCTCTTTAACTGGGGGGAATATGCTAACTTCTCACACTACACTGAGTCCCACAGTCCTTTACGGAACATTCTTTTTAATGTTAGGAATAATACAAATAACATTAAAGAATGTGAATAGAAAGAGGAGAAAAATGACCTTGAGTTTCAGGAGATGAGCTAATGTTCATGTGTAGATTTTATTAAAACATTAAGCAACATTTTATTCTGTACTCTTAAAATGATGCAATGGGTTAAGTAAAAAATAGCATGTGAAAGTTTTGGAGTATAGAATAAATCAATTTATATTTAGCCTAATTTGTGACTAAAACCCTTTATTTTATGCTTTGTAATTTAGGATATTTGGCTTGTTCAACATTCTCCTGTATTTTGTTGGCAACCACTGACCTAAGAAGCTATTCTTTACATTATATTGTTTATATTTATATTCTATTATTTCTAGCCAAAGATGTTCATTCATTCCAGTTTTAAGCACTATTTTTTTTAAGTTTAAGTTCCAAAATTTCTAAATTCTGGAGTTTTGAGTGATATCGAAGTCCTTATGATCTTTGCCTGACTAAATAGATTCAGAATTATAATCTGTTTTATAAATAATTTTTTCTGTAATTTCTTCTCTCTCCATCATCTCAAGCAGAATATTTTTTTCAGCATATTTGGTTTTTCAGCAAATCATACAGGATGCCAATCCAGGTAGCCTACTGAACTTTTATAATTACTTTCTCAATAATCTCATATCAAAATCTATATACTTTTGGAGCACTTTATATGTTGAATTAAGACACTAGTACAGGGCTTGTGTTGAGTTTTAGATAAGGCATTACATTTCAGTTTATCATAAATTGTTTTCACATTTTCCAAGTAGTTTAGTCTTCACTGACTTTCTGAGCAGATGTCTAGGCGCTATAGTTAAGGGGCAGCCCAGAGGTCCTTTGGACCTACTACAACTTCTCTCATCGAAATCCCTTGAAACAAGTACTGTAATCCCCTCAAGTGAGCTGCCTTGTCATAACTCATCATTCCTAGAAAGCCCTGTGAGGAGGAGGATGACATATAGGTCATTACAAGAACCATTAACATTTGAAGCCAGCAAAGGTATGGGGGCTGGAGAGAGAAGGGTGAAGAATTGGATTTCAAGTCCTGTGCCGTGCAGAGGAAAATCCTGTTTAATTGCAGAAAAAGAAATAACTTTGCAGTTTGTCTTCTTTATCATTTTGTCTAGACTAGACTCCAAGATGAGATATCAAAAATACATTGTCTGGAGTTACCAAGGTATTGTACAATATTTACTACATAGGGTTTTGGAAAATGGCCCAATGGTTGCTTGTTTATCCATTCATTCTTTCATGTAACTCTAGATGATGTTTTTCAAGTTTACTGTGTGCTACTTTTTTATTTTTCCTCCTCCTTCCCCCATTCTCCTTCCTTTACTAATCTTCCTTTCACTCATGTATTTATTCATTTATTTTGGATGTGAACTTTCTCTATATACATAGAGGTAAAATTTCCTGTGATATTTTCTATTTGTATATAACATGATTTCATTAAATTAATTACATATTTCCTCCTCTTTCCATTCCCTCCTCCTTTCTCACTCTCCGTCTCCTTCTACTCCACTGATCTTCCTTATATCTTTGTGATCGCTGATTCTCCCATCTGCCTTCTTTACTTTATTCTTTTCTAGGTTCCACAGGTGACAGAAAACATCTGATCCTTGATTTTTCTGAGTCTGGCTTATTTTACTTAGCATGATGTTCTCCATGTCTATCTGTTTACAATGTCATCATTTCATTCTTCTTTATGGCTGAGTAAAACTCCATTGGTTTACACAGTGCATTTTCTTCATTCATTCATCTATTGAAGAAATCTGGTCTGATTCCAAATTTGGCTATTGTGAATTGTGTTGCTAGAAACATTGAAGTGGCTATATTGCTCTAGTATGCTGATTTTATATCTTTTGGATTAATATCGAGGAGTGGTAGTTAGGGATAACAGTTGGTTCCATTCCTAGTTTTCTGAGGAATCTCTGTACTCCTTTCCATAGTGGTTGTACTACTTTGCATACAACTAATAATATTTAAGTGTACCTTTTCCCTTACATCTTCACCAGCATTTATTATTATTATTTTTTTGCTCTTGATAATTGCCATTCTGTCTGGAGTGAGAGGAAATATTAGTGTTGTTTGGATTTGTTTTTCACTGATTCTAGAGATGTTGAACATATTTTTTTTAATAATTGTTGGCCATTTATGTTTCTTCTGAGAAATGTCTGTTTAGTTCTCTTACCCAATTATTGATTTATTTGCTATTTTATTAGTTTTTTAGATGGACACAATACCTTTATTATGTTTATTTTTATATGGTGCTGAAGATTGAACCCAGTGCCTCACACATGCTAGGCAAGCACTCACTCTACCACTGAGCTACAACCAGAGCCCCTGGTTATTTGCCATTTTTTGTATGTGTGTGTTTTTGAATTCATTGTGTATTTTGATATTAATCTGTTTGAGGAACAGCTGTCAAAGTTTTTCTCTCATTCTGTAGGCTCTCTCTTTACACTCTTGTTTCCTTTATTGTGCAGAAGATTTTTAATTTGACACCATCCCACTTATTGATTCTTGGTTTTATTTCTTGAGCTTTAGGAGTGTTGTTAAAGAAGTCAGTGTTTGCACCAATACGATGGAGCATTGACTCTCCATTTTCTTCTAGCAGTTGTAAAGTTTACAGTCTTATTCCTAAGGCTTTCCATCTATTTTGATTGACTTTTGTGGACACAGATATATTAAACTGTTAAGGTCACACATTTGTGCAGGTAAATGATATGTATAGGGGTTTAGGGAGACTTAAAGCATAGCACACAAGTAACACACACACATGAGCAAAACTATGACATGTGAAAACAGTCCAAATGGATGATATGGCAGAGTGGTGGGGTCAGAGGAAAGAAGTAAAGGATTATATTGTATCAGGTGGTTATAGAAGGATCTGGGAGTAGGTAACATTTAAGAGATGACCTATAGAATAAGTAACACAGATCTACGCAAAGACTTACAACTGAGAATCCCCTAAAGTAGAGAGAAGCAAGCTTCTTTATTTGGAATCTATGAGAGGAAGAATAAATAGTTGTCTTATTTAGTTTTGTTCATTTTTTTGCTTTTGCTTTGGAATCAGCAAATCTTAGGTATGAATGTGGATAAGTCAGAGTTCTCCAGACAACCACAACCAATAGGATATGTATGAGAATGCTAATTATGGGAATTGGCTCACATGAATATGAAGGTTGAGAAACCCCATAATCTGCCTTCTGCACCCTGGAGAACCAGGAAAACCAGTGGTGTGATCCGGTTTGAGTTTGCAGCCCTAGGAACCATGGAAACCAGTGGTGTAACTCCCCCAGTCCAAGGTCGAAGACCCCCAAAGTAGGAGCTCTGAAATCTGAGGGCAAAAGAAGATGAATATCACAGGAGCGAGAAGGAGAGGGAGAAGGTGAGAGAGGGGAATGGGGAGGAGTGTGGGTGAAAGATAGAATCCACCTTTCCTCTACCTTTTTGCTGTTGTTGTTGTTTGTTATTGTTCTACATGGGCCCTCAATGGATTGAATGATGCCCAG
The DNA here is from genome assembly GCF_045843805.1 of Urocitellus parryii. Taxonomy (NCBI): domain Eukaryota; kingdom Metazoa; phylum Chordata; class Mammalia; order Rodentia; family Sciuridae; genus Urocitellus; species Urocitellus parryii. Next base: position 210,657,801 of record NC_135531.1, on the reverse strand, counting down.
TTACATTGGTAAGGGCCCACTGATTCAAATGCAAGTATCTCCTGGAAACACTTTCACAGACATACCTAGAAATAATGCCTTACCAACTGTCTGAACATTGCTTAGCCCAGTCATATTGACACATATAATTAAACATCACAGAGTGTCTTTTCTTTTTTTGACTTTACATGGATTTTTACTCTCTTGCATTTCCTATGCAAATACTTTTCTTATTGGAGCACACATTACAGTATTATAGCATTTAACTGAGGAGCAGCTTACTTCTGTACTCAGTCTTTATCAAAGTTGAAATCTGGACTTGATTAAAAAAGAACATGTTTCTTTAATACACAGGTTCACTCAAATGCTAATTAGATGCCTACATATATACTTTGATTTATACCAAAATCAATTTGTCATTGGCATATTCTTAAGAAGTTTAAAGTCTGATACAGTAAATATTTTTTTTAAAAAAATATTTCCATAGGGGCCAGGGGTAGAGCTTGCTAGCAGAGGACATGCTTAGCATGGATTTGGTCCTGGGTTTGATCACCAAATATGTGTGTGTGTAAGTAAGAATTATTAATTTAAAAATATTAATCTTATTTTTCATATCCCATCAATATTTATGCCTTATGATTCCACCAACCCTTCAGTATACAGGCCAATCATAGAAAATGAAGAATATTTTTAAGGCTTAAGTTGCAAATGTGATTTTATTATGTTAAGGAGACCAGCATATTATAAATGAAGTTTTGTTGAAAAATAAAATGACTTTTGAACTTTCAAAAGTTTTCCTTACATAGCAGGGGTAAAACTTAGTGTCTTAATATAAACTATAATATATGGCCATTATAAATCATGATTTAAGTGACATTCTTATCCAAGTATCAGAGGGGCAGCTCTTTTATTTTGGAGGGACAGAAAAAATGTTAAGTAACTGGGGGGAGAAAAGATATTACCCAAGTAGCTAAAAACCTGACTGCAATCACTCTCTTTGGCTTTGGCACTGTAAGGTGGTTATAGAAGGTGAAAGTGTTGAAAACTGTGTGTCTTAGATATAGAAGCCCCAAACTGTGCAGTTTGTGCCTCCTTTCTTCTTTGGAACTAGGAAGAAGACTGTCTGGATTGGTTACTGTGTACCTGTGAGCACCAGGCAACTCACAGGCACGTGAGTCCAATTATATTCCATCTCATTTTCGCCCCTGATGTTGTGGCCAGCTCAACTACACTGAATATAGCATTGTTGACTCCCTGTTCCTCGTAGAAGAGAAGTGGCTGCATGGTATGTTTGGGCAAAGGGAGGTGTGAGGTAAATGTCATGAGTTTCCCTCTTTCCATATAAGTTGAAAGGGATTTGAAAAATTTCCATGTGACTTTAGTTGGGGAATCCAGAAGGAACATGTTAATTCAGGATTAAGTGGGAATTTTAGCCAAACCACAGGAGATGTATAACTCCAATGAGAAAATAACAGGGGTCCTGAACAGCAGGTGGGCAGACAAGTTTTCTGTGAGAAATCACATTTCCTTTTCTCCTGGGAGAGAATAGACTGTGAGTAAATTCAGAGCCTATTAGTCCCAAAGCCTGTGAGGACAGAGGCTGCCTGCTTCCCAATGTTAGTGGGATTAGACACCAAAAAAGAAGAAGAGCACAGGGACCAAAGCCTGCTTCCTCAAAGATGTGAGGTGCGACCAGCTTCTCCTCACACCTAGCTGACATGTTGGAAAGAAACAAGAATGTCTTGAAAGGGAGTTGAACTTTGAATTGTCTGTACATTTGCCAGAAATAGATGATTACAATGACAGGAGACAGAGTTACTATTATATGGTAAGATTGGGAGGGCTAATAAAGAAGAATGAAATTATGGCATTTGCCTGAAATGGATGCACCTGGAGACTATTACACGAAGTGAAATAAGCCAATCCCCCCAAACCAAAGGCGAAATGTTCCTCTGATATACAGATGTAACATACAGTCGCAGGGGTGAGGTTGGGGGAGGGGTTCATCAGATTGGACAGGGCAGAGTGGGGTTAAGGGAGGGGAATGGGAATGGGAAAGACAGTAGAATGAACCAGACATAACTTTTTATGTTCATATGTGAGTATATGACTGCCGCAGTCCAGCTGCAGCAAAATAAAGGGGGGGGGGGTGACGAACAACTTGTGTAGATTGATACAGCAGGAGTGGGAGCCCTTTATTATAGGACCGGAGGGGTATTTATACATTCCACACAGCTTATCATAATTAACATAAACTAGATACATACATTCCACACAGCTTATCTTAATTAACATTAACTAGATACAGCAGTCAACCAATAAGAAATCTTCACACTTAATGGCTCGCTGGCGCCACCTCACAAACCACTCCCCCTGGCAAAATGCCAGGCGCCATCCAGACTTGTTTTCAGACCCTAACATATGACCAGTGTAATTCCATATCATGTACCACCACAAAAAAGGGAAGTTATATTCCATGTTTGTATAATATGTCAAAATACATTCTACTGTCATGTGTAACTAAAAAGAACAAATAAAAAATTTTTAAAAAGAATAATAATAAAAAAACATTGGGAGGGCTATTAATTTTTCCCCTGTATCTCCCTCATAATAAAATTAATGTCTTTTTCTCTTTAAAGAAAGGTACTCCTCCCATTCCCTGTCCTCCATCAATTATGAGTACATAATTTTGAAAGAATAGGAGCGTAGGTGTATGTCACAAAATCCCTCACCCCTCCCCCTCTTCTCCAAAGGGCGCCAAGCAGAAGAGAGCCAAATTCAAAGGTTTTCTCTACCAATCCCTGAAGGACACAGTGTCCGCTAGCTGTTCCTGAGTCACCCTGCCAATCAGCACCCACAACATCACCTACACAACCCTTCTTAAGCCCAAGCTTGCAAGTTCATGCTCTCTGCCCTCTTCCTCTTCTCTCTCTGCCCTCTTCCTCTTTGCCCTCTTCCTCTCTGCTCTCTGCCCTCTTCCTCTCTTCCCTCTTCCTCTTCTTTCTCTCCTCTCTCTCCTCTATTTCTCTTTCTTCCTCTCTTCTCTATGTACTCCTTCTCTCCTCCTTTCCTCTGCCTCTCCTTTTCTTCCCCTTTGGGCAGACTCCCAATAAATCTCTCGGTTGAATCTCTGTCTCAGGTGAGTCACTCGCCTTTCACTAAATATAAAGCAAAATTTACATAAAGTAATTTTTGAGTTCAGAAGAGAATAAGTTTCTTTATACCTAGAGTAACCTAGTTTTATTGAACTTATGTGCCACTTTCTGTTTTCTTAATTCTTTTTTTTTTTATTGGTCGTTCATAACATTACATAGTTCTTAATACATCATATTACACGGTTGATTCACGTGGATTATGAACTCCCGCTTTTACCCCGTATACAAATTGCTGTATCACATCAGTTTCCCTTCCATTGATTGACATAATGCCTTTCTAGTGTCTGATGTATTCTGCTGTCTGTCCTATTCTCTACTATCCCCCCTCCCCTCCTCTCCCCTCCCCTTTTCTCTCTCTACCCCTTCTACTGTAAATCATTTCTTCCATTTGTATTATCTTGTCTTGCCCCTCCTTTCCTCTTATATGACATTTTGTATAACCCTGAGGATCGCCTTCCATTTCCATGCAATTTCCCTTCTCACTCCCTTTCCCTCCCACCTCTCATCCCTGTTTAATGTAAATCTTCTTCTCAAGCTCTTCGTCCCTACCCTGTCCTTGTTTACTCCCCTTATATCAAAGGAGTCATTTGGTATTTGTTTTTTAAAGATTGACTAGCTTCACTTAGCATAATCTGCTCTAATGCCATCCATTTCCCTCCAAATTCTATGATTTTGTCATTTTTTAATGCAGAGTAATACTCCATAGTATATAAATGCCACATTTTTTTTATCCATTCATCTATTGAAGGGCATCTAGGCTGGTTCCACAGTCTTGCTATCGTGAATTGAGCTGCTATGAACATCGATGTAGCAGTGTCCCTGTAGCATGCTCTTGTTAGGGCTTTAGGGAATAGACCGAGAAGGGGAATAGCTGGGTCAAATGGTGGTTCCATTCCCAGCTTTCCGAGAAATCTCCATACTGCTTTCCAAATTGGCTGCACCAATTTGCAGTCCCACCAGCAATGAACAAGAGTGCCCTTTTCCCCGCATCCTCTCCAGCACTTATTGTTGTTTGACTTCCTAATGGCTGCCAGTCTTACTGGAGTGAGATGGTATCTTAGGGTAGTTTTGATTTGCATTTCTCTGACTGCTAGCGATGGTGAGCATTTTTTCATGTACTTGTTGATTGATTGTATGTCCTCCTCTGAGAAGTGTCTGTTCAGGTCCTTGGCCCATTTATTGATTGGGTTATTTGTTATCTTATTGTCTAATTTTTTGAGTTCTTTGTATATTCTGGTTATTAGGGCTCTATCTGAAGTGTGTGGAGTAAAAATTTGTTCCCAGGATGTAGGCTCCCTGTTTATCTCTCTTATTGTTTCTTTTGCTGAGAAAAAACTTTTTAGTTTCACTAAGTCCCATTTGTTGATTCTATTTGTTAACTCTAGCGCTATGGGTGTCCTGTTGAGGAATTTGGAGCCCGATCCCACAGCGTGTAGATCATAACCAACTTTTTCTTCTATCAGATGCCGTGTCTCTGATTTAATATCAAGCTCCTTGATCCATTTTGAGTTAACTTTTGTGCACGGCGAGAGATAGGGATTCAGATTCATTTTGGTGCAAATGGATTTCCAGTTTTCCCAGCACCATTTGTTGAAGATGCTATCCTTCCTCCATTGCATGCTTTTAGCCCCTTTATCAAAAATAAGATAGTTGTAGTTTTGTGGATTGGTTACTGTGTCCTCTATTCTGTACCATTGGTCCACCCGCCTGTTTTGGTACCAGTACCATGCTGTTTTTGTTACTATTGCTCTGTAGTATAGTTTGAAGTCTGGTATCGCTATACCGCCTGATTCACACTTCCTGTTTAGTATTGTTTTTGCTATTCTGGGTCTTTTATTATTCCATATGAATTTCATGATTCTTTTATCGATTTCTACAAGATATGCTGTTGGGATTTTGATTGGCATTGCATTGAACTTATATAGGACTTTTGGTAATATCGCCATTTTGATGATGTTAGTTCTGCCTATCCATGAGCAGGGTATATTTTTCCATCTTCTAAGGTCTTCTTCTAGGTCTTTCTTTAGGGTTCTGTAATTTTCATTGTATAAATCTTTCACCTCTTTTGTTAGGTTGATTCCCAAGTATTTTATTTTTTTGGGGGGATATTGTGAATGGAGTAGTTGTCCTCATTTCCGTTTCAGAGGATTTGTCGCTGATATACAGGAATGCCTTTGATTTATGCGTGTTGATCTTATATCCTGCCACTTTGCTGAATTCATTTATTAGCTCTAATAGCTTCTTTGTAGACCCTTTTGGGTCTGCTAGGTATAGAATCATATCATCTGCAAATAGTGATAATTTAAGTTCTTCTTTTCCTATTTTTATGCCTTTAATTTCTTTCGTCTGCCTAATTGCTCTGGCCAGTGTTTCGAGGACTATGTTGAACAGAAGTGGTGAGAGAGGGCATCCCTGTCTTGTACCAGATCTTAGAGGGAATGCCTTCAATTTTTCTCCATTCAGAATGATGCTGGCCTGTGGCTTATCATAGATTGCTTTTACAATGTTGAGGTATGATCCAGTTATCCCTAATTTTTCTAGAGTTTTGAACATAAAGGGATGCTGTACTTTGTCGAAAGCTTTTTCTGCATCTATTGAGATGATCATATGGTTCTTATTTTTAAGTCTATTGATGTGGTGGATAACATTTATTGATTTCCGTATATTGAACCAACCTTGCATACCAGGGATGAATCCTACTTGATCATGGTGTATAATTTTTTTGATATGTATTTGAATCCGATTCGCCAGAATTTTATTGAGGATTTTTGCATCAAGGTTCATTAGAGATATTGGTCTGTAGTTTTCTTTCTTTGAAGTGTCTTTGTCTGGTTTCGGAATCAGGGTGATGTTGGCCTCGTAGAATGAATTTGGAAGTTCTCCCTCTTTTTCTATTTCCTGAAATAGCTTGAAAAGTATTGGTGTTAGTTCCTCTTTAAAGGTTTTGTAAAACTCTGCTGTATACCCATCCGGTCCTGGGCTTTTCTTAGTTGGTAGTCTTTTGATGGTTTCTTCTATTTCCTCTATTGTTATTGGTCTGTTTAGGTTGTCTATATCCTCCTGGCTCAATCTGGGCAGATCATAAGACTCAAGGAATTTATCTATGCCTTCACTATCTTCTATTTTATTGGAGTATAAGGATTCAAAGTACTTTCTTATTATCTTCTGTATTTCTGAAGTGTCTGTTGTGATATTGCCTTTTTCATCCCGTATGCTAGTAATTTGGGTTCTCTCTCTTCTTCTCTTCGTTAGCATGGCTAAGGGTCTGTCAATTTTATTTATTTTTTCAAAGAACCAGCTTTTAGTTTTGTCAATTTTTTCAATTGTTTCTTTTGTTTCAATTTCATTAATTTCAGCTCTGATTTTAATTATTTCTTGCCTTCTACTTCTTTTGCTGTTGTTTTGCTCTTCTTTTTCTAGGATTTTGAGATGAAGTATGAGATCATTTATTTGTTGGTTTTTTCTTTTTTTGAGGAATGAACTCCAAGCAATGAATTTTCCTCTTAGAACTGCTTTCAATGTGTCCCATAGATTCCGATATGTTGTGTCTGTGTTTTCATTTAACTCTAGGAATTTTTTAATTTCCTCCTTGATGTCTTCTAAAACCCATTGATCACTCAGCAACCTATTGTTCATTCTCCAGGTGATGTTTGATTTTTCCTTTCTTCTTTTATCATTGATTTTCAGTTTCATTCCATTATGATCAGACAAGATGCATGGTATTATCTCTACCTCTTTGTATTGTCTAAGAGTTGCCCTGTGACATAGTATATGGTCTATTTTTGAGAAGGTTCCATGTGCTGCTGAGAAAAAAGTGTAGCTACTTGATGTTGGTTGGTATAGTCTATACATGTCAATTAAGTCTAGGTTGTTAATTGTGTTATTGAGTTCTATAGTTTCCTTATTTAACTTTTGTTTGGAAGATCTGTCCAGTGGTGAGAGAGGTGTGTTGAAGTCTCCCATGATTATTGTATGGTGGTCTATCAGACTCTTGAACTTGAGAAGAGTTTGCTTGATGAACACAGCTGCACCATTATTTGGGGCATATATATTTATGATTGTTATGTCTTGTTGGTGTATGGTTCCCTTGAGCAGTATGAAGTGTCCTTCTTTGTCCCTTTTGATTAGCTTTGGCTTGAAATCTATTTTATTAGATATGAGTATGGACACTCCTGGTTGTTTCCGCGGTCCATATGAGTGATATGATTTTTCCCAACCTTTCACCTTCAGTCTATGTATATCTTTTCCTATCAAATGCGTCTCCTGTACACAGCATATTGTTGGGTCTTGTTTTTTGATCCATTCTACTAGCCTGTGTCTCTTAATTGGTGAGTTTAAGCCATTAACATTTAGGGTTACTGTTGAGATATGGTTTGTTCTTCTATCCATGTTTGTTTATTGATGTTACTAAACCTGATTTGTTATCCTCTTTGACTACTTTCCCCCCTTTACTGTCCTACCTCCCATTGTTGGTTTTCAATGTTATTTTCCATTTCCTCTTCCTGTAATGTTTTGTCAAGGATTTTGTGAAGAGATGGTTTTCTAGCTGCGAATTCTTTTAACTTTTGTTTATTGTGGAAGGTTTTAATTTCATCTTCTAACCTGAAGCTTAATTTCACCAGATACAAGATTCTTGGTTGGAATCCATTTTCTTTAAACGTTTGAAATATGTTATTCCAGGATCTTCTAGCTTTTAGAGTCTGTGTTGAGAGATCAGCTGTTATTCTGATTGGTTTACCCCTAAATGTAATCTGCTTCCTTTCCCTTGTAGCTTTTAAAATTCTCTCCTTATTCTGTATGTTGGACATCTTCATTATAATGTGTCTAGGTGTGGATCTGTTATGATTTTGCACGTTCGGCGTCCTGTAGGCTTCTAGGATTTGGGATTCTGTCTCATTCTTCAAGTCTGGGAAGTTTTCTTGTATTATTTCACTGAATAGATTGCTTAATCCTTTGGTTTGGAGCTCTGTGCCTTCCTGTATCCCAATGACTCTTAAGTTTGGTCTTTTGATATTATCCCATAGCTCTTGAATGTTCTGCTCATGGTTTCTTAGTAGACTTGCTGAGCTATCTATGTTCTTTTCAAGTTGAAATACTCTGTCTTCATTGTCTGATGTTCTATCTTCTAAGTGATCCACTCTGCTGGTAGTATTCTCAATTGAGTTTTTAAGTTGGTTTATTGTTTCCTGCATTTCTAGTATTTCTATTTGTTTGTTTTTTATTACCTCTATCTCCCTGTGAAATTCATCTTTTACTTCCTGGATTTGTTTGTCAATGTGATCTTTCATTGTCTGATTTTGCTGCCTCATGTCTTCCTTGAGACTCCAGATCATCTGAAGCATGTATGTCCTGAGCTCTCTATCTGACATTCCATCTGTTGCATCTATTACCTCTTCTAAAGTTGAGTTGACCTGCATTGCCTGTGGTCCTTTCTTTCCTTGTCGTTTCATACTGCTGGCGTTTCTTTCTGCTTGGTGAAATTGTTGTGTCTTTGATATTTTCCCCCTCTATTTATTTATATTGCTCTTGTATAGTTGAAAAATCACCCTTGCAGGGCAGGTAGTGGCTGTGATCCTCCTCCAATTAGTGTGATCCGTCTACCATGCTGGCAGGGCCTAGGTCTGCTTTGCTGGTCGGTCAAAGGTCCACCTACCCAGCAGGCGCCAGGGGCACCTGTGTCACTCCATAGGTTGCTGGGCCTAACCTCCCAATGGGTTGCAGGTTGGCCTAGCTTGCAGGCACTGGGGGAGGGGCCGGTTCCGCCCCTCAGCAGGCTTTGGGCCCGCTCTGCTGGTGTTCACAGTCCCCCGCCTACCTGCAGACACTGGGGGAGGGGACGGGCCTAGCCCTCAGCCATCTGCCGGACCTGTCCTAGTGGGTCCGGTCCGCGTTCCCCGCCGGCGCGTGTAGCTGCTGTCACTTGGCTGGTTGCTGGTCCTGACCCGCCCGCCCGTGGCTTGCAGGTTCGCCTCGCTTGCAGGCACTGGGGGAGGGGCCGGTTCCGCCCCTCAGCAGGCTTTGGGCCCGCTCTGCTGGTGTACACAGTCCCCCGCCTACCTGCAGACACTGGGGGAGGGGACGGGCCTAGCCCTCAGCCATCTGCCGGACCTGTCCTAGTGGGTCCGGTCCGCGTTCCCCGCCGGCGCGTGTAGCTGCTGTCACTTGGCTGGTTGCTGGTCCTGACCCGCCCGCCCGTGGCTTGCAGGTTCGCCTCGCTTGCAGGCACTGGGGGAGGGGCCGGTTCCGCCCCTCAGCAGGCTTTGGGCCCGCTCTGCTGGTGTTCACAGTCCCCCTCCTACCTGCAGACACTGGGGGAGGGGACGGGCCTAGCCCTCAGCCGTCCGCCGGACCTGTCCTTGTGGGTCCGGTCTGCGTTCCCCGCCGGCGCGTGTAGCTGCTGTCACTTGGCTGGTTGCTGGTCCTGACCCGCCCGCCCGTGGCTTGCAGGTTCGCCTCGCTTGCAGGCACTCCTGTTTTCTTAATTCTGAAAGAAGATTGCCCACTATGAAAATTTAGTAATTTGTGTAGCTGGAGCTCTTTATATTTTATTGATCAACTTTCAAGATTCATCTGGATTTACCTACATAGTGCTTTTAGTAATTAAAGAGGGATTAGTTTTATTACTCTGAGTGGGAGTCCATTTTGTTTCCAAATGTATTATATTTCTCCATTGTGTACAGAAAGCGGAAGTCTAGATGGTTTTTCACTGACTAAGTAAGCTAGTTACCTAGTGCTAACAAAATTGCCCTGGGGTTTTCCCCAGAAAATGGGGGTAAATGAGATCTTTTATAGGTATTTACACTAAACTCAAATTTGGAGCAATAATTTAAAAAGTCATTTCCATCTGGTAAGGTTTTGGTTTCATCTTCTGTTTCTTACCTACTCCAGAAAAACTTCCTCCAACAATTGTGCTCCTGAGGTTAGCCACATGGGCTATTTAAAATATTTATCAACTTCTATATCTTGTCCTCAATGCATCTGGGCCAAAATAGGCTGTGACCAACTAATATGACTCATCTGACCTATGCCACTAGATTGTCAGCCCTGGTTTGGCTAAAATACTGAAGCTTGATTTATCATTCATTATGGCAGACACTATTAGTAATAAAAGTTGTTATTATTATCAAAGTGGGATTTTTCTGGTTTTCTGATATCTTAACCTATTTTCCTAGGAAAGAGGTCCTAGGTCATTCACAACTAGAAAGAGTTATTTTTGATTCTTTCTTCTTTGCTTAGTTTAGGAAGGGAGAAAAGAGAAGATATTTTGGTAGCATAATAGCTGAAGAGTTATGCAATGAAGATAATCCATCTTCCTAGTAAAGGGTTTGGTTTGTGTTATAAACTATTTTCATGGAGACTGAACTGAAATGGATATTTTCCCTTCATCTTTCTCACCAGAGTTGGGAAGTCTTCTGCCTTCCCTAATTTTACCGAAAGAGGAATTACATGGCAGAAGCATAGTAGAGGATGACTTGGCATCCTTGTGGAACACAGAATAAAGTGTGCAGAGATTTAGGAGAACAAGGGGAGTAGAGGGAAGTGCTCTTAATGTCCATAGGAAATGGATTCATTGTCACAGATGCTAGGTGCTGGCAGGAATGACCACATAGAATAACTCACATATATTACAAAATATATGTGGTTACTCTATGTGCTTGATTGTCCAATAGCAGTGTTTGCTATAGTGGATGGTGTATTTTTATTCTCAAATTTTGCTTTCATTCATTAGTTTCTGGCACAGTATTTGACACATTTTCAGCAAATGAAGAAACTGCAGTGAGTGAAATTCCAAAATTATATATTTTCTCTTTATGACTAATCAGATTTTGATTATTGTCAGCCAGTTGATCCCTTAGGAGACTTTAAGATACAGAATGATCAAGATGTGATTTAATGAAAATTGCTTGAAAAGTAAATCCCACACATTGTATAAGTTTTTTTTCAATTTATAAAGAAAAAGGAACTTGAAAAAAAATATAAATTGTCTTAGCTCATCACAGAACAAAAACCAAACAGATTATTTTTTTATGGGACATTGCTATAGAACTATAGTGAAATTTATTAAGTTATTTTTTTTTGCCAGAGATAAAAAGTGATATATAAACAAGGAAACAAATAATATATTAATTAAATACCATCTCAGCTACTTTTTCTTTGTAAAATTATTTAGCCAAGTAATTAATATATTTCACAAATGGTGTGCCTCTACTATGTACAAGTCACTATTTATCAGACTAGCAATAGAGTACTGAAAAAAATTCTTTCTTGATTTGGTGGAGCTTATATTCTTGTGGAAGATGCAATTGCTTACTTATAAAACATAGCATCTTTACTCCTACTTACAGTATTTACAATAAAAATAACTAAAAAGGGACTATAGAACTAAAATTAAAGAGTTAAAACTGTTAAAATGTTGGAAACCATAGGAGTAAATCTTTACAACCTTGTATTCGACAATGGACATCAAAAGTACAAATGAAAAGAGTAGAATAGATACATTGGATTTCACCAAAATTTAAAAAATTCCATGCATCAAGGAACATTATCAAGAAAGTGAAAAGTCAAACTAAAGGATGGAATAAAATATTTGAAAATTATGTATCTGATAAGGGTCTAGTGTTTGGAATATATAAGAATTCTTACAACTCGACCATAAGACTGACAAACAACTCAATTTGGGCAATGTGTTTGTATAGACAATTCTTCAAAGATAGACATAGCCAACAAGCACATGAAAAACATTAGACATTGAGGAAACCAAATAAAACATCACAAGTTACCACCTTATACCTACCAGGATACTTGAATGGCTTTAATAGAAAAAAAAATGGAAAAATAATAAATGTTGACATGGTTGTGGAAAAAAAATGTACACTTTTGTTTTTTGTTGGTGGTGGTATTGTAAAATTGTTTGGGCACTGTGGAAATCAGTTTGGCAATTCCCTAAAAAATTAAACAGAGAATTACCATATGATCCAGAAATTCCTTTCTGAGGTGCATACTCCCCCCAAATTAAAAACACGTGTTCAAATAAAAACTTGTGTATGAATGTTAACGGCAGCACTATTTATGACAGCCAAAATTTAGAAATAACCCAAACATTCATCAGTGGGTAAATGGATAGAGAAAATGTATTATTCTACTAGTAACAGGGAACAAATTTCTAATACCTGCTACAATAGGTATGAACCTTGAAAAAAATGAAAAGTAAAAGAAGCCAGATACAAAAGACCACATATTTATTATTCAATTTATATGCAATAACCAGAATAGACTATAGAAAATGTAAGAGAATTTGATAATGGATTATCTCTACTGTGTTAGAGAAAGAAGAATGAAGGACTGTTTGTCCAAAGAGGCTAGGCTCCTGGGGCACCAGGAGAGAGAGAGATCTGCATCTCTACAGAGACTTGAGGAACCTGGACCCATGAGAGATGGAATGATGAGTTACTCAAGTCACATGACTATTTAGGTCTCAGAGCTGGACTTAAAATTCAGATTTCCTGCCTCTCAAAATTGTTCAAATGGGCCTGCAGAAGCAAACACCAATTGACTTCTCAAAGCAAATGGATGGTCAGTTGTGGTAAAATTAAATTCTGGAGTAGTTTATTAAGAAGTCTTGGCTTGCCTGGATGGCTACATGAATATAGCCCTGGAACAGGCATAAAAATATATAAATGGACAACTGATAAATAAATATGGGGATGTATTTGTCCAAGGAAATGATGTATTGTACTTAAGTAGACAGAAGAAAAAAGATGTGAAGATACCAGCAAACAATTGTTTTCATAGTTGGATGTGTTTTTAATGAACTTTTTTCCATGATATAAGTTGTCTTGTTTTCATCATAGTTGGTGATTTTTCATTGACATGTGAATAAAACAGATATATAAGATTGTGGGATTGAATTCCAAAGAGTTTTTATATTGAAGTTTCAATCATTTTCTTTTACCTCTGTGTCAGTATATAGAGCACTAAAAATAATAAAAAGGCAAAAGTAAAAAAAAAAAAGAATAAAGAAGACTGAAGAATAACTTTTTTTTTTTTATTTCCTCTGAGCAAGCTTCTGTTTGCTTAGACGAGGATGATAGCAAGAGATGTGGGTTTAGGGGAATATCTAGAAATCAGTTTTAGAGATGTTGAATTTGAAAAATCTTGATGATGAAGGGGAGAGTAGGTGGCCAGATATACTGGTCTGGTATTTGGGGGAGTCAGCTGGACTTATCAAGAGAAAGATAACATTATATCTTAAGACTCAAATGAAATCTCCAGAAATGAGAGGAGTTACAAAAACCTAACTGAATGTTTCAGTCTCGGAGATTGGTGAGATGCACAACACTGTACCTTGGTTTTGGCCAAATCTCTGACTTTACATAATATGTGACTAATTCCCTGCCAACCCTTTTGTTCAATTCAGTTCTCTACTTTTTGTATTCTAATGGTGTCAGCAGCATTCTCCCAGTGAAAAAGATTGGAAACTTCAGAAACATATCTGATTCCATCTTTCTTGATCCTGACAATATGATATTTCAGATTCCCATACGTCTTACCTCAACCATTGCAAGGGGTTTCCATAGAATACCTGTTTCCTCTGAACCAGTTCTGTGCACTGGTAAGTTTAATCTTCTTATGGTAAATATAGGTAATGTTATTCCCCTCTTAAACTTTTTGGTGACTCCTTTTGCTATAAAAGGAACATTTGAAGACCTTTCCAGTGCCGCTCCCTCTTTATTTACCATCTCATAATCAGCTACTGCCGCCACACTCCTGCAAACACTTGACTCCTCTGTTCCACGTTTCTTTACTGACATTCCACATCCTTCCCTAATCTTTGTTTAAATTTTAGTTATCTGTCATAAGCCATTTCACACGTGGCACTCAAATGTGGAATGTTTTAGTCCATAATTTTTTTTTTTTCCTGCTATGACTAAAAGACCAAGTAGCAAAATTGTGGAGGAAGAAAAGTTTATTTGAGGGCTCATGGTTTTAGGTCTCAGTCCATGGACAGGAGGCTCGATTCCTCGGGGCTCAGGATGAGGCTGAATATCATGGTAGACGACATGTGGTTCAGGGTAGTAGCACATGTGAGGATCACAAAGTAGAGAGACTCCCCCGATATCTACCTCCTCCAGCCACACTCTACCCACCTACAGTTACCACTCAGTTAATCCCTATCAGGGGATTAATTCACTGATTGGGTTAAGACACTGATTGGGTTAAGCCAATCGTTTCACCTCTGAATCTTCTTGCATTGTCTCACACGTGAGCTTTTTGGTGGGATGGGGGGGGACACATTACACCCAAACTATAACATAGACCATATGATTTTTATCAATCCCTAGTTCACATGAAATATCTTGCACCTCGGAGAAAGGTTTTTTTTTTTTTTTTTTTAAATATTTATTTTTAAATTTTCGGCGGACACAACATCTTTGTATGTGGGGCTGAGGATCGAACCCAGGCCGCATGCATGCCAGGCGAGCGTGATACCGCTTGAGCCACATCCCTAGCCCCTCGGAGAAAGTTTTATGTTGACTTTTGTAACCAGTGGACTTCATTTGAGAGGCCATGCTTCCTTCTGGTAAAAACTTCTCGAGTTTCTCTTGGAGAGAGATTTATTCCATATTCTCCTCTGGAATGACATAGGTGGCATTGAGGGCATGTGTTTGATATACAGATGGTCACATGTCCCAATATTATCTAATCAGTCTCATAAAATGCTTTGGGAATATACAGTTGACACAGCTGCTTTTTTTTTTTTTTTTTTTTTTGGTACGACATTTAACCCAGGGACACTTTACCACTGAGCTACATCCCCAAACACTTTTGTTTTTTTATTTTGAAACAGGGTCTCACTAAGTTGCTTAGAGCCTCACTAACTTGCTAAGGCTGGCCTTGAACTTGTGAGCCTCCTGTCTGAGCCTCCTGAGTTGCTGGAATTACAGACATGTGCTACCATACCCAGCTTGACACAGCTGCTGTCACTTAACCCTGCATTAGTTTTCTCTATGTCCCTCATCATAAATAATTTTGCATAGTTATTGCTTAAATTGCTTAGTGTATGTTTTACCTACCAAAACAAGAATTCCTTGGGGACAGGAGCTCTGTTTTGTTCACTTCAGTATTCTCTATGCCCAGAATACTGTAACATTCAGTATGTCCTAAATATTTGTTAAATAAATGAAAAAATCAATGCCACCAGCCAGGTTTGTTTCAAGGACTATTAAGAGAAGGCTTGTTTATCTCTGGGGCTGGCAATGTGGAAGAGTATAAGTGGGGAACTAGTAGCATGCATGTAGTAGAGCCTGCTGAGAATTAAGCCAGTCCTAGGCAAAGCAGCCAAGAGTTAGCCCAAAACAGATTTCTGACAACATGATTTGAATGCCCGGACCCAGCTGGGTCTGGAACTCCTAATGACTGTGGAATTTACAGTTTGTGAGGCAATATATTCTGCCTTTCCCCAAACTTTCTTTATCCTTCAGTCAGTTTTAGTCGTTTGCAATGCTGAATCTCATTGTATCACTTGTACCATATTCTGTTTTGTACAGTGAAAATCATAGATTCAGAATGCTTTTAGTTCCTTTGTTAGATTGTAAACTATCTGAGAATAAGGAATATACCTGACTTTTACTAGTGTTGATTCCAGTGAGTTCCTGTAGCTATTTGATAAACATGTGATAAATATCTAGGAAACTAAAGTAAAATTATTTTCCTTTCCAAATTAGAAATAAGATTTTCAGCATAAATTTTAAAGAAAGAGTGATTTTTTCAACAAATATTAAAAAATAAATCTCAACCACTAAAATCACATTTTTACCACCATGAACCCTATTATGTAATAATATATTAATTACATTAGAATTCTGGATAAATATTCTATAAAAGAGTTTGATAAAATTTGTCTGCTTTTTGAAACTCCTGGAAATGATTTTGAAATATCTTTTTTTTTTTTTAAATTTAGAACTCGATATGAATGCTGCTTTGGTGTATACTCTTGATTCAAAAATAGAAGATGGCTCTACTCAACAGAGAACATGATGTGCTTTCAGATTTGTTGATTTACGTAATTCTAATGATTTGTGATAAACATTCTCACATTGTGGCTGTATTTCTGCTCAGAAATTATCTGAGTCCATGCCTTCTCTCCACTCCATCGCCTATTTGGTCAGCAATACCTACACGTCTGCTGGTCAGATCTACATAGTGAACCATCTCCCTGGGCAAAGAATTGGCAGTTTTGTTCCTCAAAGTTCAGGGTTTTAAAATTAATTGAAATATGCAGCCCAAGATGTGAGGCAGTCTATTCTGGTTCATAAGCATTTTAGAAAAAAGAAAACAAAGACCCCCTCTTTTCTCTGTATTTCTTTGATGGAAGCATAAATTCTAATATTCCCATAGGGCAGTGCCTTGCAAATTCTTCTTGGCATACCTTACATTTGAGCTTGTAGGCATACATTCTGAGTTTGTTTTGGAGTAGAAAGTCAGAGAAATGTTTAATCCAGAAAGAGATTGGAAATCACTGGGTGCCAAGCACAGTACTGGGGTATGTCTGACTTCCTAAATCTTGACGGAAACCTGGAGAAAGGGATGATGCTTTCTCACACTCTGACACACAGAATCTGAGACACAGTAGGGGCTCAACAATTTTGTTCAATAAAGGAAGAACAGGAGTGTAGCTACCATCCTTGGAGCAGAATCACAAGCTATAAAAACTACAGAGTCAATTTTTTTGTTTCGTTCTTTGATGCTTACTGAGTGGATTTGATACCATTCACTGTTTAACCATCCTTAGAGACAAGATTTGGGGGAGTTTCATTTCACTGATGCATCTCTTGTTGCTTATCAAGATTTTTTTTTCCTTTGGTTCAGTACTCTGTAGAGTTGGAGAACAGCTGCTGAACACCTTCTTTATAATTTAAATTCATTAATGTAGAAACCTCTCAGACTTATTTTCCCCTCTAGGTCAAGTAGCCTTAACTCCTCTGAAAACTCCCAGCATTAATTTTTTTTCCCCTAATTGCTTTTCTCTGGATATTCTCCAGTTCCTCCAAGTGCCTCTTTTAAGGGTGTAAAAATTCATTACAGCAGGCTTTCCTGGACAATAACAATTCCATTTCGTGCTCTTTAGTTGACAAAGTAACATGCCCAACATTATGGTAATATGAGTGCTGAGGGACCCTTGTTTTCTCCCCTACTCAGTGGGCACTTTAAATACTAGTGACGTTTCCAAGTTTACCACCCTGTGGCTTCACGACTATCAGGAATGGTCTTAAATGGAAGCAAAAGTTTTTAACATTAACCATTACTCCTTGTAATATAAGAAAGGCAATTTTCCAATTCTAACAAACACATCTGTAGCCTAGTGCCCCAGCATCGGGCGCCACAGGTCACACTCTTGTAAACCAGTGAAGCTGGTCAAGTACCAAGCACCTGTTCTAACCATTCCATATGTTTTTTCTCCCAGAAGCAATGACCAAATTGAAGCAGCTGTGGGTAACTTTATTAGCCAAAACAAACTGGAAACAAAAGGGAAAAAATAACACAATTAAAATCCTTAATGGAACCCAGAGCAATCTCATTAATAAGCTACAGAGCACCAAAATGAGTGGTGTGCATAACTACTTGCCAGTATTACTACATCATCAAGAAAGTGAAAAAAAATGGTCATACGTGATAAGCATTAAATCCTTAAGGTAGGACACTTGAGAACTGATTAATTTGCATATGTAAATAAACCCAAGAATTGTGGCTCACTAAATGGACTTGATAACTGAGTGAGCCCATTTTTTAAAATTTTTTTAAAATTTCACCTGCTTCTGGTGTATAAGAGAAGAGAGACACGTTAAAGGGTGATGCAGAAAGAGAATAAATTTTAATCCACATAGAAAATTCAGGGCAAAATTGTGAAGTTTACCATCAAGGAACTTTTCTTGAATTTCCAACATGCAGTGTTTCATCATTGTTTGCTGCAGGTATTCCTTAAGTTCTAGAGTGATAAAAGTGAAGAAAATGTGTTCAAATAAAAATAGCAATAATCACTAAACCATGCTTAACCCTTTGCAATGTGACTTTCTACATTGGGACTCAGCCCCTCTCAATACTGGAAACTCTGAGAGCTCCAAGGGAGTTGGCTTTCAGGATGACACAAGACTTTACATTGCTATAGCCCAGATCTTTCAATGAGGCCAAGCTAGACCATCAAGCCCTCAGCAAAACCACCCCAGGCCAGAACTGCTGGACCACCCACAGAAATGTTAGAAATGAGAAACTGTTTTTGTTTCAAGGTACCTCGTCAGCAACAAAGGCTAATTGATACATAATGAAATAAATATTTATGTAATTAAAGCTCAACCATAAAAGTGATTTGTGATGGAGAAGTCCAAAGTTGAGGTCAGTATGGAAAATCTTCAAAAGCAGTGAGATGATGGTGACTCTACATAAAATTTGTCAGGGATCTTATTCTGCTATGTTTTGATCACCAAGTTGTCTGCAAATTTTGGTCACTTTATGTTGATTCCTGAAAACACTTTCATATGCATCTTCCATCTACTTTTGTCAAAGAGTGAAATAAATATACTTGGAATCATTTGAATTGCATACAAGTTCTCTGAGGCAAGGAACTACACTTAGAATCAACATTTCTAGATTGTTTAAAGAAAGTATTTCAATTTGGAATCTACACACATAATATGATAACTTTAAAATAAAGTATGTCCACCAATTCTTTGGCTCTCCCAAAAGTAGAGGCTGTGGTCTAATTAGTTTTCCCACCAAGCTACCTGGATTCACAGTTCTTGAAATAGATCTCTGCATAAAGCGCCAAGGGCCCCTTTACCAATAAAAAGGCCAGGCATATTGACTTATTATTGTAAAGGAAGAATTGACATGTATCTTCCAGTTTAGGCCATTAAAAGAATAGAGCTCCTGCTTGATTCTGTCTCTCTGATTATTCACTCTGGAAGAGGCTGGCTCTCACTCTTCGAGGATAATCAGGCAGTCCCACCTAGAGGAGCACATGGCTATGTAACTATGTCCTTCTAACACCAATCACACCAGCCTGTCATTCACATGAATGAACCACCTTGTAAGAAAGTTTTCCAGTCCAACTCCAACATCTTGGCTCTTCAGCTATGTAACTATGTCCTTCTAACACCAATCACGCCAGCCTGTCATTCACATGAATGAACCACCTTGTAAGAGGGTTTTCCAGCCCAACTCCATCATCTTGACTTTTCATCAGCATCTGAAGGCAGGACCCCATGCCTAAGCTGTTTCTAAATTCCTAACTAACCCAGAGAAATGGAAATTCAAAATATTTTTGCTGTCTTAAGATACGAAGTTTTATGGTGATTGGTTTCACAGCAGTAGACAACTATTACACATAATAAGAAAAGGATAAATTTTACATCAAGTTTTTATAAATGAAGAATATGAATCAATTTAATTTCAATATAACAGATCCAAAAAAGTTAGTTCTAGTTTCTTACATCACAGTCCAAATGGGGACCCACACATATTTTTAAGTTTATCATTGGGTGCCTTAGTTCTTTGTAAATTTTAGTGACTGTATGATTCTTCACATTATTCAAGGAAACTCTGGATCCACTGTAGTAAACTCCCGTTCCTTTTATCACCAACCAAGTCATGTTGATTTTATGCTATTAATATTCCTATTCTCTGTGTTCCCTTCTGTATTTCTGTTTCTACAGTATTCAAGCAAGGTCTGATATTCTGTAGAATATTTAGAAACTTTTCAATCTTTCAATCAGTTAATCTTCCTAAGGTATCATCTATAGGATGTCACCAAAATGCTTTTGCTTGTTGCACAATGACCTCGACCTGGATATCTTTACAACAACATATTTTGTTTCTGCTCCAGTCAGAGTTTATAATCTAACTGATTATAGTTCACCAGTCACGCTAGTTTGGTTCACACTTCTAATAGGCCTCTGCTTGGAATGCTGTTTACCTCTTGCTTTTCATTTCTTGAGTACTTGCTGTGAGCAGAGACTTGTTCATACTCTTTAACTGCTGAATGTAGGTTTGCTCTTACAGAGAATTCATGCTGTCAAAGAGGAGGTTGCCTACTAACTGGCCCCAAACAGAAAATCATAAGGTATAACTGCCATAAACAAAAAGTCCATTATAAAGACAGTTTTAGTCAGCCTTTTTACTGCTGTAACTAAAAGACCCAACCAGAACAATTGTGGAGGAGGAAAAGTTTATTCAGGAGATCATGGTTTCCGAGACCTCCATCCATAGAAAGCAGGCTCCATTCCTCAGGGCCAAGGTGAGGCAGGACATCATGGTGGAAGAGTGTGGCAGAGGGAAGCAGTTCACATGATGATCAAGAAGCAGAGTGAGAGAGACTAAGCTCAACTCACCAACTATATACCCTAAAGGCATACTGCCAATACCCCACCTCTTCCAGCCACACACCCACTGCCCTTCAGTTACCACTCAGTTAATTCCATCAGGTGATCAGGTAATTAGCTCACTGACTGGGTTAAGCTTCTCATTTCCCCTCTGAACCCTCTGCATTGTCTAGCACGTGAGCTTTTGGGAGACATCTCACATCCAAACCATAACAAAGATATATATCTGTCTCTATCTCCATCTATCTATCTATCTATCTATCTATCTATCTATCTATCTATCTATCACAACTGCTGTCAAAGGTCGAGTGCCAGTAGAAATAAAAATCATTCAGAAAGTCTGGTAATATGCAGGTATCTGGACCTTATTACTAGAGATTTCAATTTGTTGGCCAAAGAATGCATTTTAAAAGTAAGTTCTGCAAGGGCATTAGAGATTTGATAAACTTCAGTTTGTTTTTGTACTTTGGAGTAGGTAAAAATGATGACCAAGCTATTAAGTCCAACCTGATGCATTCGCTATTCAAAGTAAATCCTTTCTCAGCAGGACAAATTAGCTCAACAATAAGAAATACAAATATCAGACAAAGCAGACTTTAAAAAAATGCTACTTGAGATGAAGAAGGACTTATATAATGGCCAATCTCTCAGAAAGATAAAACAATTATAAATGTGCAAACTAAAATCTAAGCAAAAGTATAAGCAAAAAAGCGGTAAGTCAATATTACTCAGAAATAAAAATGCTTATGCCTCATAAGGCATTATCATAGAGTGAAAAGACAACCAACACAGTGGGAAAATGTTCTTGCAAATTAACAACTGATAAAAGACTCAAAGAGTCAGATGTAGTGGTATATGCCTATAACCCTAGTTACTCCAGAGGAAGAGACAGGAGGATTTCAAGTTCAGAGTCAGCCTGGGCAACTTAGTGAGACCCCATCTTAACACAAAAAAGCTGGGGATGTGGCTTAGTGGTAAGTACCAATACTACAATAAATGAATGAATGAATGAATGAATGAATGAATAAATAAATAAATAAATACAGGGTTCAAAGGATCTGGGTGGACATTTGTTTAAAGAAGACATACAAGTAGCCAATATGCAGGTGAAAAATGAATTTTCAAAAAGTTATATAAGTAGCCAATATGCACTATGTGTAACTATATATATGACATCATCAAAGATTAGCAAATTATATTATTAAATTACTAAAGTAATAATTTAAATACAAACTAAATAATTATGACATCATAAATGCAAATCAAAATCCCAGTGAGATAGCCCTTCACATTCCATAGGATGGCTATGATCAAAAAGTCAGCTATTGACAAATGTCGACAAAGAATGTGGAGAAAAAAGAACCCTGTATACTGCTCATGGGGGTGTAAATAAACGCAGTCACTTTGGAGAATAATCTTGCCAGTTTAAACAAGTTCAAGATAGAGTTACCATATAACCCCCAAATTCAACTCCTAGGTTTATATCAAAGAGAAACAAAAACATATGTCCTTGCAAAAACTTGTGCATTAAATGGTATAGCAGTGCCATTCTTAATAGCCTAGGGGTGGGGACAATCCCAAATGTCCATCACATGAGTAATAGAGAAACAAAATGTGGTATAATCACTTTTCATTATCTAAAGATTGATGCAGTACTAATAAATTCTACAATATGAAACCATTATGCTAAACAAAAGCAACTATATATACAAGACAACATGTTAAATGATTTCTTTTACATGAAATGTCCAGAATGTTTGATAGGAAGAGACAGAAAGAACGTTTGTGCTCGCTTAGGGCTGTGGTAGAAGTTGGGGGAAGAGTAGGAGGTTTGGGAGGTTACAGGTAAGAGACTCTTGTGGAGAGTTACTTTCTGAGGTGACAAGATTGTTTTAAAATCAATTGTGGTGATCTGTGTGAGCACACTAAAAACCATTGAATTATATACTGTAAATAAGTAAATTATATGTATGTTAATTATACTCAATGAAACTGTTACCAGAAAACTCAACTAACTGAACACTAGCAACATACTTTCAGACTCTTAAAGTGTACTGCTTCTAAAATTTTATCTGTAATTATTAATTTTCATATTTATATTTCATGGTTGATTTGTGTTAAAGTATATGTACCCTAAACTTTAAGAATGAAGCTTCCAAAAGAAAGTTTTGTTAGAATTGTTCGAAAAGAGTTGGGCAAAGCAGAGCAGGCTGTGAACAGTTTTGCTCAGACACAACCTAGATTGTCTGTTTGCATACTCACCAAGACATCATGAAGTAACAAGGCAGGAGCAGTTTAGCTAAACAAAAACAAAATTGAAAAATTATAGGCTTTTTTTTACTTCACAATAAAGCAGAAGGGAAACAATTCCTGAACTCTGGGGACAAAAAATAAATCTCAGAATGCAGATAATTATGTTCTATAAAACAGATTAAAGTATAAATGCCAATGTGTCAGTCCTACCCCACAAACAATTCAAGACCAAGGAGGTTTTCCTGGAGAGTTTCCCCAGATCTTTTCAAAGGCTTGTTTTTTTCCTTTTCCTTTACCTTTTATATAAATCTATTATCAAAGACGCAATATTTTTAAATAAAGTATTAAAATATCAGTTCTTAAAAATGCATTTTAGATTTTTCTTGTTAAAACTGCACCATTTATTTTTTATGTAAAAATTTCAGTTTTACCTTAATATAGCTTTTTCCGCATTTCTTTTCTTTCTTTCTTTTTTTTTTTGAGATGGAGTTATACCATGTTACCCGGGCTGGACTTGTATTCAAGATCTTCCTACCTCAGCCTTCTGAGTAGCTGGATTCACAGGTATGCACCACCATGCCTGGCTAAAATTTTTCTTAATATGGCTTTGGCATCTTCATTGAAGTAAAATTGACAAGTTGAAAGTACAAATGAATTTAAGTTAAACAATTTGATACTGGATATACCTGTATGTTATAAAACGATCACCATAATTTAGTATAATCTTTTCAAAATTTACAAGTATGTGGAGCACTTTCATGTTGATAGACAGCTTCTCTTGATGCATGGCTGTCCACATATGGTCAGTTTATTAGTACTTTGAAGCCCTGAAGGACTGGGGATTATTTAAGTTAGTACAAGATCTGGAGGAGAAGGCGAATATCAGCAGAGGCAAGCACACTTGGTTTGGAGAGTCCTTGGGAGAAGAGAAAGGCAAGAGTCATGGGTAGAGAGGGAGAGGGCTGATGGAGTGAGGCACAGTGGACACTGATGTGCTGGCTACAGAGTGTGCAATGCCTCTTAGCATTGTTCACTTACTTCCCCACTTAGAGGCTGCACTTGGGATTTATGGGCAAGGTGGATCAGTAGAGTTGGGCATCCTCAGGAATGTTCCTAAGACCCAGAGTGTCCCAGTGTCTAATGAGGAGTGTGAGATACACAGTCAAGATTAGGTGCTTAACCTAATAACCCACTTGAATCAAATAACCCACTTGAATCAAAATGTGAAATATGATATATCAAGAACTATGTAATGTTTTGAACAACCAACAATAAAAAATAATAAATAAATAAATAAATAAATAATTCCTACCTCTTAAAAAAAAAATCTGCACTGCATTGCCCTAGGAAAATAGTAAGAGCTGTAACCTGCAATTTCCAGAGACCAGTGCTCTGCTATGAGAGACAATCTGGTAACTTATCTTTGTTCAGGTCCTAGCGCTAACAAATTACTCCCTTGTGATTTTTAGCAAATCATTTCATTCCTCTGAATCAAACTGCTTTAACTGTAACATAAGGGTAATAGTGAGACTCACCTAGTATGGCTGTAATAAAAATTCTAAAAGGTACTATATGTAAAACACAGCAACTCGTGCCTTTACATCATTAATAGTTAAAAAATGATGTCTGTTGTTAATAGTGTGTTTAGAGGGCCGGAAGTGAGAACTGAACCTTATTCAGCAAATCAACAAAACTGGTTGGCTATCAGACATCTTGGCTGTGTTGCCATCTGGAATAGTTATTGAAGTATTTTGAATTCAATGAAGACATTTGAAAGATGTGATAAAAGCATATTTTTTCCAAGTTAAACTATAGCTGTAAATGGATAAGAAATCCTTTCTTGGGCTAAGGTTGTGGCTCTGTGGTAGAGAGCTTGCTCATCATGTGTGAGGCACTAGGTTCGATGCTTAGTGCTCCGTATATAAATAAATGAACAAAATAAAGGTTCATTGGCATCTAAAAAAAAAAAAAAACAGAAAGAAAGAAAGAAATTTTTTCTCATCACCTTTTGGACAGTTCCAAATAATTTAACATGTTCAGAAGTACGGCAAATTTTGAAGAATATGTTAGGTAGCTTCTTTTTTTTTTTTTTCTTTTTTTTTTTATTGGTCGTTCATAACATTACATAGTTCTTAATACATCATATTACACGGTTTGATTCACGTGGATTATGAACTCCCCCTTTTACCCCGTATACAAATTGCTGTATCACATCAGTTTCCCTTCCATTGATTGACATATTGCCTTTCTAGTGTCTGATGTATTCTGATGTCTGTCCTATTCTCTACTATCCCCCCTCCCCTCCCCTCCCCTTCCCTCCCCTTTTCTCTCTCTACCCCTTCTACTGTAAATCATTTCTTCCATTTGTATTATCTTGTCTTACCCCTCCTTTCCTCTTGTATGACATTTTGTATATCCCTGAGGATCGCCTTCCATTTCCATGCAATTTCCCTTCTCACTCCCTTTCCCTCCCACCTCTCATCCCTGTTTAATGTAAATCTTCTTCTCAAGCTCTTCATCCCTACCCTGTCCTTGTTTACTCCCCTTATATCAAAGGAGTCATTTGGTATTTGTTTTTTAAAGATTGACTAGCTTCACTTAGCATAATCTGCTCTAATGCCATCCATTTCCCTCCAAATTCTATGATTTTGTCATTTTTTAATGCAGAGTAATACTCCATAGTATATAAATGCCACATTTTTTTTTATCCATTCATCTATTGAAGGGCATCTAGGCTGGTTCCACAGTCTTGCTATCGTGAATTGAGCTACTATGAACATCGATGTAGCAGTGTCCCTGTAGCATGCTCTTGTTAGGGCTTTAGGGAATAGACCAAGAAGGGGAATAGCTGGGTCAAATGGTGGTTCCATTCCCAGCTTTCCAAGAAATCTCCATACTGCTTTCCAAATTGGCTGCACCAATTTGCAGTCCCACCAGCAATGAACAAGAGTGCCCTTTTCCCCGCATCCTCTCCAGCACTTATTGTTGTTTGACTTCCTAATGGCTGCCAGTCTTACTGGAGTGAGATGGTATCTTAGGGTAGTTTTGATTTGCATTTCTCTGACTGCTAGGGATGGTGAGCATTTTTTCATGTACTTGTTGATTGATTGTATGTCCTCCTCTGAGAAGTGTCTGTTCAGGTCCTTGGCCCATTTATTGATTGGGTTATTTGTTATGTTATTGTCTAATTTTTTGAGTTCTTTGTATATTCTGGTTATTAGGGCTCTATCTGAAGTGTGTGGAGTAAAGATTTGTTCCCAGGATGTAGGCTCCCTGTTTATCTCTCTTATTGTTTCTTTTGCTGAGAAAAAACTTTTTAGTTTGAGTAAGTCCCATTTGTTGATTCTATTTGTTAACTCTAGCGCTATGGGTGTCCTGTTGAGGAATTTTCAGCCCGATCCCACAGCGTGTAGATCATAACCAACTTTTTCTTCTATCAGATGCCATGTCTCTGATTTAATATCAAGCTCCTTGATCCATTTTGAGTTAACTTTTGTGCACGGCGAGAGATAGGGATTCAGATTCATTTTGGTGCAAATGGATTTCCAGTTTTCCCAACACCATTTGTTGAAGATGCTATCCTTCCTCCATTGCATGCTTTTAGCCCCTTTATCAAATATAAGATAGTTGTAGTTTTGTGGATTGGTTACTGTGTCCTCTATTCTGTACCATTGGTCCACCCGCCTGTTTTGGTACCAGTAACATGCTGTTTTTGTTACTATTGCTCTGTAGTATAGTTTGAAGTCTGGTATCGCTATACCGCCTGATTCACACTTCCTGCTTAGTATTGTTTTGGCTATTCTGGGTCTTTTATTATTCCATATGAATTTCATGATTCTTTTATCGATTTCTACAAGATATGCTGTTGGGATTTTGATTGGCATTGCATTGAACTTATAGAGAACTTTTGGTAATATCGCCATTTTGATGATGTTAGTTCTGCCTATCCATGAGCAGGGTATATTTTTCCATCTTCTAAGGTCTTCTTCTATGTCTTTCTTTAGGGTTCTGTAATTTTCATTGTATAAATCTTTCACCTCTTTTGTTAGGTTGATTCCCAAGTATTTTATTTTTTGGGGGGATATTGTGAATGGAGTAGTTGTCCTCATTTCCGTTTCAGAGGATTTGTCGCAGATATACAGGAATGCCTTTGATTTATGCGTGTTGATCTTATATCCTGCCACTTTGCTGAATTCATTTATTAGCTCTAATAGCTTCTTTGTAGACCCTTTTGGGTCTGCTAGGTATAGAATCATATCATCTGCAAATAGTGATAATTTAAGTTCTTCTTTTCCTATTTTTATGCCTTTTATTTCTTTCGTCTGCCTAATTGCTCTGGCCAGTGTTTCGAGGACTATGTTGAACAGAAGTGGTGAGAGAGGGCATCCCTGTCTTGTACCAGATCTTAGAGGGAATGCCTTCAATTTTTCTCCATTCAGAATGATGCTGGCCTGTGGCTTATCATAGATTGCTTTTACAATGTTGAGGTATGATCCAGTTATCCCTAATTTTTCTAGAGTTTTGAACATAAAGGGATGTTGTACTTTGTCGAAAGCTTTTTCTGCATCTATCGAGATGATCATATGGTTCTTGTTTTTAAGTCTGTTGATGTGGTGGATAACATTTATTGATTTCCGTATATTGAACCAACCTTGCATACCAGGGATGAATCCTACTTGATCATGGTGTATAATTTTTTTGATATGTATTTGAATCTGATTTGCCAGAATTTTATTGAGGATTTTTGCATCAAGGTTCATTAGAGATATTGGTCTGTAGTTTTCTTTCTTTGAAGTGTCTTTGTCTGGTTTCGGAATCAGGGTGATGTTGGCTTCGTAGAATGAATTTGGAAGTTCTCCCTCTTTTTCTATTTCCTGAAATAGCTTGAAAAGTATTGGTGTTAGTTCCTCTTTAAAGGTTTTGTAAAACTCTGCTGTATACCCATCCGGTCCTGGGCTTTTCTTAGTTGGTAGTCTTTTGATGGTTTCTTCTATTTCCTCTATTGTTATTGGTCTGTTTAGGTTGTCTATATCCTCCTGGCTCAATCTGGGCAGATCATAAGACTCAAGGAATTTATCTATGCCTTCACTATCTTCTATTTTATTGGAGTATAAGGATTCAAAGTACTTTCTTATTATCTTCTGTATTTCTGAAGTGTCTGTTGTGATATTGCCTTTTTCATCCCGTATGCTAGTAATTTGGGTTCTCTCTCTTCTTCTCTTCGTTAGCATGGCTAAGGGTCTGTCAATTTTATTTATTTTTTCAAAGAACCAGCTTTTAGTTTTGTCAATTTTTTCAATTGTTTCTTTTGTTTCAATTTCATTAATTTCAGCTCTGATTTTAATTATTTCTTGCCTTCTACTTCTTTTGCTGTTGTTTTGCTCTTCTTTTTCTAGGATTTTGAGATGAAGTATGAGATCATTTATTTGTTGGTTTTTTCTTTTTTTGAGGAATGAACTCCAAGCAATGAATTTTCCTCTTAGAACTGCTTTCAATGTGTCCCATAGATTCCGATATGTTGTGTCTGTGTTTTCATTTAACTCTAGGAATTTTTTAATTTCCTCCTTGATGTCTTCTAAAACCCATTGATCACTCAGCAACCTATTGTTCATTCTCCAGGTGATGCTTGATTTTTCCTTTCTTCTTTTATCATTGATTTTCAGTTTCATTCCATTATGATCAGACAAGATGCATGGTATTATCTCTACCTCTTTGTATTGTCTAAGAGTTGCCCTGTGACATAGTATATGGTCTATTTTTGAGAAGGTTCCATGTGCTGCTGAGAAAAAAGTGTAGCAACTTGATGTTGGGTGGTATAGTCTATATATGTCAATTAAGTCTAGGTTGTTAATTGTGTTATTGAGTTCTATAGTTTCCTTATTTAACTTTTGTTTGGAAGATCTGTCCAGTGGTGAGAGAGGTGTGTTGAAGTCTCCCATGATTATTGTATGGTGGTCTATTAGACTCTTGAACTTGAGAAGAGTTTGCTTGATAAACACGGCTGCACCATTATTTGGGGGCATATATATTTATGATTGTTATGTCTTGTTGGTGTATGGTTCCCTTGAGCAGTATGAAGTGTCCTTCTTTATCCCTTTTGATTAGCTTTGGCTTGAAATCTATTTTATTAGATATGAGTATGGGCACTCCTGCTTGTTTCCGTGGTCCATATGAGTGATATGATTTTTCCCAACCTTTCACCTTCAGTCTATGTACATCTTTTCCTATCAAATGCGTCTCCTGTAGACAGCATATTGTTGGGTCTTGTTTTGTGATCCATTCTACTAGCCTGTGTCTCTTAATTGGTGAGTTTAAGCCATTAACATTTAGGGTTATTATTGAGATATGGTTTGTTCTTCTATCCATATTTGTTTATTGATGTTACTAAACCTGATTTGTTATCCTCTTTGACTACTTTCCCCCCCTTTACTGTCCTACCTCCCATTGTTGGTTTTCAATGTTATTTTCCATTTCCTCTTCCTGTAATGTTTTGCCAAGGATTTTTTGAAGAGATGGTTTTCTAGCTGCGAATTCTTTTAACTTTTGTTTATCGTGGAAGGTTTTAATTTCATCTTCTAATCTGAAGCTTAATTTCGCCGGATACACGATTCTTGGTTGGAATCCATTTTCTTTAAGTGTTTGAAATATGTTATTCCAGGATCTTCTAGCTTTTAGAGTCTGTGTTGAGAGATCAGCTGTTATCCTGATTGGTTTACCCCTAAATGTAATCTGCTTCCTTTCCCTTGTAGCTTTTAAAATTCTCTCCTTATTCTGTATGTTGGACATCTTCATTATAATGTGTCTAGGTGTGGATCTCTTATGATTTTGCACATTCGGCGTCCTGTAGGCTTCTAGGATTTGGGATTCTGTCTCATTCTTCAAGTCTGGGAAGTTTTCTTGTATTATTTCTTTTTTTTTTTTTCTTTTTTTTTTTTTATTGGTCGTTCATAACATTACATAGTTCTTAATACATCATATTACACGGTTTGATTCAAGTGGATTATGAACTCCCGCTTTTACCCCATATACAAATTGCTGTATCACATCAGTTACCCTTCCATTGATTGACATATTGCCTTTCTAGTGTCTGATGTATTCTGCTGTCTGTCCTATTGTCTACTATCCCCCCTCCCCTCCCCTCCCCTCCCCTCCCCTTTTCTCTCTCTACCCCTTCTACTGTAAATCATGTCTTCCATTTGTATTCTCTTGACTTACCCCTCCTTACCTCTTATATGACATTTTGTATAACCCTGAGGATCGCCTTCCATTTCCATGCAATTTCCCTTCTCACTCCCTTTCCCTCCCACCTCTCATCCCTGTTTACTGTAAATATTCTTCTCAAGCTCTTCGTCCCTACCCTGTCCTTGTTTACACCCCTTATATCAAAGGAGTCATTTGGTATTTGTTTTTTAAAGATTGACTAGCTTCACTTAGCATAATCTGCTCTAATGCCATCCATTTCCCTCCAAATTCTATGATTTTGTCATTTTTTAATGCAGAGTAATACTCCATAGTGTATAAATGCCACATTTTTTTTTATCCATTCATCTATTGAAGGGCATCTAGGCTGGTTCTAGTAGTTCTAGTAGTTTTTTTGTAGACCTTTTTGGGTCTTCTGGGTATAGAATCATGTCTTCCGCAAATGGTGATAATTTAAGTTCTTCTTTTCCTATTTTTATGCCTTTAATTTCTTTCGTCTGTCTAATTGCTCTGGCCAGTGTTTCGAGAACTATATTGAATAGAAGTGGTGATAGAAGGCATCCCTGTCTTGTTCCAGATTTTAGAGGGAATGCCTTCAATTTTTCTCCATTTAGAATGATGCTAGCCTGAGGCTTAGCATAGATAGCTTTTACAATGTTGAGGTAAGTTCCTGTTATCCCTAGTTTTTCTAATGTTTTGAACATAAAGGGATGCTGTACTTTGTCGAATGCTTTTTCTGCGCCTATCGAGATCATCATATGGTTCTTATCTTGAAGTCTATTGATGTGGTGAATAACATTTATTGACTTCTGTATATTGAACCATCCTTGCATCCCAGGGATGAATCCTACTTGATCATGGTGCACGATTTTTTGATGTGTTTTTGTATCCGATTAGCCAGAATTTTATTGAGGATTTTTGTATCTAGGTTCATTAGGGATATTGGTCTGCAGTTTTCTTTCTTTGAGGTGTCTTTGTCTGGTTTCGGAATCAGGGTGATATTGGCTTCGTAGAATGAATTTGGAAGATCTCCCTCTTTTTCTATTTCCTGAAATAACTTGAAAAGTATTGGCATTAATTCTTCTTTAAAGGTTTTGTAAAACTCCGCTGTATACCCATCCGGTCCTGAGCTTTTCTTGGTTGGTAGTCTTTTGATTGCTTCTTCTATTTCATCCATTGATATTGGTCTGTTCAAATTGTGTGTATCCTCCTGACTCAGTCTGGGCAAATCACATGACTTGAGAAATTTATCGATGTCTTCACTATCTTCTATTTTATTGGAATATAGATTTTCAAAATAATTTCTAATTCTCTTCTGTATTTCTGTAGCATCTGTTGTGATATTGCCTTTTTCATCCCGTATGTTAGTAATTTGAGTTCTCCTCTTCTTTAGCATGGCTAAGGGTCTGATGATCTTATTTATTTTTTCGAAGAACCAACTTTTAGTTTTGTTAATTTTGTCAATAGTTTCTTTTGTTTTAATTGCTTTGATTTCTGCTCTGATTTTAATTATTTCTTTACTTCTGCTACATTTGCTGTTGTTTTGCTCTTCCTTTTCTAGGGCTTTGAGATGAAGTGTGAGCTCATTTATTTGTTGGTTTTTTCTTTTTTTGAGGAATGACCTCCAGGCAATGAATTTCCCTCTTAAAACTGCTTTCAGGGGGAATCCAACATGGCGGCCGGCGAGGAAGCAGCGTCTCCAACGTCTCCACTTTAACGGGATATGAAAGACTCATCGAAACAGCTGCAGCCTAGCTACGGAGGAACTTCTACCATAACTTCCTTAAGAGGAGAGCTGCCGTGAACTGGTAGGTTTACTCGAAGTGACAGGTTGCCCCAGAGAAGTGGATCTTGGAAGGCCACGCGGGCACAGAGGTCTAGTCCCCCAACCATCAGCCGCTCCGGCAGGCGGCTCCCCCTGGAGGCCTAGCTCTCGCCCTGGGAGAAGCGGCCCCACCCGCCCGCTTCCTAACCTGGCAGCCACAGCTACTCAGCGATAAAGGTGCCCACGTGGCGGGTGCAGAAGTTAAGTCCTGTAGACGCCAGCCACCTTTGCAACCCCCGGGAACCCTGAGTGGCTTGGCCCGCCCCGCCCGAACCGGCAGTCCTCCGCCATACGGGCTCCCCCGGGAGGCCTAGCTCTCGCCCTGGGAGAAGCGGCCCCACCCGCCCGGTTCCTAACCAGGCAGCCACAGCTACTCGGCAATAAAGGTGCCCACGTGGCGAGTGCAGAAGTTAAGTCCTGTAGACGCCAGCCGCCTTTGCAACCCGCGGGAACCCTGAGCGGCTTAGCCCGCCCCGCCCGAACCGGCGGGTGCAGAAGTTAAGTCCTGCGGACGCCAACCGCCTTTGCAACCCGCGGGATCCCTGGGCGGCTTGGCCCGCCCCGCCCGAACCGGCAGTCCTCCGCCATACGGGCTCCCCCGGGAGGCCTAGCTCTCGCCCCGGGAGAAGCGGCCCCACCCGCCCGGTTTCTAACCAGGTGGCCTCAGCTACTTGGAGATAAAGGTGCCCTCGTGGTGGGTGCAGAAGTTAAGTCCTGGAGACGCCAGCCACCTTTGCAACCCGCGGGATCCCTGAGTGGCTTGGCCCGCCCCGCCGGAACCGGCAGTCCTCCGACATACAGGCTCCCCCGGGAGGCCTAGCTCTTGCCCTGGGAAAAGCGGCCCCACCCGCCCGGTTCCTAACCAGGCAGCCACAGCTACTCGGCAATAAAGGTGCCCACGTGGCGGGTGCAGAAGTTAAGTCCTGCAGACGCCAGCCACCTTTGCAACCCGCGGGATCCCTGGGCGGCTTGGCCCGCCCCGCCCGAACCGGCAGTCCTCCGCCATACGGGCTCCCCCGGGAGGCCCCGGGAGAAGCGGCCCCACCCGCCCAGTTTCTAACCAGGTGGCCTCAGCTACTTGGAGATAAAGGTGCCCTCCTGGTGGGTGCAGAAGTTAAGTCCTGCAGACGCCAGCCACCTTTGCAACCCGCGGGATCCCTGAGTGGCTTGGCCCGCCCCGCCGGAACCGGCAGTCCTCCGACATACAGGCTCCCCCGGGAGGCCTAACTCTCGCCCTGGGAAAAGCGGCCCCACCCGCCCGGTTCCTAACCAGGCAGCCACAGCTACTCGGCAATAAAGGTGCCCACGTGGCGGGTGCAGAAGTTAAATCCTGCAGACGCCAGCCGCCTTTGCAACCCGCGGGAACCCTGAGCGGCTTGGCCCGCCCTGCCCAAGCGGCGGCGGGTGCAGAAGTTAAGTCCTGCAGACGCCAACCGCCTTTGCAACCCACGGGATCCCTGAGCGGCTTGGCCAGCCCCGCCCGAACCGGCAGTCCTCCACCATACGGGCTCCCCCGGGAGGCCTAGCTGTCGCCCAGGGAAAAGCGGCCCCACCCGCCCGGTTCCTAACCAGGCAGCCACAGCTACTCGGCAATAAAGGTGCCCTCGTGGTGGGTGCAGAAGTTAAGTCCTGCAGACGCCAGCCACCTTTGCAACTCGCGGGAACCCTGAGCGGCTTGGCCCGCCCCGCCCGAACCGGCGGCGGGTGCAGAAGTTAAGTCCTGCAGACGCCAGCCACCTTTGCAACCCGCGGGATCCCGGAGCGGCTTGGCCCGCCCCGCCTGAACCGGCAGTCCTCCGCCATCCGGGCTCCCCCGGGAGGCCCAGCTCTCGCCCTGGGAGAAGCGGCCCCACCCGCCCGGGTCCCAACCACGCGACCGCAGCTACTCGGCGATAAAGGTGCCCCCGCAGCGGGTGCAGGAGTTAAGTCCTGCTGATACCAGCCGCGTTTGCAAGCCGCCGGCACCCAGTGCGGCTTGGCCCACCCCGCCTGAACCGGCAGTCGGCCTCCACCATCCGGGCTCCCCCGGGAGGCCTAGCTCTCGCTCCGGGAGCAGCCCCCTGCAAGCTAGGGGAACCTTTGACCCATCGGGAGGTTAGGCCCAGCAACCTGCGGAGTGATAGAGGTGCCCCTCGTACCTGCTGGGTAGGCGGACCTTTGACCGACCAGCAGAGCAGACCTAGGGCCTCCCAGCGTGGTAGACGGATCACACCAATTGGAGGAGGATCACAGCCACTACATGCCCTGCAAGGGTGATTATTCAACTATACAAGAGCAATATAAATAAATAGAGGGAAAATTTCAAAACACAACAGTTTCACCAAGCAGAAAGAAACGCCAGCAGTATGAAAAGACAAGGAAAGAAAGGACCACAGGCAATGCAGGTCAACTCAACTTTAGAAGAGGTAATAGGTGCAACAGATGGAATGTCAGATAGAGAGATCAGGATATACATGCTTCAGATGATCTGGAGTCTCAAGGAAGACATGAGACAGCAAAATCAGATAATGAAAGATCACATTGACAAACAAATCCAGGAAGTAAAAGATCAATTTCACAGGGAGATAGAGGAAATAAAAAACAAACAAATAGAAATACTAGAATTGCAGGAAAAAATAAACCAACTTAAAAACTCAATTGAGAATACTAC
Organism: Urocitellus parryii; assembly: GCF_045843805.1. Lineage (NCBI taxonomy): Eukaryota > Metazoa > Chordata > Mammalia > Rodentia > Sciuridae > Urocitellus > Urocitellus parryii. The sequence goes on along the minus strand of NC_135531.1, from coordinate 210,623,364 downwards.
CAGCAGAGTAGATCACTTAGAAGAGAGAACATCAGACAATGAAGACAAAGTATTTCAACTGGAAAAGAACATAGACAGCTCAGCAAGTCTGCTAAGAAACCATGAACAGAACATCCAAGAAATATGGGACAATATCAAAAGACCAAATTTAAGAGTCATTGGGATACAGGAAGGCACAGAGCTCCAAACCAGAGGAATACACAGCCTATTCAATGAAATAATACGAGAAAACTTCCCAGACTTGAAGAATGAGACAGAATCCCAAATCCTAGAAGCCTACAGGACGCCGAATGTACAAAACCATAAGAGATCCACACCTAGACACATTATAGTGAAGATGTCCAACATACAGAATAAGGAAAGAATTTTAAAAGCTACAAGGGAAAGGAAGCAGATTACATTTAGGGGTAAACCAATCAGGATAACAGCTGATCTCTCAACACAGACTCTGAAAGCTAGAAGATCCTGGAATAACATATTTCAAACACTGAAAGAAAATGGGTTCCAACCAAGAATCGTGTATCCGGCAAAATTAAGCTTCAGGTTAGAAGATGAAATTAAAACCTTCCATGATAAACAAAAGTTAAAAGAATTCGCAGCTAGAAAACCATCTCTTCAAAAAATCCTTGGCAAAACATTGCAGGAAGAGGAAATGGAAAATAACATTGAAAACCAACAATGGGAGGTAGGACAGTAAAGGGGGGAAAGTAGTCAAAGAGGATAACAAATCAGGTTTAGTAACATTAACAAACAAATATGGATAGAAGTACAAACCATAACTCAATAATAACCCTAAATGTCAATGGCTTAAACTCACCAATTAAGAGACACAGGCTAGTAGAATGGATCACAAAACAAGACCCAACAATATGCTGTCTACAGGAGACGCATCTGATAGAAAAAGATATCCATAGACTGAAGGTGAAAGGTTGGGAAAAATCATACCACTCATATGGACAGCGGAAACAAGCAGGCGTGTCCATACTCATATCTAATAAAATAGATTTCAAGCCAAAGCTAATCAAAAGGGATAAAGAAGGACACTTCATACTGCTCAAGGGAACCATAAACCAACAAGACATAACAATCATAAATATATATGCCCCAAATAATGGTGCAGCGGTGTTCATCCAGCAAACTCTTCTCAAGTTCAAGAGTCTGATAGACCACCATACAATCATCATGGGAGACTTCAACACACCTCTCTCACCACTGGACAGATCTTCCAAACAAAAGTTAAACAAGGAAACTATAGAACTCAACAACACAATTAATAACCTAGACTTAATTGACATATATAGACTTTACCACCCAACATCAAGTAGTTACACTGTTTTTTCAGCAGCACATGGAACCTTCTCAAAAATAGACCATATATTATGTCACAGGGCAACTCTTAGACAATATAAAGGGGTAGAGATAATACCATGCATCTTATCTGATCATAATGGAATGAAACTGAAAATCAATGATAAAAGAAGAAAGGAAAAATCAAGCATCACTTGGAGAATGAACAACAGGTTGCTGAGTGACATATGGGTTATTGAAGACATCAAGGAGGAAATTAAAAAATTCCTAGAGTTAAATGAAAACACGGACACAACATATCGGAATCTATGGGACACATTGAAAGCAGTCCTAAGAGGAAAATTCATTGCTTGGAGTTCATTCCTCAAAAAAAGAAAAAACCAACAAATAAATGATCTCATACTTCATCTCAAAATCCTAGAAAAAGAGGAGCAAAACAACAGCAAAAGAAGTAGAAGGCAAGAAATAATCAAAATCAGAGCTGAAATTAATGAAATTGAAACAAAAGAAACAATTGAAAAAATTGACAAAACTAAAAGCTGGTTCTTTGAAAAAATAAATAAAATTGACAGACCCTTAGCCATGCTAACGAAGAGAAGAAGAGAGAGAACCCAGATTACTAGCATACGGGATGAAAAAGGCAATATCACAACAGACACTTCAGAAATACAGAAGATAATCAGAGACTATTTTGAAGCCTTATACTCCAATAAAATAGAAGATAGTGAAGGCATAGATAAATTCCTTAAGTCTTACGATCTGCCCAGATTGAACCAGGAGGATATAGACAACCTAAACAGACCAATAACAATAGAAGAAATAGAAGAAACCATCAAAAGACTACCAACTAAGAAAAGCCCAGGACCGGATGGGTATACAGCAGAGTTTTACAAAACCTTTAAAGAGGAACTAACACCAATACTTTTCAAGCTATTTCAGGAAATAGAAAAAGAGGGAGAACTTCCAAATTCATTCTACGAGGCCAACATCACCCTGATTCCGAAACCAGACAAAGACACTTCAAAGAAAGAAAACTACAGACCAATATCTCTAATGAACCTTGACGCAAAAATTCTCAATAAAATTCTGGCGAACCGGATTCAAATACATATCAAAAAAATTATACACCATGATCAAGTAGGATTCATCCAGGGGATGCAAGGCTGGTTCAATATACGGAAATCAATAAATGTTATCCACCACATCAATAGACTAAAAAATAAGAACCATATGATAGTCTCGATAGACGCAGAAAAAGCATTCGACAAAGTACAGCATCCCTTTATGTTCAAAACTCTAGAAAAATTAGGGATAACAGGATCATACCTCAACATTGTAAAAGCAATATATGATAAGCCACAGGCCAGCATCATTCTGAATGGAGAAAAATTGAAGGCATTCCCTCTAAGATCTGGTACAAGACAGGGATGCCCTCTCTCACCACTTCTGTTCAACATAGTCCTCGAAACACTGGCAAGAGCAATTAGACAGACGAAAGAAATTAAAGGGATAAAAATTGGAAAAGAAGAACTTAAATTATCACTATTTGCAGATGATATGATTCTATACCTAGCAGACCCAAAAGGGTCTACAGAGAAGCTATTAGAGCTAATAAATGAATTCAGCAAAGTGGCAGGATATAAAATCAACACGCATAAATCAAAGGCATTCCTGTATATCAGCGACAAATCCTCTGAAACGGAAATGAGGACAACTACTCCATTCACAATATCCCCCCAAAAAATAAAATACTTGGGAATCAACCTAACAAAAGAGGTGAAAGATTTATACAATGAAAATTACAAAACCCTAAAGAAAGACATAGAAGAAGACCTTAGAAGATGGAAAAATATACCCTGCTCATGGATAGGCAGATCCAACATCATCAAAATGGCGATATTACCAAAAGTTCTCTATAAGTTCAATGCAATGCCAATCAAAATCCCAGCTGCATTTCTTGTAGAAATAGATAAAAGAATCATGAAATTCATATGGAATAATAAAAGACCCAGAATAGCAAAAACAATACTAAGCAGGAAGTGTGAATCAGGCGGTATAGCGATACCAGACTTCAAACTATACTACAGAGCAATAGTAACGAAAACAGCATGGTACTGGTACCAAAACAGGCGGGTGGACCAATGGTATAGAATAGAGGACACAGTAACCAATCCACAAAACTACAACTATCTTATATTTGATAAAGGGGCTAAAAGCATGCAATGGAGGAAGGATAGCATCTTCAACAAATGGTGCTGGGAAAACTGGAAATCCATTTGCATCAAAATGAATCTGAATCCCTATCTCTCGCCTTGCACAAAAGTTAACTCAAAATGGATCAAGGAGCTTGATATTAAATCAGAGACACGGCATCTGATAGAAGAAAAAGTTGGTTATGATCTACATACTGTGGGAGCAGGCTCCAAATTCCTCAATAGGACACCCATAGCGCAAGAGTTAACAACTAGAATCAACAAATGGGACTTACTCAAACTAAAAAGTTTTTTCTCAGCAAAAGAAACAATAAGAGAGATAAACAGGGAGCCTACATCCTGGGAACAAATCTTTACTCCACACACTTCAGATAGAGCCCTAATAACCAGAATATACAAAGAACTCAAAAAATTAGACAATAAGACAACAAGTAACCCAATCAATAAATGGGCAAAGGACCTGAACAGACACTTCTCAGAAGAGGACATACAATCAATCAATAAGTACATGAAAAAATGCTCACCATCGCTAGCAGTCAGAGAAATGCAAATCAAAACTACCCTAAGATACCATCTCACTCCAGTAAGATTGGCAGCCATTAGGAAGTCAAACAACAATAAGTGCTGGAGAGGATGTGGGGAAAAGGGCACTCTTGTTCATTGCTGGTGGGACTGCAAATTGGTGCAGCCAATTTGGAAAGCAGTATGGAGATTTCTTGGAAAGCTGGGAATGGAACCACCATTTGATCCAGCTATTCCCCTTCTCGGTCTATTCCCTAAAGACCTAATAAGAGCATGCTACAGGGACACTGCTACATCGATGTTCATAGCAGCACAATTCACGATAGCAAGATTGTGGAATCAGCCTAGATGCCCTTCAATAGATGAATGGATTAAAAAAATGTGGCATTTATACACAATGGAGTATTACTCTGCATTTAAAAATGATAAAATCATAGAATTTGGAGGGAAATGGATGGCATTAGAGCAGATTATGCTAAGTGAAGCTAGTCAATCTTTAAAAAACAAATACCAAATGACTCCTCTGATATAAGGGGAGGAAACAAGGACAGGGTAGGGACGAAGAGCTTGAGACGAAGATTTTCATTAACAGGGTTGAGAGGTGGGAGGGAAAGGAAACGAGAAGGGGAATCGCATGGAAATGGAAGGCGATCCTCAGGGTTATACAAAATGACATATAAGAGGAAAGGAGGGGTAAGACAAGATAATTCAAATGGAAGAAGTGATTTACAGTAGAAGGGGTAGAGAGAGAAAAGGGGAGGGGAGGGGAGGGGAGGGGGGATAGTAGAGAATAATACAGACAGCAGAATACATCAGACACTAGAAAGGCAATATGTCAATCAATGGAAGGGTAACTGATGTGATACAGCAATCTGTATACGGGATAAAATTGGGAGTTCATAACTCATTTGAATCAAACTGTGAAATATGATGTATGAGGAACTATGTAATGTTTTGAATGACCAACAATAAAAAAAAAAAAAAAAAAAACAAAAAAAAAAAAAAAAAAAAAAAACAATAAAGTTATGTTATTACGTTCTCTACCTTTCCAGGTTAATGGCAATTTTAGAAGTTGAAAATTAGGCTTTAAGAGCAAGGTCACTGTAATTCATTTATTAAAACATTTTTCATTCTCTGAAAAAAAAAAAAAAAAAAAAAAAATAAATAAATAAAACTGCTTTCAATGTGTCCCATAGATTCAATATGTTGTGTCTGTATTTTCATTTATCTCTAAGAATTTTTTTATTTCCTCCTTTATGTCTTCTGTAACCCATTGATCATTCACTGACATATTGTTCATTTTCCATGTGATGTAGGATTTTTCCTTCCTTCTTTTATCATTGATTTCCAGTTTCATTCCATTATTATCAGATAAAATGCATGGTATTATCTCCACCTCTTTATATTTACTGAGGGTTGCCCTATGGCATAATATATGGTCTATTTTTGAGAAGGATCCATGTGCTGCTGAGAAAAAAGTATATCCACTTGATGATGGTTGATATATTCTATATATGTCAGTTAAGTCTAGGTTATTGATTGTGATATTGAGTTCTATAGTTTCTTTATTCAACTTTTGTTTGGAGGATCTGTTCAATGGTGAGAGAGGTGTGTTGAAGTCACCCATAATTATTGTGTTGTGATCTATTTGATTCTTGAACTTGAGGAGAATTTGTTTTATGAACGTCGCAGCACCATTATTCGGTGCATAAATATTGATAATTGTTATGTCTTGTTGGTGAATGGTTCCTTTTAACAGTATATAATGTCCTTCCTTATCACTTTTGATTAACTTAGTCTTGAAGTCCATTTTATTCGATAGGAGGATGGCCACCCCTGCTTGCTTACGAGGACCGTGTGCGTGGTATATTTTTTCCCAACCTTTCACCTTCAGCCTGTGTATGTTTTTTCCAATCAGATGTGTCTCCTGGAGGCAGCATATTGTTGGATTTGTTTTTTTAATCCATGTTACCAGCCTATGTTGCTTTATTGGAGAGTTTAAGCCATTAATGTTTAGAGTTACTATAGATATATGGTTTGTATTTCCAGCCATGTTTGATTATTTATCTTTTTTTTAATTTAGTTTGTTTCTCCATGATTAGCTTTCCCTCTGCCCTCTGTCTTTTCTGAGGCACTTCCCACTGATGGTTTTGGTTATTGTTTTTCATTTTTTCCTTGTGTAGTGTTTTGCTCAAGATGCTTTGCAATGCTGGTTTTCTGGCTACAAATTCTTTAACTTTTATTATATCATGAAAGATTTTTATTTCATTTTCGTACCTGAAGCTTAATTTTGCTGGATACAGAATTCTTGGTTGGCATCCATTGTCTTTCAGTGTTTGAAATATGTTGTTCCAGGATCTTCTCGCTTTCAGTGTCTGTGATGAAAAATCCATTGTTAACCTTATTGGTTTACCCCTGATTGTAATCTGCCTCCTTTCTCTTGTAGCTTTTAATATTTTCTCTTTTTTCTGTATGTTGGATATCTTCATAACAATGTGTCTTGGCGTTGGTCTACTGTGATTTTGTATGCTTGGTGTCCTGTATGCATCTACAATTTGTATATCCGTTTCCTTTTTTATTTCTGGAAAGTTTTCTGTAATTATTTCATTCAGCAGGTTACTCATTCCCTTGCTTTGAATCTCTATACCTTCCTCTAACCCAATGACTCTTAAGTTTGTTTTTTTATGTTATCCCATATCTCTTGGATGTTTTTCTCGTGATTTTTTACCAGCCTTTCTGAGTTGGCTAGACTCTTCTCAAGATGATATATTTTGTCTTCATTATCTGATGTTCTGGCTTCTACTTGCTCCACTCTGTTAGTGATACTCTCATTTGAGTTTTTAATTTGGTTCATAGTTTCCTTCATTTCTAGAATTATTGTTTGATTTTTTTATAATCTCTATCTCCTGATAGAGATGCTTAACTTCTTCTTTTATCTGTTTATGTAATTCATTTTCAATGTGTTCTTTCACTGTTTGAATTTGCTGTCTCATATCCTCTATTCCATGTGTCTAAGGTATTCCTTGAGTTCTTTATTTGACCATTTTTCTGATGACTCTGGTCCTCCTGAATATTTAGGCTGTCCTGCATTGTTTGTACTCCTTTTCTTCCTTGCTTTTTCATGCTGCTCATGTTACTTCTTGTTCTGTTTGACTGCTGAGTTACTGTTTACTCCTATAAATTTATTTGATGCTTGGGAGGAAAGGTATTAGAAGGGAAGGGAAGAAGTCACTAAAGATAATGAGAGTAAGCAGTCAGAATTCAAGGAAGGGGGCATAAGAAAATTGAAAAGAAATGAAAAGACAAAAGAAAAAAATAGAAAATAAAAAAGAAAAAAAATTTAAAAAAATAATTAAAAAAATAAAAGTTAAAATTAAAAAAAATTAAAAAACAACAAAAACATGAAAATGAGAAAAACCCAAATTAAAAAAATTAATAAATGCAGTCTTAGAGTTTGATTAACTTCTCTTCCAGTAGGTGGAGCTGTGCCTTCCAGGCCAAGCTTCTCCTCTCAATACACGGGAACCAATCACTGTGCAGCAGCTCCTCCTCCCAGACTGGGCGGGTCTCTAATCCTGAGTGCCTAGGGCCTTCTCTTGTGTCTAGTCACTGCCCTACTTTTCCTCAAGCCAGGCCCCGCTCACCGGTGATGCTCACCACAATACTGGCTACACACCAGGTCTGATGCTCCTGGGAGCCCTGTTTTCATGAACGACTGGGCAAACTCTCCCTGTTTGCCATTCCCTCAGACCCTAAGTTTGTAGAGCTTGGGGCTGAGAACCCTCAGCAAATTTTGCTTGCCCTCCGGTAGCCACGCTCCCCTGTAGCTGGTTCAAGAGACCTCAGTTGTCAGCACTGGTGGGAGCAGTAGCTGGGAGTTCTGCGCCGCAGGTCCCCCACCACTCCTGATTCCCTCGGTCTGGCTATCGTGCTCATGGGAGAGCTGGGAGGGGCCCTTAAGGTTTCCTTGCTGTGTGGAGAGGGAAGACTAGGGGATTACACACCTGTCACCGCTGGTTTCAATGAAGTTATCTCCTCTGCCGCATTCTGGTGACGTCAGTTCTCTGCCATGGTGGTATCCCATGCAAATGGTGACATTGGTTCCCTTTGCCGGGTGACCAATGCAACGGGTGGGTCCTGACTGTCTCTCCCAAGCCCCGTTTCAATCCTGTGGCCACTGCCTATGAAGGCTCGGTTGGCATTAACCTCCATAGGATCAGAAGGGCTGACCAGTTGTTTCAGTGGGATCGTTTAGTGCTGAGTCACAGCAGTTTGTCTTGGAGAAGCATGCGAACGGGAGCTTGAATTCACAGGGTTCTTTTCTGTTATATTTTTGTATCCTGCAGGACAAAGCACAAGGCTGTATATTTAAGTGACAAATGCAGTTCCAACATGAAGTCAACACCGTGGATTCATGGTGTCCAGATGGTAAAAATGCTGGGAGTTGTTGCTTATGTTGGTGGTCCTTCCTCAGTCCTCATCACTCTTTACCTCTTTAGCACCTGTCACTTCTTTCTTATTACTTTCTCAAAAATTTTTTTGACATTTCTTTCCTATACTACACCCTCTCAGTTTTGCTCCTACCACATTTACTACTCCTTCTGATACTTTAGTTGATTCTTCTGTTCTTTTTGAATAGGCCAGGTGGCTGTGTCCTTGGTTCTCTTGTTCTCTATTTCTTCTCTCTTCCTTCAGTGGCACTTTCAGTTCATCTTTTTCAGCTGTTAGATCAAACGCTTTGGAGTTATTTGTGAAGCTTTTCCCCTTCATTCTATGCCTAATCCATGAGCAAGATCTGTTGACTTTATTTCCAAAAATTTATCTGCAATTCAATCACTTCAGTCCTCCCGATTTCTATAATCCCAAGGCAAACAAGTATTTTATGCTTAGATAATTACATAAGTCTTCTAAATTGTTTTCATTAATTCTACCCTTGTCCTGCTATAATTTATTCTAAAATAAGTATGTTTTAGTCAGCTTTTTCACAGCTATGACTAAATGACCCTACCAGCACAACAGTAGAGGAGGACAAGTTTATTTGGGGGCTCATGGTTTCACAGGTCCCAGTCCATGGATAGTAGGCTCCAAGCATTCCTTGGAGCTCGAGTTGAGGTTGAACTTCATGATGAACTGTGTGGCAGAGGAAAGCGGCTCACATGATAATCATGAAGCAGAGAGAGACCCCACTCCCCAGATACAAATATATACCCCAAAGCCTTGTCCCCAATGTCCTACCTCCTCCAGCTATACCTCACCTGCCTCCAGTTACCATTCAATTATTCCATTAGGAATTAATTCACTCATTAGTTCGAGGCTCTCAAAACCCAATCAATTCTCCTCCGAACCTTCTTGCATTATCTCACATGTGAGCTCTTGGGGGATACTTCACATACAAACCATGACAGAGTACTTAAAATCAGCCATATCATATAATTGTTTTTGACCTTGTCTATTTTAATCATTCTCCATTTCTTTTGTTATATTTATTTTAACAACTTTCATGTGATATATGGTCTCAGATGACTGACTTCACTGTACCATGGCTGAGGTCAGGCATAACATCATAATAGAAGGGTGTGGTGGAGAAAAACAGTTCAAAACACGACAATCAGTGTGTAGAGAGAAATCTCCACTCACCAGGAAGAAAATATAAACCCCAAAGACAGGCTGCCAGCCACTTATCTCCTCCAGCCACACTCTACCTGCCTAAAGTTATCACCCTGTTAATCTATGCAAATGAATTAACACACTGATTAGGTTAAAGCTCTCATAATGCAATCGTTTCACCTCTAAACTTTCTTGTATTGTCTCATGCACAAGCTTTTGGGGGACACCTCATATCTAGTCCATAACAGTAAAGTATCAGTAAAATCTTTTATTCTAATTCATTTTGAGTGGTTTTCTTATTGTTGAGCTTTCAGAGTTAAATATATGTTAAATAAATATATGTTAAATAATACTAATTTGTAAGAGAGATAATTTGCACACATTTTTCCCTAGTTGTAGCTTATATTTTCATTATTTTAGCAATACCTTTTGAAAGGCACAAGTATTAATTTCAATGACTAAAGTTTATGAATTTCTCTTTTCATGATCCAACTTCTAATGTTGTATTTAACAAATATTTACCTAATTAAAAATCACACTGAGTTTCTACATTTTAACAGGAATTTCATCGTTTGTCATTAAATTAATGGCCTATGCTTAGATACATGATACTTCATAAATTATGTATGTATTTAATGAGGAATCAAAACCAAAAAATAAAAACTTAAGTCAAACCCAAGCATATGTTCTTAAATTTCTTTTCTTTCTTTTTTTTTCAGAATTTGCAATTAATTATTTATCATTAGAGCCCCAAATTGGAAAATAGTGATGAACACTCAGGTACATTTTCCTTAACAGTATTCATGTGGTGAGATTCATTTGATTTGCATGTGTTGATCCACCATATTTATTTAGAGACAGTCATGCTAAATTGCTTAGAGCCTCACTAAGGCTAGTTTTGAACTTGTTATCCTTCTCCCTCAGTCTCCCAAGTCCCTGGGTGTACTAATTTTTATGTGTTGTTGAGTTTGGTTTGCCATTATTTTATTAAGGACTTTTGCATCTGTGTTTATCACAGATATTGGTCTGGATTTTTCTTTCCTAGATGTGTCTTTTTCTGGTTTTGGTATCAGGGTTAAGCTGGCTTCATAGAACGAATTTGGCAGGGTTCCCTCCTTTTCTATTTCATGGAATAATTAGAGAATGATTGGCATTAATCATCTTCAAAAGTCTTATATAATGGTCGGAGAATTCATCTGGTCCTGGAATTTACTTTGTTGGAAAGCTTTTGATTGTTGTTTCAACTTTATTTCTTGATGTTGGTCTGTTTAAGTTTTCTATATCCTAATGGTTCAATTTGTGTAAGCCATACATGTATATAAATTTGTCAAGATCTTCTAGATTTTTTAAATTTATTGGGATATAAAATTTCAAGATAGTTTCTAATGCTACTTTCAGCTTCAGAAATGTCTGTGGTGATATCTTCTTTTTCATCTCTAATTTTGTTGATGTGAGTTTTCTCTCTCTTTTGGTTAATTTGCCTAAGGGTTTGCCAATCTTGTTCATCTTTTCATAGAACCAACTCTTTTTGGCATTGATATTTTGTATTTTTAAATTCTCAATTTGAGCTCTGATTTTTAAAAAAAAAAAATTCCTGTCTTTTACTGATTTTGGAATTAGCTTGTCTTTTTCTTCTAGGGCCATCCTTAGTTTTTTTGAGGAATCTCGTATCACTTTCCAGAGTGTTTGTACTATTCTTCAGTCCCGCTAACAATGTGTAAGAGTACCTTTGCCCCCACAACCTTGCCAGCATTTATCATTGTTCATATATATGATCATTGCCATTCTGACTGAAGTGAGATATAATGTTGAACATTTTCTATATATTTGTTGGCTATTTAAATTTCTTCTTTTGAGAAGTTTGTGTTTAGTTTTTTATTGATTAAGTTATTTATTTATTTATTTATTGGTGTTAAGTTTTTTGAATTCTTTTTATATTATGGATATATTTAATGCACTATGAGAGAGCTGGCCAAGATTCTCTCCCATTTTGTAGGCTCTCTCTTTATACTCTTAATTCTTTGCTTAGCTTTGCAGAAATAGTTTAGTTCAAAAGCATCCCACTTATTTATTCTTGGTTTCATTTCTTGCATTTGGGGGTGTATTATAAAGGAATTTGGTGCCGTATGTCAGACTATTCATCCTATTTCCTTCTAGCACATATAAAATTTCTTGTCTAGGTCCCAAGTATTTGATCCATTTTGATGTGAGATTTTTGCATGGTGAGAGATAGGGGTCTAATTTCATTTTTCTACATATAGCTATCCAGTTTTCTTCACACCATTTATTGAAAAGGCTCTTTTCTCCAAGATACATTTTTGGTATTTTTGTCAAATATCAGATGATGGCATATATGTGGATTTATCTCTGTGTCTTCTATACTATATCATTTGTCTTCATGTCTATATTGATGCCAATACCATGCTGTTTTTATTGTTACATTTCTTTAGTATAATTTCAGATCAGATGTTGTGATGCCTCTTGCTTTGCTTTTCTTGCTTTGTATTGCTTTGGATATTATAGGTCTCTAATTTTTTTGAAATGAATGTAAGAACTGTTTTCTTTTAATTCTGTGAAGAATGTCATTAGTGTTTTGATGGGAACTGCATTGAATATGCATATTGCTTTTGGTAGTATGGCCATTTTGACAATATTAATTCTGCCTATCAAAGAACATGGGATGTCTTCTCATCCTCTAAGGACTTCTTCAATTTATTTCTTCAGTATGCTATAATTTTAGTGCAGAGCTTATTTATCCCCTTTTTAATTCCCAAGTATTTAGCTTTTTTGAGTTCATCATGAATGAACTGATTTCTTCTTCTGCTAAATTACTCTTAGAGTATAGAAAAAGTTATTGACTTATGGGTATTGATCTTGTATCTTGTTGCTTTCCTAAACTCATTGATAAGCTGTAGAAGTCTTTTGTGAAGTTTTTTTGAGTCTTCTAGATATAGGGTCATACCATTGGCAAACAAATAGAGTTTGTGGCCTAGAATATCATCTATTTTGTAAAAAATTCCACGTGCAGCTGAGAAGAAGGTAAATTCAGGTGTTTGGGGATGGAATATTCTACAGATTGTCCATTAGGTCCATTTGAATTATAGTGTTATTTAGTTTGAAGATATCTTTATTGATTTTGTATTTTGATGACCTGTCTATCAGTGATAAGGATGTGTTAAAATCAGCCATTATTATTTTGTTGGGATCTATGTAGGATTTAATGTCATGGAGTATTTTTTTCATGTAATTGTGGTGATTGATATTTGGTACATAAATGTTTATTATTATTATATCTTCTTGTTGGACTGTTCCCTTTAGTAGGACATAGTGGCCTTCTTTGACTCTTGGGATTAATTTTTGCTTGAAATCTGCTTGGCCAGATATAAGAATAGCTACTCCCACTCATTTTCTTGGTTCATATGCATGGAACACTTTTTGCCATTCTTTTACTTTCAGCCTGTGAATATCTTTGCCTATAAGATAAGTATCTTGTAAACAGTATATAGTTAAACTTTGTTTCTTGATTCATTTTGTTAATCTGTGCCTTTTAATTGGGAAGTTAAAACCATTAACATTCAGTGTTATATGGATATGTGTTTGTGGTTTCCTGCATTTTTTAAAAAATATATTCTATCCCATCTTGATTTTCATTTACTGGTTCATTCTTCTATTGAACTTCCTCTGTTTGGGAGTTTTGGGAATTTTTTTTAGTTTCTCATTGTGCAGTTTTTCTTTGACTAGTCTCTGCAATGTGGATTGGTGTTCATGAATTCTTTTGGTTTATTCTCATCATGGAGAGTTTTTATTTCATCTTTGAACTTGAAACTAAGCTTTTATGGGCATAGTAACCTTGGTACTCTTTGATTTTAGGGTCTGAGCTGAGAAATCAGAAGTGAGCCTTATTGGTTTGCCTCTAAATGTAACCTGATGTTTCTTTCTTTTGACTTTTAATACTTTCCTTATTATTTATGTTAAATATTTTGATTATGATATGTCTTGGCAAGCTTTGCATTTGACTAGGTCTATATGGGATCCTGTAAGCCCACTATATGTGGATGTCTAACTCATTTCTGATAAGGAAAAATTTCTCTGAAACTATCCAATTGAAAATATTCTTTATGCCTTTAGTTTGTATCTCCATGTTCTTTTCTATTTCAATGATTCTTAGGTTTGGTCTTTTAATTTTGTCCCAGAGTTCTTATATATTCTGGTCATGTTCTATATATTTTTTTCTTTTTATTGCATGTTGTGTACTCAAGATCATATACCCTGTCTTCAAAGCCTGAAGTTCTGTCTTCAAGGGCTGAGATTCTATTTTCTATGCAATCTAATTTGTTAGTAATATCTTCAAGTGAGTTTTAAATTTGATTGATTGTGACCTTAACTCTAGGAGTTCTTCTTCGTTTCTTTTCACTATTCATATTTCTTATCGTGTTTTTTTTATCTCCTATAATTGCTCTCTTAATTCCTTTCTTAGATATTCTTTTAATTCAATGAACATTTAATAATCAGATTTTTATAAACTTTCTCTGAGCTTTTGTCTATTTCACTATGAGTGGGATACTTTATTGGGGGATTGTGGATTTTGTGGGTAGATTTCTTTGCATTTTTCTCATGTTTTCAGAAGTCTGGGACTTGCACATCAATTGTGGTTGATTACTTTGCTTCTCTTTTGCATATGTCCTTTTGTGTATAATTATTTTATTTGTTCTGGGACTTCTGTTGGTTTTTTTGGTGTATGAATAATGCCAAGGAGTGGGACTTTGAGTTCCCTTTCTGATTGTTCCTCCTTGGTTCCTTATTGTTGGTTTGAGCCATTTGTATTCTCACCTTTTTTGAGTTGGAGTAATGTCGGAGAAAGTTTAGTTCAGCAGCAGAGTCTCTAAGCTATAAACTTTTAGTGTCTCTGTAGGTTCCAAGCACCTCAAAGAATGGGGTAAAATCAACAGTAGTAACATTTGCAAAAAAAAAAAAAAAGTACACAATGTTAAAGTAAATACCCAGTTCCTTCTATGATGTGCTCAACATTAATTACCATATATAAACTGGGATGATGAATTTAGAAATTGTCAATAGTAAAAACAATAGATCTGGCTTTAAGGCATCATGAATTAGATCTGGCTTTAAAGCAAAGAGCAGGTATCAACTATATCATCAACAGCAGTAATGATTATATTAGCATTAAGGGCAGGAGTTATATAAGCCAATTAGTTTTGAAAGATGGCAAAAATACAGTTAATGAGGGGAAAAGGAAATGTGTTATGTGAGGAAGTTAGAAAAGAGTTTAGAATTTCAAAAAGTGAACAGAAAGAATGAAGAGATGTAGCAAGTGATATTTATACAGAAGGAGGAGAATAAGGAAGGGATTTGGTGAGTAGGAGAGAAAAAAATAGAATCTGGCCATTGGTAGGAGAAAATAAGAGAGAAAGAGAAATAAACACATGAAAATAACACAAAACTAAACTAAATTATACCATGCAAAAAATCCAAACTTTAAAACAACAATGCTAGGAAACAATAATTAAAGAAATGCTAAAAATGAACAAAAAAGAAACAAATAAATGTATGTGTATATTTCCCTGAAACTAATCAGCACAGCCAGAATTCACACACGTGTGCGTGCACACATGCACACATGAAAATAATATAAAAATTAAAAATAAAAATAAAAGGTAATAAAGCTCCCAAAATCTTAATGAAGAATAAAGAAACTGTCTTCACTGAGGTGGTCAAAATAGTTGACCAGATTGAGTGGTCACTATCTATGCCCAACAGTCTTTTTTCCCAATTTGTCTTGAGTTATATACTGATAGATAGGGAAAGGGGTGGGGGCTGTTAACCCCTTCCTGGTTTTGTGTTGCTCTCCCTCCTGCCAGTTGGAGTGGCTTAAGATCACAGCTATTTGATATAAAATTCAGCTTCCCTTCTTACCAGTATGAGAATGGGATGGGTTAGGATGCACTAACAGTTGGTATTTTATTTGAACCAGTTCAGTGCACTCTCAGGAGACAGCTTATGCAGCGTTCTGTGAGGGGAGTTCCAGCCAGTGGCATGAGCTCTTATCATGCCTTAGGGGCTTTCTTGGGAGATGCCATCTTTGGAGAGACTAGATTGACCTGCTCCTTGGACTAGACAGTAGCCAATTTCTTCTGTAGGTCTGCTTCTGAGAAGACTCCCAAGAAATCCAGTTGTGGAGTTGGGCAGGGGCAATCTTCCATTCACTGCTGTCCAGGAGCATTGCCTTCCCAGGCTTAGTACCTGAATGTACTCACCCCCCACCCACTCAGACTTTGGGCCAGCTTGTCTTGTGATTCACCAGACACAAAGGAGAAGTGAGTTAGGTTCCCTTTGCCCTTTTGACTCAAATCCCTTTTGACTCAAAACCCTGGGTATGTCTACTCCATGCATGTTTCACTCATGTTTTGCCAGGCCCAGCCTCAGTCACTCAATGCAGGGTGTGCTTTTCAATCACAACCATGCAGTACAGTCTCTGGATTGCATAAGATTAGGGAAGCTTTAATCTCAGGTTTTCTGTATCAAAACTGTGCCCTACCCAACCTCTTCCCACCATGGTGAATCTGCCTCTTCTGCACCCATGGGGCAGCTGGGTAGGCTTTGATGTATTCTTTCCTTGTTGTTTATTGTACCCAAATTTCTGGGTCCCTAAACTGCTTTGAGTGTCCAATATTAAATTTTAGTAAAATTCCTCTTTACGTTTGGTCCCAAGCCATGGTGCAGTTGGAATTCTTTTTTCCTTTACTCCACCATCTTCCATCTCTGTTCTTAATCCAGTTAATTTTTCAAATAGACTTTATTTTTTAGAGCAGTTTTAGGTTGACAGCAAATGAATGGAAGACAGGGACTACTGGTATCCCTATCTGCTCACTATTTCCATACATGTACAACTTACCACACTGTGGTCATCCTGCACCAGTGTGGCATTTTTAATTATTTATTTTTTTATGATTAATCAACTTACATTGATACATCATTTTCACCTGGACCATGATTATATTAGGTTGTATACTATTGAAGTTGCATATTCTATAGGTTCAGAAAATTTTATAATGACATATATTTACCATTTTAATATAATACAGAACAGTTTCATTGACTTAAAATGATTAGTGTTCTACCTATTAACCTATTCCCTCTCTTTTCTTTTTACCATCTCTGTGGTTTTGCCAGAATGTCATAGGGTTGTAAAATATGTAACATTTGCAGATTTGCTTCTCTTATTTAGTAATATGCATTTGAGTTTCTACCGTGTCTTTTCATGACTTGATAGCTCATTTTATTTTAACTTAGAATAATATTCCATTGTTTGCTTGTATCACAGATTACGTATCCACTCATTTATTGAAGGACACCTTGCTTGCTTCCAAGTTTTGGCAATTATGAATAAAGCTGTTTTAAACATCTAAGTGTAGGTTTTTGTGTCAGAATAAGTTTTCAAATCTTTGGAGTAAATACCAAAAAGCACAATTGCTGGATTATGTGGCACAAATTACTATACTTAGTTTTGTAACAAACAGCTATCATATCTTCCGAAGTGACTGTGCTACTTTGCATGCCCGATAGTGGCATGAGCTCTTATCAGGCCTTAGGGGTTTTCTTGGGAGATGCCCACAGAAGAGATTGGCTACTGTCTAGTCTGAGGAGTAGGTCATCTTTGGAGAGACTAGATTGACCTAGACAGTAGCCAATCTCTTCTGTGGGTCTGGTTCTGAGAAGCCTCCCAAGAAATCTAATTTTGGGGTTGGGGCATGGGAAATCTTCCATTCACTGCTGTACAAATTATTTTTTTTTAATTTTTATGTATTTGAATCTTGTTTCTCAGTTCTTGTTATTACACATCCCTGCCAGAATTTGGCTTTGTCACTGTTTTGAATTTTTGTTATTCTAATAGATGTGTAGAGATGTCTTATTGTTTCGATGTGCATTTTCTTGATGACATATAATGTGGTACATCTTTTCATACTTTTATTATTTATGTATTTTTGATGAGGTGTCTGTTTAGGTCTTTTATTCATTTTAAAATCAGGTTGTTCATTTTTTATTTTTAAAATAATTTTGTATATTTTTATAATAGAGTTTTTTTTAAAATCAGATTTTGTCATTTGCAAGCATTTTTACCCAGTCAGTGGCTTATCTTTTCATTCTTTGGTTTGTATTTTATAAATGAAAATTTTAGTTTTAATGAACTACAACTTATCAATTCTTTCTTTTTTTGTATTGTGCCTTTGGTGTTATATCTAAAAAGTCATAGACAAATTCAAGCTCATCTAAATTTTCTTCTGTTTCTTTTTTCAAAGAAATGAACAATTTTCCATTTTAAATTAGACTGTTATACTTGTGACTTAATTGTTGCTAGTGTTATAAAGCTCATGTCTAAATTATCTTCTTATCAGAATGATTGGCTTTTCTAGCACTATTCATTGAAAGGATTATTTATCTTTTCTTCATTGTCTTGACTTTGCTCCTTTGGTAGAGATCAGCTGATTTTATTTAAATAGGTCTATATTTGGGCTTTCTACTCTATTTCATCAATCTATTTGTCTATTTTTTCAATACTGCAATATCTCAATTACTGCAAGTTAGAGCAATTCTTGAGTCAAGTAGTGTCAGTACTTTTACTTTTTCTTTTATTTTGAGTTAGCTATTTTGAGTCTTGTGCCTCTTAATGAGGAGTTTTGAATTAGCTTGCCAATATACACAGAATGACATGCTAAGATTGAGATTAGAATTGTGTTTAATCTGAAAATCAAGTTGGGAAGAACTAACATTTTTGCATTGTCTTCCTATCCATGAATATGAAATATCTCATCATTTATTTAATATTTCTTATATATCTTTTATCAGATTCTAACAGTTTCCCTCCACATAGATGATGTATATATTTTGATAAATTTATACCCTATGTATTGTATTTTTGGAGGTGCTTACATAAAGGATAATTTGTTTTTAATTTCAAATTCTACTTGTTCACTGATGAAATACAGAAAAACAATTTACTTTTGTATGCTATCCTTGTATGTATCCTACAGCATACTCTAACTGCTTATTATTTTCAGGATTTTTGGTTTTGATTCTTCTAAATTTTCTACATAGATGATCATGAGATGTGTGAACAAAGAAATGTTTCTTTCTTTCTTTCTGCTATAATTTAGATATAGTTTGACTGGATCCTCCAAGTTTATGTATTTGAATCTTGTTTCTCAGTGTGGTGGTGTTGAAGTTGTGGAAACTTTAAGAAGTAGGGCATAATGGCAGGCAGTATACACTATTATGAACATCATCCTCTGAGAGAAACAATATTGTTTTCCCAGAGTAAGATATTTCTTATGAGAGAAAATTATTCTTTTATTTTTTCTTTAATTAATTAATTAATTAATTTGTTGTTTTTAGATATACATGACAGTAGGTTATATTTTGACATATACTCTACTTGGGATAAAACATGGGATAAAACCCATTACAACTTTGATCCCATTCTTGTGGTTGAACATGATGTAGCATTACACTGGTTGTATATTCATATATGAACATAGGGAAGTAATGTCCAATTTATTCTACTCTCTCTCCTATTCCCATTCTTTCTCGATTCCCTTCATTCCCTATGGGCTCACTTGGTCCATCCGAAGCCCATCCAACAGCTGAGGAGAGTGTGGTGACAGAGTCGAAATGAGACCTCTGGCGACCAGTTTCAGAGAACTCAATCCACATTATTATTGCATAGGTAAGCTTTTATGTACAGCCTGTTACTGGGCAAATTTATCTGAGTGCCATAATGATCCAGTGAGCTAGCAACACACTTATAAGCAGCAACCAATGGTCTAATAGTTCAATGGCAGAAAAGCAGAGGGAAGAGAACAGGCTGTGCACTGAGGGAGGCCAGGTTACCATGGTGATGGGGCTGAGTGGGTTAGAGTGATAACCACAATATCCAGTTTTAGTGTGCTGAACCCTGAGAGTCCTTCAGGTAGGCAACATAGACCACTTTCCAACTCATGGGCCCAGCAATTCCCCTTTGTCTAATCCAGTGAACTTCTATTCTTCCCCTCCTTACCCTCCCTTGTTATATTTTAGCATCTACATATCAGAGAGAACATTGGACCTTTGGGTTTTTTGGGACTGGCTTATTTCACTTAGCATGATATTCTCCAGTTCCATTCATTTACTGGCAAATGCCGTAATTCCACTCTTTTTTTTTTTTTATAGCTGAGTAATATTTTTGGTGTGTGTGTGTGTGTGTGTGTGTGTGTATCACATTTGACTTATCAATTCATCTGTTGAAGGGCACGTTGATTGGTTCCATAGCTTGGCTATTGTGAATTGAGCTGCTATAAAAATTGATGTGACTGCATCACTGTAGTATGCTGATTTTAAGTCCTCTGCGTGTAGGCTAAGGAGTGGGATAACTTGGTCAAATTGTGGTTCCACTCTATGTTTTCTAAGGAATCTCCATACTGCTTTCCAGAGTGGTTGTACCATTTTCCAGTCCCACCAGCACTGTATGAGTGAACATTTTCCCCACATCCTCACCAACATTTATTTTTATTATATTCTTGATAATTGCCATTCTGACTGGAGTGAGATGGAAATTCAGTGTAGTTTTAATTTGCATTTCTCTAAGTGGTAGACATGTTGAACATATATATATATTTTTTGGCCATTCACATTTTTCTTCTGTGAAATACCTCTTAAGTTACTTAGCCCTTATTGATTTTTTAATGTATTAATTTCTTGAGTTTTTTATGTTTCCTGGAAATTAATGCTCTATTAGAGTATAGGTGGTAAAGATTTTCTCCCATTCTGTAGGCTTTTTGCTCATGTTTTTGGTTGTTTCCTTTGCTGTGAAGAAGTGTTTTAGTTTGATGCCATTCCATTAATTGATTCTTCATTTAGGAGTCTTTTTGAGGAAATCTGTTCATGAGCCGATGTGAAAAAAGAGTTGGGCCTACTTTTTCTTCTTTTATGCACAGTCTCTGGTCTAATGCTAAGGTCCTTGATCCACTTTGAGTTGAGTTTTGAGCAGGGTTAGAGATAGGGTTTATTTTCAATCTACTACATATGGATTTCCAGTTTTCCCAGCACCATTTGTTGAATAGGTTATCTTTTCTCCAATGTATGTTTTTGTCACCTTTGTCTAGTATGAGATAACTGTATTCATGTGGATATGTCTCTGTGTCTTCTATTCTATACCATTGGTCTACATGTCTATTTTGGTGCCAATACCATGCTGTTTTTGTTACTATCGCTTTGTAGTATAGTTTAAGGTCTGGTATTGTGATACCTTCTGTTTCACTCTTCTTTCTAAGGATTGCTTTGGCTATTTTGGGTCTCTTATTTTTCCAAATGAATTTCATAATTGCTTTTTTTCTATTTCTATGAGGAATGTTGTTGGGAATTTAATTGGAATTGCATTCTTGATTTCTCCTTCAGATAATTTATCATTGGTGTATAGGAATACAATTGATTTATGGGTGTTAATTTTATATCCTGCTATTTTGCTGAATTCTTTTATGCATTCAAGAAAGCTTTTTCATGGAGCTTTTTGGGTCTTCTAAATATAGAATCATGTCAACAACAAATAAGGATAGTTTAAGCTCTTATTTTACTATTTGTATCCTTTTGATTTCTTTCTTTGTCCTATTGTTCTGGCTAGGTAGGTATTCAAGAACTATGTTGAATAGAAGTGATAAAATAGGGAATCCCTGTCTTGTTCCAGTTTTTAGGGGGAATTCTTTCAATTTTTCTCCATTTAGAATGTTTTTAGCCTTGGGTTTAACGTATATAGCCATTACAATGTTGAGATATATTTCTACTATCCTTAGTTTTTCTAGTGTTTTGAATATGAATTGATGCTTTATCTATCCAGATAAATCTTAAGTTGGGTCTTTTTATGTTATCTCATATTTCCTGGAAGTTCTGTTCATGGTCTCTTAACATACTTTCCCCAGGATCAACTTTGTTTTCCAGATCATATCACTCAGATCAAAACTCTGTCTTCCAAGTGGTCAAATCTGTTGGTGATACTTTCCATTGAATCTCTAATTTAGTTCATTAATTCATTCATTTTAAGGATTTCTGATTTATTTTCTTTAGGATCTCTAGCTCCTTATTGAAATGATCTTTCACTTCTTGCATTTTCTCTCTGATTTCATGCTTTAAGTCATCTTTTACCTCGTAGGTCAATTTAACCATGAAATTTCTGAATTCTATCTCTGACATTTCCTCTACTGTGGTGTCAATGGAGCCTAGTGATGAGGTATTCTGCTATTTAGGATGGTTTGTTCCCTTGCTTTTTCATAATGTTTGTGTGTCTACCCATCTATCTGGATGGATATGATGCTGTAGAGTTTCTACGTTATGAGTTTATAGTGTCCATCTATGTTACTAGTACCTCGCAGATTATGGGTCAAAATCCAAGGATAGTAACGATGTATACAAAAAAATATATAGTAGTAGACTAGGTCCTTAGTACCTATTTTGATATCTAGTGTTAATTAGTAGATATATAGGGATAGTGGAATCAGTAATTCCCATCAGTAAAAGCACTAAATAATCATGTATTATTTCTGAATTAAAATAGGTGTTTTGTATGTCTTCCACTGTATTAATTATTGTTGTGACATTTGTGGTAGGGGTAGGTGTTATACACCTCAATTTGTATTAAGAAGGGTTAAGGATAGAGTTGAATATATGTAAAGAAAAAGAGGGCATAGAAGAGTATTTGTAATTTCAAAGTGCCAATAGGGCCGATGCAGTGGTAACCTAGGATATGTTGTTATTTTGAAAGGGATTAAAAAAATAGAAGAATAAGGAAGCAAGAAAGAATAGAATTTGGGTGTCAGGAATAGAAGAAAGACAGAGGGAGGCAAGGGAGATAGAGTGATGAGAAAGATCATACAAAACAAAATCAAAATATGCTAATCAGAAACCCTAACCCTCAAAATACAGAGCATAGGAAAATAACACTTTCAAAAAATCATAATCAACAACAACAAAACAACAAAAAGATAGATAGATAGATAGAATGAAAAATAAAAGCAGGAAAAAAGAAAAAGGCTGAAAACATGGAGAGAGAAACTATGATTGTGTGTAGGAGTCTATGAATCAGTCAGTACACATTCAAATAAAACAAAAATCCAATATGGAAACCCAAAATCCAAAAATGAAAAAGAACTATTATCACAACAAACATGCAACAACAACAACAAAAATCTTGGTGAAATGTTAAAAAACTAAGGAGTCACATCTAGTATGGTGAATGAAATAGTCAGTGAGTGTATGTGTTCACTGTGCCACCTGGTTTTCTTTTGTTTCTTCTTGAGGTATGATCAAGTGTGGGAGTATGGGCTGTGGGTTATACATCCTTCCTTTTTATTATGCTGACCAACATGTTGAAGGTTGCAGTTTAAGATTTCCCAATTTCCCTTTTTGGGAGATTATTTTATGATGTGGGCTGGCTGCAGGCCTGGAGGTGAAGTGGCATGCCAGGGAAGCGGGGTTGTGGTTGGGCAGCAAAGCACCTGGCCACATCAGGATAGCAGGTGGATCAGTGCCTGGTGCTGCATCCTGTGGGCCATTGGCAAGGCTGTTTTCTGGACCATTTGGGTCTGGTGGGGAAGTGGGGCATGTTGGGCCCTAGCCATGTTGGGGGTCCAGCTGCTCTGTGCCAGGTGGATTGGGGTGGGTGCCTGGACCTGTGGGCTACAAAGTTGCATGCTGGACTGGGAGGGTCTGGTGGCAAAACAGCTGCCTGGCATGCAGGGTTATGAGCCCTCAGCTACGCTGTCGGCCTATTCAGTGGAGGGGGGGCCAGGTCAAGGACTGGGAGAGGTGGTTGGGAAACTAGGGACTGGGGAGCCAGAAGGCTCTGGTGGGTGCTGGACCTGCCAGTCCCAGGGATTGGTTGGATGTCAGACTATGAAGGGAGCTGAGGACCAGGTTGGTGCCAGGACCTAGTGACAACCAGCGTGGGTAGACTCTGGGAAGCCTTATTTTAGATGTGGACCCGCTGGCTGGATGAGCTGCGAAAAAAAATGTCCTCACATCCTGTCTTCCAAACTTCCATCTCTGACCTGCTATAGCTGGCCCGGTCAATCCCCACTCGTCACAGAACTCTTGGAGCTGGGAAGAATGTGGCTCTCTCCAGCCTCTCTAACCTGTGTTCCCAGGGTGAACTGCTTCCAATTTCTGACTTTCCACAGGTTTACTAGGCACAGACAGGTTCACGCAGACCTCGCTGCCAATTCATGGAATTGAGTTTCCAGTTTCCGTAGATGGGTTTCCAGTTTCCATCCCAAAATGGCTCCTGGATCTGCTCTCCATGGATAATTGATAAACTCCAGTGGAGAGGGTTTTTTTTGTTTGTTTGTTTTTTTTGTTTTTTTTTTTTTTTTTTTTAGATCCATTTGATGTGTCAAACAGTCTCTGGTTTGGTTAGGGCAAGCTGTCTCTCTAGACTCAGGATTTTTTACTCTAAACCTCAGGGAGAGGCAGTATTACTGCTGCTTGAGTTCTGGGTCACCAAACTAAGAGAAATGCTGCCTCAGTCTAATCCAACTTCTGCCCCCTACCTTCACTCCAGCAAATTGTTCTTAAAACAGCAAGACTGGCCCCTTTCTACTCTCTGGTTTCCTGTGTTACCACATGATCTCTGTTTCTCTCACGTTCTTAAATGATGTCATCTGCCATTTTGTGATGAAGGCAGAAGAGCCAACACCAAAGGCCAATAGACAAAGCTACCCAATCTTTTACTCTCAGACTCACAAATTATATGAAAATAAACCTCCATTAATCTATATGGTAACCAACTTCAGGTATTCTGTTATAGCAACAGAAAATGGATTAGTACACTTTCCAATATGTACACATTTTATATTATTTTCTTCTTTCAGTTCATTAACCAGGGCTCCTAGTATACAATAGGAAATGTTGAAAACCAGTGTTTGGAGGATACATCATTACCTTTATTCCTTAAGTAGGCAGGCAGATTTGTTTCTCAACATTGAATTTGTTGCCAGTTGTAGGTTTTTTCCAGATATTTTACATCAAGTCAGGTAAGTCCCACTCTTAGTCTTACTCAGAATCTTTATCAAAAATGACTGTTAAATTTTGCCAAATGCTTCTTCTGCTTCTATTGGTAAGACCACGTGATTTTTCTTCTTTAATTGTTGCTCTGATGGATTACGTTGATTAATTTTTGAATGTTGAACTGGCCTTACATACTTGGGATGAATATTATTTGGTCTGGGTATATAACTATTTTATTACATTGTTGAATTCAATTTTCTAACAATTTACTGAGTTTTTTTATGTCTATAATTATAAAAAATTTTAGTCTGTAGTTTTCTTTTAATGTTTTTATCTGGCTTGAGTATTAAGATAAAGCTGGCTTCATAGAATGGATTGGAAAATATTCCATCTGCTTCCATCTCCTGAAAGAGATGGTAAAGTTTTGGTATATTTTCTTCCTTAATATGTCATCAAATTCACCAGTGAACCCATCTGGGCCTATTGCTTTTGGGTGGAAGATTATTATTCACTATTGGGTAAACTTATTGAAGCCTCTTAAGATTTTCAATTTTGAGATGAGTTCGTTTTTTTAAATATGGATATTTAATATTCCAATGTTCCAACTCTATTTGTTAGAGAGAATTCTTTCTCCACTAAATTGCACCTTTATCTTAGTCACAAATTATTTGCTTAAATTGTGTGAATCTTATGTGTAACTTAGCTACACATCTTTTTTGATAATATATATTCACTTTGCATTGTTTATGCATTCTATTCAGAGATTTTTGTCACTTTTAAAATCTGCTCTTTCTTTACTGCCTAAAATACTGGCTATCACATTGTAATCATTTAATACATTAAATTGAATACACAAAAATGAATAGAAATTGAGAACTCAATTTGAGAACTGTTTAGCTTCTGTCAAATTGATGTAACAACAGAGTCTCCAAGGAGAGACACCTTTTGAAAATAGGAGCATGCAGAGAGGTCTGCCTTAGAGGTAGAGATCTGGAGGATCTTTGCATATACAAGAACATTCTTGGGATATTTTAACTGTAACAAATGACTGAAGGGCAACAGTTAGGACATCCATATTCTCAATGTCAGTCCCTAGGAATGTCAGTCACTGACTTCTGCTTGGCATGAAGAGAGTTGGAAGTGAGATTTCCCTCTTAATGTGTTTGATATGAGACGATACATGTTTCTAGTCTGTGATACTTGTGTGGATTTGAAACTTACTTCACTAACTTGACATCTGGCTGAGGTATGATCCCTTTCTTTTGATTTCACTCAGCCCCGATCTTCCAATTGACCTTTGACTGCTGACTTCTGTACTCGACTTGGTTCCAGACTGTCTGCTTGGACTGACCCTGTGCTTAATTCATGACCTCCCCGTGACTCGTAGGAACCATGACTTGAAAGCTAGATTGGCTGCTGTCCACAGTTTAGTCAGAAGATGGAAGCCTCTGGAGTGAATGAATTCTTGAAGGGAGGAGAATATGTACAATTATAAGTATAGGTCCTCGGATCAAACCTTGTGAAATGCTTAAAATGCAGGAAAGGAAGAAGGGAATTTAAAAAATACATATAAGGTAGAAGACTTAAAAGGAGAATAAATATTTTCATGAAGAAGAGGATCATCAGCGGAATGCCATTCTATCCTAGGGAATAAGACTGAGTCAAGTCCATTGAAATTACACCAACAATAAGCTACTGGTGATATTTAATTGCATTCTGGAATTTTGTTGCTAGAAAATTCTGGTACTGTTTTAAATGCACTTCTTCACCATTTAAAATGAACTTATGTTTCTGCATGTGTGAAAGTAGGCTTTTCAAAGGCATGTTTTGACTTAATCCTTACTAGAGGTATGAAGGAGTGGGATATATGGGGGTGGGGTGGAGGAGACTAGTGAGGAGAAAGATTTAAGAATTTTAGTTTTTTGTCTTTTCTCCTCTTCTTCCTTCTTATAAAAAACCCAAATGGCACAGAAGTGGCAGGACATAGTCTGGATTTAGTGGGTATTCTCTGGGTAAGGCAAGTATTTTTATGTTTGCTGCGATGAAAAAAATAGCTCTTTGTTCACCAATCTCAAACTCTGATTTACTTTTCTTAAAGGCTAGCAGCATTTGGAAATCTGCTGTGTCTACTTCATTGAATGATCTCAGCCCGTTCAGATGGTTTACACGACAAAATGGTCTCACGCAGTTCTTTCAAAAGTTCAAATCTGAGCTTAAGAAGCTGAAGCTGGCAGCAAGATGTGATTAAGCATATCAGCAGGACAAAGATAGTCTTGTGTTTCCACAACAGTTAGGATGTAAAAGAGCTTATTTCATAAAGAAGTGCATATATTTAAAATTTATGCTCATATGAATATGCATAAAATATGCATGCAATTTATTGCTCCCATTTTTATAAAAAATATTACTCCTTCATAATGTAAGATGACTTATTTAAAACCAAAGTGTTTGGGCAAGCATATCATAGTTTTTGTAATGGAAAATACTTTTGACTGAAATTTTAATGACCTCATTTATAGGTTGCTTTATAGTGTACATGCACACACATACAAACACACATTTAAGAAATGTACTAGGAGAGAACATACTAGTTTTGGGGACCCTGTTTGATTGCATGCCACAATTCAAGGTAAGCAGGTGGCCTAGTGAAATATAAAAGGAATGCTAAACAAAGAATTTTATTTCCTGGTTGGTGCCTGCAGGGGAGGAATTATAAAAGGAAAGCAGAAATCCGACAGCCAAAGAAATTCCAGAATTTTGAAATGAGGTGTTTTTATTGATTTTAAAAGGTATGCAAATTGATTATAATTTACAAACAAACCTAAGCTTTTGAAAATGATAGATTATTTTAAACAATAATAATAGGTGAAAAATAGTTCATTATACTTTGTAAGAAATTATAGCAATAGCTCAATAGAATGGTATAACTTTATTTTCTCATAGATGACAGATTTTGTAAAAAAAAACAAGTATATAATTTGAGAGGAATAATCTTATACTGCTTAGTTACTTATTTATTTATTTATTTTTTGCACAAGCTATTAATGAACAGATCAAACAGAAAAGTTCCTTAAGGAATTATACCATGCCAAATTTTAAGGTGCTTTGTGACACAGATTCTAGTTTCAAATAATTCCTATATAGGAAAGCCATCTACCTCAAGCTAAATAAACTCTTCATTTTAGTAGGCATAGTAAATAAACACTGTGCACACCTTGCATTTCTGAAATTAATAGTTACTTGGAGCCACAAATGCCCACATTTGTTTTCTTATTTTCATAGGTGATTTCACTAAGCAGAAACCCTTGTTAATCCTACATTCACATAGATAGAAGGTCAAAGTTGGTCAGTGAGCCAAGAAATACCATATCAGGGTTTCTTTCCCCTCCAATTGAAAAAGGTATAAATTGTGGAATTAGTGTATTGATTGAAGGCTACAACTTCAAGCAATCAGTTTTTCTGGCTTGACAAGATTATTTTATCCTACTTTTCTTTTATTATTATGTGTAGTATTTGAGTCATCCTTCAGGCAGATGAAGTGACAGCTTGATTTAACTCAATAAAATCCACCAGTTAGGTAACCTACTGAGCCGAACAAAAGATGAAAACGACGGCTAGGGGCAGGTGCACTGTTAGTTTAAGCAAGCAAAGGAGTCTGAAGAAGAAGGCAATATTAACAGAAATTATGCTCTAATCAATGCAATTCTATAGAAACTTGTGAGAAATTTGTAAAAACCTACTTGCTGAGCAATTGAACAGATAATGTCTTTGCTTTAAAAATAAAACAAACAAATCTTTAAATCTAGACTACTTGCATAAAAACCAATGCTGCCATAAAGGCTGTGCTTTTGTGTAATTGCAGCAAGTGCAATAATCTTTAATTTCTTGGTGTGTCTGAGATGAAAATGCTGCATGATTGATTTCTGTTAGTTTGGAAATTAAAACTATAATTTGTGTATCATTCATTGAACCTAACCTTTGCTTTTTCACATCATATCCAATTGACATCTTTCATAATTTCTTCAAATTAGAGTATTTCAACATTTACAAATAACATCAATCTGAATTTTCCTAGGAAACCTAAACACATAAACCATACAGAGTATTTTGTTTGCAGGAAAGAAAAAGAGTCATAATTTAAAGTGCTGACTTGATGGGACTGAAGTCTTTATTTAAAACTCTTCAGACCTAAGAATGCTGATTTCACTTTGACTGCATATAAAGCCTTTACTACTTAGGCAATTGAGGAGAACTTGTATGACCAGAGTTTGCTTTTCAAATTGGCAACTTTATTAACACCCATTTTTGGAACTTTAGAGACCATCTTGTATTTCATATTATTATAGTATGTTTACTTGAATAATACAGAAATCATGGAGGTGTATGGATTAGGTTTGTGATATTGTTATCGGGTGGAAGATGGGGAGTAAGAAAGTTTGATAATTCTCTTCATGCAGCCTTCTCAGGTTTCAAATGGATCTGACCTGGTAAGGGACAATTATTTAAAAGGCTTATCAAGTTATTTTTTAAATGAACAATAAATGAAACAACTTGAAAATTCTTATAAAGTTAGCATGAAACTCTTGTGGCCTAGTAAATATATTTTTAAAATATACTATTTGTGACCAATTTAAAAAAAATATTTAGTTTTTAGTTGTAGTTGGACACAATACCTTTATTTTATTTACTTATTTATTTATGTGGTGCTGAGGATCGAACCCAGGGCCTTGCATGTGCTAGGCCAATATTGTACCTCTGAGTCACAACCCCAGCCCCCAATTTTTAGTATTTTTATGATATTATTTTATTTTATTTTGTTAGTACTTTTTATTTTATAAAATTCTGTTATAAAGATGATTCGGTTTCTCTCCAGGATTAGTAGGAACAAATACAATGCTGTTTTAGCTGTAACTAAACCTGAAGTCCACGATGAAGAATTCACGGTACATGGGCTGCTATTTTTTTAACTACTTGTTTTTTCAAAGGGATATATGTCAAATTTACTTGTAAAATTTATTTTTTTCTGTAATTCTCATCATTTTTCTTTTCTGAGTTTCCTCTCCCATATACATTTGTGTCAGGAGGACTTTTTAAAAATTAAGAGGGGATTTATTTCTGGTGGATAAGGCAAATAGTATGGAGATAGGGTGAATGCTCGGTTTGCCAGCAGAGCTCCATGGGCATAGCAAGCATGTTAACACATTCATATCATTGTGGAGAAATGGATTCTGCTATGGGTCCCACATACTGAAGACACCGACCTTATAAAGACTGATTATTTCCAAATACTTTTCATTTCCTTTGTGATCCAATGAGTTGGAAGAACCCTGAAAAACTGTGGTTACATAAAGGAAATGGACATTTCATGCCTAAGGGTACAAATATTTCATATTTTTTTTAAGAAAGAGAGAGAGAAAGAGAGATGGATGGATTTTTCTTAGAATTCAGAGAGGATTGTCTTTATTAGAATAAAAACATATTAAATATATCACATGGCTCTTATTTTGTAAACAATCAGCTGAGATGCATACAGTGACTTTAAGATATAATTTACAATTTGTAAGATACCATCAGATGTCCAAAAAAGAATTTAATTCCTAGTAGCACAAGATATTGAAAATAATCATTAGAGTTAGTAACTTGTCAGGGTATTCATGTCTAATGCTGACCTTTTGATCCTCATTCCTACAAATGTGTCTCATTTTATGTCTGTGATCAACGTGGGAGTGAAACAATTATAGTACCCCTTTTGAATTCCAAAATTTATATAGGTTTTTCTTTAGTTTTATTTTATTTATATCAACATATGCATGTTTGATTTGGTGACTTTTGGCAATTTTATATGTCTATGTTACTATTACCCAAAACAAAATACACAGGAACAAATCTATCACCTTGAAAGTGTCCTCTTGTCCCCTTTAAACCTTATCCCAGGATCTTTCTTCCAAGCTCATCAGTGATTAGTGTTCTGAGTTCTAATTATCTGTCTACTCACCTCTATAAATGTACATATCTGTTTGTTTATTTTTGTCCTTATAAGTGGAATCACTTATGATAAATTTACAAAATGAAATGGAATAATTTGTAAGAAATATAAGTGCATATTTTTATGCCTGCCTCCTTTTACTCAAAATAATATTTTAAAGATTCATTCCTGTTGTTCCTTTTTATTTCTGAGCAGCATTTTATTTTATAAAGGGGTATAATTTGTTTATTCATTTGTTTATAATTTGCTTATCCCTTGTTGTTGTACATTTGAACTGGTCTCAAGTTTTTGACTACAGAGAGTAACGTAGTTAAATATAAGCTTTTTGTAGAATTAATGTTTTTACTTCTTTTGGTGAATACCTGTGAGAGGAACTGCTTGCTATTTCATAGACTTGACATGTTTAGTTAAAAAAATATTTAACATTTACATATATAAATTAACTTTTATTTAATTTTCAGGTGTATACTTTTGTGAATTTTCAGACTTACATTCACCATATTTTCAGACCATCACCATAGTCAGGAACCAGAATGGTTCATTACTCTAAAAAACTTTTTGATGGCCATTGTGGTCTCCTCCAACCTCTTCTTCCTCATCCAACCATTGGCAATCATTGATGTGTTATTCATTTTCATGATTTTGCTTTTTACAGAATGTTATACAAGTAAAATATTGCATTTTTAGCCCTTTGAGACTGTCATTTCTCATTTAGCATACTGCCTTTTGGGATTCATTCATGTTCTTCTGTGAAGCTATAGTTTCTTCCTATTTATATACACATCACATTTGGCTTGTTTTGAGTTTCAGGCTAATATTAATGGAGTTGTTATAAACATTCCTTTATAAATTTTTGAAAATTCTACTATTTTAATGTTGGTGTTTAACCTGTGAACATGTTAAATGTAATTATTAGTTCTAGGAGATTTTTTGATTCCTTGGAATTCTACATAGACATGTTAACTGACAGTGGTTTTATTTCTTTTTCCTAAACTTTATGCATTTTATTTTTTCTTACTTACCATACTAGTTAGGACTTTCTAAAATAATGAACTTTGAAGTGAAGAGAGTAGACACCCTTGTCTTGTGCTTGATCTTAAAAGTGAACAAACATAGTACTAAGTGTGATGGTAGTTGCATACGTTTTTTTTTTTTTTATTTTTAGATTTCCTTTATCAGGTTAAGGAAGTTTGATTTTAGTCCTCATTTGGTGATTGCTATTTTTTTGCATTTTTACACACCAACTAATATAATCAGTTTTTCTTCTTTAGTTTGCTAATTTGATGTATTACAAAAATTAGTTTTCAATATTGAACTAACCTTGCACTCCTGAAGAGAGTTCACTTGGTCATGAGCTATTATTTTGAAAAATGATTGCTAGATTTAATTGGTTAAATTTTTGATGATGACTTTTATTTATAAATATTCATAAGGAGTATTTACCAGTAGTTATATGGTTTGTGCTCTTCTGGTGCATTTTGTGTGCTATGCTATCTATATATAATGAGTTGAAATGTGATGCATTCTTTTCTATTTTCCTGGAGAAATCCTTTAAAACTGGCATCTCCTTTTTAAATGTTTGGTAGAACTTAAAAGTGAAAGTATCTGCTTGAAAAATAGTTCTCTCAACCTGTTTCTGAAGATTTTGCTGTAAGTTTTTGCCTTTTTTCCTGGACTATTTTGTCAAAAATATTTGTATAGTGAACAAATGTGGAAATCAGATATAGTGTTTCTGACTATAGCAGAGGGCAGAAAGATTTGGTATCCAGGATAAAAAGATAATGTATACTACTGGGCAAAGTTTGAGCACCTCTGCTAACAAACCCCATAAAGGATTTGGGAGACTCTAAGCTCAGTAGTCCTCAGCTATGACATAAACCCATAATGTGCACATCTGCCTGGACCTTATTCTCCATACCCTTATGGGATTTAGAAACAAAGTGAGTCAATGTGAATATGAAGCCCATGTTGCCTGCTTTGCTGATAGCAATAAAACCCTCTGTCTCAGAATCCAAAATATTATGATTTCTAGTAGAAGTAATAAAATGACAGAAACACTTACTATTATGTCACTAGGGGTAAAACTTAGACTCCACACAGTACTTCACCCTGAGAATGAATTTTTAGGAGTGAAGTTTTTAAACTACAAATTCAGTTTCTTTAGTATATATAGGATTATTTAGTGTATCTATTTTCTTTTTAGGTAAGTATTAGTAATTTGTGACCAATTGGTAATTAGAAGAAATTGATTCATTTCATCCAAGTTTTTAAGTTTTATATACAGAGTGGTTCTTAGTTTATCCCTTTATTATCATTTTAATATTTTTCCATACTATTCAATGATTATCTCTTATATTCTCTAGTAATAATCCTTTTTCATATATGATATGTGAATTTTTCTCTTTATTCTTCTGGTTAAAGGTTTATTAATTTGATCTTTGTGTAGAATAAATTTTTGGTTTATTGATTTTCTTTATTGTTTTTCTATTTCCAATAATATTGATTTATGACTTATATTTTGTATTTCCTTCCCTTTACTTGCTTTTGATATATTTTGCTTCCTGCCCCCTGCCCCCTGCCCCCTGAGTTTCTTAAAATTGAAATTTTGACTATTGATTTGAAACCTTTTATCTTTTCAGATATAAACTCATGGGGCTAAATTTTTAAGCACTGCTTTGCTTGTATCTATAAATATCATTATGTGATATTTTCATTTTACTTTAGTTCAAAATAGTTTTTAAATACCCTTGAGAAATCTTCATTGACCCATGGGTTATTTGAAAGTTATTGTTTAATTTCTAAGTACTTGGAGGTTTTCTGATATCTTTCTACTATTGATTTCTAATTTAATTCTATATTGTCAGAGACCATGCCTTGTGGGACTTAAATTATTTAAAATTTTTAAGATTTATTACTATAAGATATATTGTATTTTGGTAAATGTTTCATGCACATTAGAAAAAAATTCTGCTGTTGATTTGTGAAGTGCTCTATAAATATTAAATAGCCAGTTGTTTGATGGTGCTTTTCAGTTCTTTTATTCTTTAGTGTTTTGTTATTGTTGTTTGCATTTGAAAATCATTGATTGAAGTCTCCAATTATAGTTGCAGGTTTATTCATATTTTCTTTCAGTTCTATCAGTTTTTGTATTATGTATTTTCACTCTCTGTTGTTAGGTGTAGTCATATTAAAGGATTGATGTTTACCTATTCAAATAGAATACAAAAATTCTACCATCACAAATCTTCTTCCGTTCTCATTGTTATTGCTATCTATTGCATATAAATATTTTAAGATGCATTTAACAATGATATGATTATTTTTAACCATTTCTCATAGTTGAAAGGATTTCAGAAATGATAAAATAGTCTATTGCCTTCACCCAGATATTTACCATTTCAGTTGTTCCAAAATTGTTCTTGAAATACTACTTTCTTTTGGTTTAATTTCCTTTCTGTCTGAAGAATTTATTTTAGCATTCTTTTAGTGTAAATCACCTCGTGACAATTTTTCATAATTTTCCTTAATCTGAGAATGTCTTTTATTAGTCTTCATCCATGAAAGGTACTTTCATGGGATACTGAACTCTGGATCAACAACTGATTTGGTCAAAGACTTCAGAAATGTTTTCATGTCTCTCATCCGTGCTTCCTTATGAGAATTCCACAGTAATTCAACTACCATTCTCCTATTGATAATGTTTTAGTTTTATCTATTACATTTCAAGATTTCTTTTTTTATCATTAGATTTTGGATGTTTTGTTATAATTTGTCTGTTCATAAGTTTCTTTTGTTTATCCTGCTTCTAGTTTGCTGAGCTTCTTGAATTTGTAAGTCTATTTTTTAAAACAAATTTGGAGAGCATATAACCATTATTCTTCAAAATTAATTTTCTAAAAGTTGCTTTTTTGTTCCATATTTTATTGACATAAATGTTACACATTTTGGTTGTACCACAGATTCCCATTGCTATTTATATATTTTAAAATTATTTTTCTCTCAAGTTGTCAGACTAGATAATTTTTATCATTCCCATTTTAAGCTTATTAATTCTTTCCTCTGTGTTTTTTTCCCATTCAGGCACTAAGTTTATTCAGTGAATGTTTTATTTTGGCTTACTATAGTTTCTTGTTATCATTTGATTTTTTTATATTTGCCTTTTTTATGCTGATTTATTCTGTCTTCCTATTTATTTTAAAAGTGCTCATTGTTACCTTTTAGAGCATGATTTTAATGGCTGATGCAAAAAATTTTTGTGTGCTAATTCCAGTATTGTTGCCACCCTAAGTTTGGCATTGGTTGATTATCTTAAGTGTGGGCTGTTAAATTTTTACTGTAGTGTTGTATCAGGTAATTTGGGTTATATTCTGAAAACTTTGAAGTTACTTATGTGACTCTGGGTCTTGTTTACATCCTAGTGATAGTATCAGTAATTTTGGTTAGTTTTTTCAGGGCCAGATCTATGCTTACCCAGCTTGGTGATGTGTCGAGGAGTTCATTCACAACCTTATGCAACCTCGACCCTCAATTCCAATTTCAACTTCATCATGATCTCCTAAACATTTTCTTCTGTCTATAATGCTTTGGTTCGAGCTTTGGTTTCTTTGCTATTCTGTGTCCATGATATGACTGTTTCTATTTCTAAGTTTGAACAGTAATGGGAAGGGGCAGAAGAAAGGAAATTTTATACCATACAGTTAAAAAAAAACCAGTTTATCCAGAAAGAAAGTGTTCTATCCTTGGAATTTTTGCACATACCTATCCATTGTGCTATCACCTCCATTATAGTCAAGGAATTTCCTGAGGACTAAAGGTAAAGGGAAATGCAAAGAAGAACAAATTTTTACAAAAATCATGAGATTTGCTGCACTATCCCTGATCCATAATAGGCTTCCCTTCCTACTCCTTGGACCAGAAATAGAAAATTTCTCTTAGAACTTTTTCTATCCAGATATTGATCTTAGGTCCACATTTTATGAAGCTTTTGAGTCCAGACCAAAAGATACTGAAGGAGCAATCTATGTGAAACTATCAGTTTGGTGGCTTTCAGGTACTGGTTTCTTTCCCACATGTACCAGTTACCATTTGTATTTTAGAATTCTCATATGTATATTTAGAATTCTGCCTTGTGTATTTTATGTAGTGTTTGTAGTTACATTCTGTGGGAGGAGACGCCACGGGGTGTGTTTAATTCACCTTGACTACAATTGGAACTTGTTAAAGATACTCACAGAATTATGTGCAGTAAAATAATCTGAAGTCTGGAGTCTGGTTTGAAGTACTCTGGTCTGGAGACATGAAATGAGAGAGAGGCTGAGGCTGCCATCAGTGTCCAAACACTCTTCCCTTCCTAGAAGGCAATCATCTCTGGATGAATAGGGGATTGAGCAAGTAGACCTGAAGACAGCACGTTGAAAAATTGTGAACGTGGCTATGTTTACTTTAAAAAAAAAAAAGCCAAAACATTTCTAAACAGGGTTGAAATATTTTATGTATCTACCAGTCGCGTGTGAGTGTTCTAGTTGCTCTACATCCCTATCAACTTTTGATATTGTCATCTATTTTAATTATAGCTATGATAGTGAGTGTAAAATATATGTCCTTTTTTGAATTTGAATTTTATAGATGACTAATGCTTTAGAACACTCATTCATGTGCTTATTTGTCATCATTATGATCACATCTGTGTTATGTCTATTTGAAGGGCAATGATAGTGTCTGAATTTTATTATACTTGAAGGAGGAGATATAGTTTTGAAAGAATCTGATAAAGACAGAAAACCCACCGAGTGAAAGAAATTAATACTAAAAAAAAAAAAAAGAATAAAAAAGGGTTACTAGAGGAGAACAGAGTGGTTAAGTCACATGATTTTGGGGGAATTTCAACTTCATCATGATCGCCTAAACATTTTCTTCCTTGTGTCTCAGTTTCCTCAATGTAAAAGTAGACAAAGTATCAACCTTATAGAGTTGTGGTAAGGATTAAAAAACATATACTTGGAAAGCCTCTAGAATTTTTCTTGGTTCACTTTGTTCTGTAATTTGCCTCAAAATGATATTTATACTAAAGTGGAATTAATTTTCTAATGGGAAATGATGGTACAAAATGATTTTTTCTCATGTTTTGGATATATGATATTGAGCAATATTGCCCACTGATTCACAGGTAATGGGCATAGTGTCTCTGAGGTGCTAGGAGTATGTGGAATGTCTTTTCTGATTGCTTCTGTTTTTCTAATTGCTTCCACTCATTTGTTGAGACACAGGAGGCATGACAGTTTGAGGAGGATGCATAAAAGTATGAAATAGGTGCCAAGGAGGATGAGTTTGTCAGAGAAATAGAATAGTTTTTATAAAATTAAAATACATTTAAGTTTTGTTGTTGTTGTGAAAGAGAAACTGGTGGATCTGGCTTTGTGTATTTCTCCAGTTATATTCAACTGCAGAGTACGGAGCAAAATAAAAAAACAAAACAAAACAAAAAAACCTCAAAACAAACAGCAACAACAAAAAACAGATGGAGAATATTTATACAGGCTTGAATTTTTTTTCCAAGTAAATATTATGAAAAGAGGGAGAATGAATGAAAAAAGAATGATTATAGTCAATTGTTTTCTTATATACCAGCTGTGAACAAATGTAATCTGAAATTAAAGTATTACCATTACAATGGCACTCCCAAAATGAAATACTTAGGTATAAATTAACAAGAAATATACAAGATCTTGTATGAGGAAAACTGCACTATTCTGATTTAAGAAATCAAAAACACAACTAAGTAAATGGAGAGATACAACATAATCATTGATAGGTAGAGCATATTACCAAGATTAGCAAGATGTCAGTTCTTTTAAACTTGGCCTAGAGATTCAAGGGAATACCAGTCAAATCACATAAAGTTATTTTGTACATATCAATAAACTGATTCTAAACTGAATCTAAACTTTGTATGAAGAGGCTAAAGATCCAGAATAGTCAACAGAATGTGAAAGGCAAAAAGTATAGTCAGAGAAACACCACTGCTCAACTTCAATCTCTTGATTACAGTAATCAAGAGAGTGTCATATTGGCAAAAAGGGTATATGAACAGATTAATAGAATAGAAAAAAGAGCCCAGAAATAGACCCAAATAAACATCATCAATTGATTTTTGGGTAGAGGAACAGATCAACAGAATAGAAAAGGGATCCCAGAAATAGACCCAAATAAACATTGTCAATTGATTTTTGGTAGAAGAGTAAGCTAAAAAAATGAAGAAAAGATAGTTTTTTCAACAAGTGGTGTCCAAACAACTGGACATTTATATGTAGAGTGGCAGGAGAGACAGATCCTACACACACTTGAATGTAAATGCAAAACTACAAAGTATGACAAGGTTAAAGATAGCAAAAGAGAAAATCTAAATGATCTTGAGTATGGCAGTGACTTTTTAGATACAACACTAAACCTTGAAAAACAAAAATTGGTAAGCTAGACTTTGTAAAGATAAAAATTTCTGCTCTTAAAAAGACATTGTTAAGAAAAAGAAAAGATAAACAGAGACTTGGAGAAATACTTTCAAAAGACATATCTGACAAAAGACAGTTGATACATATTAATAAAATTCATAAAAATTTACAATAAGACACTGAACAACCCAATTAAATAATTGGCCCCAAACCTTAATAGAAATGTCACCAAAGACATTATATAGAGGGATAGAAAGCATATGAAAAATATTCAACATCAGATGTTTTCATGGAAATGCAACTTAGAACAATGAGGTAGCAGTACTATTAGGAGCACCCAAATTCAGAACACTGACAATACCAAATACTGGGGAGAATGTGGGTGGAGTAACAGAAACTCTCACTTATTATTGGTGGGAATATAAGTGGTATAGTAACCTTGAAGGCAGGCTGTCAGTTTCCTACAAAAATTTAACTTATTTTTATGTGATTTAACAATCATGACCTTCGTCTATTTAGACATCTATACCAAAAATATCATAGATTGGGTGGTTGGGAACATCAGAAATTTATTCCTTACAGTTCATAAGGCTGGAAAGCCCAAAGAACTGATGGATTCTGTGTGTAGGGATATATAGTCATCAAGGCTCTAGGGAGCTCTCTGAGGTCTTTCTTTTTTAAGGGTACTAATTATATTAATGAGAGCTAGGCCTTCATAGCCTTATGTACTTCCACCAGTCCCACATTCCAATACAATCACCTTAGGACTTCAGACTTCAACATAAGAATTTTAGAGTAAAACAAATATTTAATCTATAGTACATGTCTTAGTATTTACCCAAGGAGTCAAAAGATTATGTCCACCCATAAGCCTACACATAATATTTATAGAAGCATTTAGTGATTGCCCAAACTTGGAAGCAATTGAAAATGTTCTTCAGTAGATAAGTGGATATATCTACTGTACTACATCCAGACCAAACTTTTATTTAGTGATGAAAAGAAAATGAATTATCAAACCATAAAAAGACATGGAGAGAATTCAAATGCATATTTCTTAGTGAAAAAAAAAGTCAAATAGAGTAGGTGACATAGTATTCCAATTCTATGATAAATCTATGGAGACAGTAAAAAGATCAGTGGTATTCAGGAGTAAGGAAGTGGGAAGGATAAATAGGCAAAGCATATAGTATTTGTAGGGCAGTAACACTACTCTGTATAATATTATAATGGTGAATATGTCATTATGAATTTGTCCAAACCCATAGCATGTCCAACTGGAAGAATGAACCTTAATGTAGACTCTGATTTGGGTGGTAATGATGTATTGGTGTAGATTCACTAATTGTAACCAGTGGACACCAGGGGAGGTTATATATACATGAGGTGGGGTATGCAGGAAAGATTTCACAATTTGCTGTGAACCTAAATGTGCTCTAAAAATATAGTATATGAAAAACAAAGAAGTAACTGGCCCACAGGTATAGTTTGCCCTTCCCTGTACTTGGGAGAACCACCCAGTAGGAAGGGAGACAAAACTAAAAGCTGAAGTCAAGGAATGAGCGACTTGAGGGCTAAAAACCCCATCTGTGTGGACACTGATATTCCTAAGACTAGAAGAATAAAACTGGGGAGAGAGATGATGAGCCTGAGCCTGCTGTTCAGGAGATTAGGGAGTGAAGGGGAGAGACTCTGGTGTTAGTAAAAGACCACACAAAGGAGAGATGAGGCAATCATTCTTTTCCAACAAGCAGAAAGTTCCAAGTATTCCAAATATCTAAACTTGAGCATGTTAAGATGACATGCAAAGGCAAAGGTTTTTTTTTTTTTTTTTTTTTTTTGTAGTTGTTAAGGACTAAAGAAATATGAAGGTACAATCAAGGTGTCAAATTTATCTTAAAGCAAAATGCTAAAAATAGTTCTAAGTTAGTTTTCTTATATGAGGAGACCAGTCTTTCTCTGTCTATGGCATTGGTATTTGTAACCACTGATCAATCTTGGTAATTTCTGAAGTCAAACATGTTAGGGGATGAGCTGGTTTAGGAACATTAGTGTTAGTTCTTATAACACACTTACATTGTTGTTTTACCTCTTTGCATTTCATTTTAATTTCACTTTATTCGGTTAAATGCAAAGTCTGCTAAATGAAATAATTCTTTAAAATCATGACTAAACCCCCTTCATGTCTGTGTGGAGAACAAAGCTTGCATTCCAAAATTCCATCACAAGCTAGTTGTCTGGCTGACAATGCATGTCTCTGACAGCTTCTGATGTGCAGCAATGTGGCTACTTCCTAAGCTGATGTCAGCTACAGCTGGTTAGGTACCGTGAGGGCAGGAAAAGGACAACAGCCACTTAGAGGAGTTTTCATTTCCAAGCGGTTACTCATAACCATAGATTGTGACATTAAGATGCCTGAAATTCTAGATTAATATTTTTATCAACCTGTATTCTTTTGTCCACCCATCACTTCTTTACTGCTTCAAATTTTTGATAGAGTTTGTCAGAATCACTTCACAATCTCTTGAAATTATAGGTTGGTAGATTGCTTGTTTAGAATTTAAGTGAAAGCATTTATAAATGCATATGGTTTCCTTGTATTCTTCACTGGATGTCATTTACTTTGACTAAATTTACTTCAACCACTTTAACCTTTCAGAGAAAGTCCAGGAGGTTTTTTTTTTTTTTCCTTCTTCTTCTTTTTAAAAATATTCAGCTGACATTCTGATTTACCAAAAGGACACCACCATTTTTCTGGAGTGCATCTGTTCAGAATCGGAAGAAAAGAAAGTGAAAGCACTCATTGTCTTCTCTTTTTACTTATTATTATTATTATTTTTCACCTAAAGAGTTTGTGGAATGATGACATTATAGGTGACTCATAAAGATCTTAAATGACATAATCTCAATACAAAGTGTGCAAAATGCTATCAGCTTTCTTAACAAATGCCACTCAATATCACAATACTCCTTGCTTTTTCCTTGTGTATTTTCAAACCCATCTAGTGGAATACCGCTTCCTTTGCTATGGTCTGAATGTCCCCCAAAATATGTCTGTTGAAATCTTAACCTCCAAAGTGTTGGTCTTAGATGGTGAGGAGTTAAGGAGGTGATAGGTCATAAGGGCAGAGACTCCAAGAATGGGATGTGGACTCTTATAAAATAAGCACAAGAGACAGAGAGACTCCTGGCCCCTTGAACCACACTGCAGGCTAGATCTCATAACATGGAGAAATTGAGCATACTTTATTACCCTGTTGGATATTAGTGATGGAAGATAGCATATTAAAGGTTCTGAAAAGCTCTGATGGAAATAAGTTTAACCATATAGAAGGCAAAATTTTCCAAGAATTTTCTCTTTTTAAAAATAACTTTTAATTTTTCCATCAAACTGCTTTTGACTTAACAAACTTTGGAGAATTTTGGGCTGCAGTATCATCTTTAACTTTGGTTCAAACCTCCCTCCAGCCCCTATCCTCCTGTGTCTGGTTCCAGGTACAGAAACTACCAGACAGGAATTCCCCCGAAATGCACATCAGCAGCCAAGGCTATTGATCCAGGTGTAGAGTTTGTTCATTTTCCTTGAAATTAAAAAAGAACAGACATGCTTCACTTTTTTCTTCATCTTTCTGCTTTTGAAGTTTCTGACTGCACAATTTGAAATATCAAGTAAACCAATAGGGTCTAAATTGGTAGTAAATTCCCATCAGCGTTCTCAGATATTGAGCATATTCATAATATCTTTGGAAAGTCACTATGTCAGCATGACAAATCATTAGAAATTTGTAGAAAGAAAAGACATTTCAGAATCTTAATACTAAGATGCATGTACAGTTGACAATTTGGTAGCATACATTTCCAACTTTCCTTCTCTGTACTTGGATTTTTAATAGTCAGTCTTACCTTAAAACTCACTTGTAAACTAGAACAAACATTTTTTTCCCATTCAGTTGTATGTACACACACACACACACACACACACACACACACACACGTATATATGTAAATACATATACATATATAAGTATTAAACCACCATCTCCTTGGGTTTCAGAGCACTCCTTATCTCACCCAAATTACTGCAAAAGTCTGATCACTGTCTTTATGTTTATCTCATACTTCTATGTCCAAAGAGATTTCACAGCTAACAAGATCTTTACAAAACAAGTTAGACCATTTCCTTATCTGTTCACAAACCTCACATAGTTTCTCATTTCACCAAAAAATGCAGTATTCACAATGACTTGACACAGATACCTTTATTCCATTTCATCCCCTATCTTACACCCTTTCTTGTCCTTTACCCAGCCACACTGTCACTTTCCTTCCTATTCTGTGTGAAGGGAATGTTCTTCCTCCAGAATAATACATAGCTAACTTTTCACCTCTTATTTTGCTCAACAAGACCTGTCCTGATCAACTGTTTGAATTTGCATCTCTAAGAATGTCTAGCACCTCTTTTCCTGCTTTGTCTCTGTACATAGCAAGCATTTTTTAAAAAATACTGCGTTGCTTATTTTTATGTCTCTTAGTTATCATGTCTTTCCTGTGCTACAATTTAAATTCAGTGAGGTCCAAGATATCTGTAGGTTTGTTGTTTTTAAGTGTGGAACTTTTTGTTCATTATTATATCTCAAGCACTAGAACCTGGTAGACAGATAGCAAGTGGTCAATAATACTTGTTGACTTAATGAATGAATGAATAAAATACTCAAGGGAAAACATCTCCCATTTGCTTGGTGAAAAATATTAATCAAGCTAGATCACTTACCATCATCATTATCATTATTATTAATATATGAATTGAATGGTTTATAAGACAGAAAAATCTAGCTTTTACCCAGCTAATTGTTTTATTAGTTTCTTTAGTTCAACCATAGGGATGTGAAATTCTTTACAATTTAACTCTTTGTGTGGCTAAAACATTATTTTGATATTTATTATTGGTCATATGCTTTAATCTCATGCCAACACCTGACATCTAGATAAATGTTTGGGGTCCTGAAACCAGTCTTCTTCTTCCTTGACTTGTATAGCAGATTTTTTTTTTTCAGCAATGAATTAGCTTGAATTGGTCATATGGATGTCAAATTTCTAAAGGCAGGAATAGACATGGGTTTCATGTAAATGGAAATTAAATAAGCCTTTATATTGTATATATTTTCTTTGATTCAAAAACTATTTGTTTCAAAAAATTAATAATCTTACTGTGAATGAGAAGTTATCTTTGGGGGCAAGGGTAGGAGAGGCAGGCTCCAGGCTTAACTCATGTGTTCTCTGAGGAGGATTAGAGGACTCTGAGCAACAACTGTGGGGTGAAGGAGGTTAGAGAGCTGGCAAATCTGGAAAAAATATCTCTATGTGCCAGATCTGCACAGCTGTGTCCACCACTCATAATCCATCTGCAGGAACAAGCCAGTTGCTTCCATTGAACATCCTGGAAGGCAATTTATTACACAGGAAAAAATAGAGAGCTGGGAGTCTTGTTTAGAAGCTCTCTGCTTGTTGGCTTGACTTTTCCCCTTTGAATATTTCCTTATTTCCTTCATTGATTGGGTAATGGCACCTTCTGACCTTTCTTAAGTACAATGGTAAACCTAAGTTCTAAGTAAAAAATTAAAAAAAAAAACCCAAAATCCTATTACATATGGACTCATTTCTCTTGTTTTTTCATGCTTAAAAGCTGATAATTTGTTAATTCCAATGAGAATACTCAAAAAAGGCCCAAGTCACCACCATTTCTTCTGATTGTCCCTATGTTCCCAACCTTTTGTCTAATTCTAGCTTATCAATTATGTTGGTGGCACTTTTCTAACTTGTTCTTTTTAGCAATGACTGAAAACAAAACAAAACAAAAATGTTCAACTGTAAAAGCCTGAAATCTATACTTTTGTATTTTAATCTGGTAACTCAGTTAAAAGTGTCAGTGAAAAGTAAACTCCTAGAAACAACAGAAATTTTAATAGTTTTGTGATGTTATGTCTCTTATTTAAATTGTACATTTTGTATAATTTTTACAATGTGAAAACACTCCTGTATAAAATTCCTGTATAAAAAATGTCCAATAAATATTGAATAGAAGCAGTGAGAATAGGCATCCTTGCCTTGGTCCTGATTTCAGGGAAAAGCTTTTAAAGGTTAAACTTAAAAATAGACTGTTCAGAGACACCCATCAGAGTTCAGGCTCCACCCAGGACTGCCTTGCTCACTGGCAGACAGCTGCTGAAGACAGGCTCGGCCCAGACCTGCCTCGCTGACCTGCACAGGAACTTGGACCCATGGTATGCCCAGGTCTATAAAGTCACTGGCAGAGCCTAGATGGCACCAGCATTGACCTGTGTGGGAGCCAGGGCCCAGGATAAATTTGGGTCCATCCCTCCCACCAACTTGGAGCCTAGTCTAACCCACTTCTATCTTGAGACACTGCAGCCGTCCCTATGGGCTTCCTCATACAGTTCTA
The DNA here is from genome assembly GCF_045843805.1 of Urocitellus parryii. Lineage (NCBI taxonomy): Eukaryota > Metazoa > Chordata > Mammalia > Rodentia > Sciuridae > Urocitellus > Urocitellus parryii. Next base: position 210,578,778 of record NC_135531.1, on the reverse strand, counting down.
CTGTGGTACAACAGACAGGGCCTAGAAGCAGCTGCATCTTAGAGTAAGCATCCCAAAGCCAGTGTAAGATCCATTCTTTCAGCCCCATCTCTGAGACATTGCATCCATCTTGGGGTACCTCCACTGCTATCTCAAGTTATCTTCTTCTATTGCTGCCACCACCTATAGTTGTGGTAGCATCCATCCTGAGACACTGGCAGGGTCTGGAAGCCCAACACCAAGGTGAGGTACAGATAATATGCACAGATGCTATAAGATTATAGGGTAGAAGCTGTAATAACTCAGATCCACACTATATAAAAAAGGAAATCACATAGACAACATGAAAAAACAAGGGAGGAAATTTCCCCAAACAAACCAGGATACTACAATAATAGAACCCTTGGACAGCACAGTGGATGAAATGTCAAGAAAAGGTGTTCAGAATGCTCATAATTAAAATGATCTGTGAATTAAAGAATGACTTCAATGAAAGTGAGGGGAAAGGGAAAAATAATACAAGGGGGAGAAATGAATTACAGTAGAGGGGGTAGAGAGAGAAGAGGGGAGGAGAGGGGAGGGGAGGGGGGATAGTAGAGGATAGGAAAGGCAGCAGAATACAACAGACACTATCATGGCAATATGTAAATCAATGGAAGTGTAACTGATGTGATTCTGCAATCTATATACGGGGTAAAAATGGGAGTTCATAACCCACTTGAATCAAAGTGTGAAATATGATATGTCAAGAACTATGTAATGTTTTGAACAACCAACAATAAAAAAAAAGAATGACCTCAATGAGCAAATATGGGTAAAAATCGATCACTCCAACAAAGATTTAAGAGAGCAAATACAGGTAACCTTTGATGACACCAATAAACTGATAAGGGATCAAATACAGGCATTCACTGATCACACCAACAGATAGATAAGGGGACAAATACAGGTAGCAAAAGATTATTTCAAGAAAGAGATAGAGATTCTGGAAAAAAAACAACAATAAAAAATACTTGAAATGAAGGAAACAATAAACCAAATAAAAAGCATCACCAATACACTAGATCACTTGGAAGACAGAATGTTAGATAATAAAGATAAAATATACAATCTGGAAAATAAAGTTGACCACATAGTGAAGATGGTAAGGAATCATGAGCAGAACATCCAAGAATTATGGGATAGCATAAAAAGACCAAATCTAAGAGTTATTGGGATACAGGAAGACACAGAGTTTCAAACCAAAGGAATGCACAATCTCTTCACTGAGATAATATCAGAAAATTTCCCAAACATGAAGAATGAATTTGAAAATCAAATACAAGAGGCTTATAGGACACCAAATGTACAAAATTACAAGAGATCTACACCAAGGCACATTTTAATGAAAATGCTTAGAATACAGGATAAGGATAGAATCTTAAAGGCCACAAGAGAGAGGAATCAGATCACATATAGGGGGAGACCAATTCGTGTCTCAGCAGATTTTACAACCCAGACCTTAAAAGCCAGGAGATCCTGGAACAGCATATACCAAGCTCTGAAAGAAAATGAATGCCAACCAAGAATCTTATATCCAACAAAATTAAGCTTTAGATTTGATGATGAAATAAAAACCTTCCATGAAAAACAAAAGTTAAAAGAATTTACAACTCGAAAGCCTGCACAATAGAACATCCTTGGCAAAAATTCCATGAAGAGAAATTGAAAAGCAACAATGAAAATCAGCAGAGGAAAGTATTACACTAAAGGAAAAATTAATTAAAGGAGAAACCAAGTCAAGTTAAATAACAAAAATAGATAAAAATGACTGGAATACAAATCATGTCTAAATAATAACCCTGAATATTAATGGCTTAAACTCACCAATCAAAAGACATAGACTGGCAGATTGGATAAAAACAAACAAACAAAAACCCCAAAATAACCCAACAATATGCTGCCTCCAAGAGACTCATTTTGCCACTCCCATGACCTGTGGAAGCAGGGAGGAGCTTCCATCCTCATATCAAATCATGTAGACTTCAAGCCAAAGTGAATCAAAAGGGATAAAGAAAATTCCATACTGCTTAAGGAAAACATTCATCAACAAGACATAACAATAATAAATATATATGCCCCAAACAATGGAGCATCTACATTCATCAAATTCTTCTCAAGTTCAAAAGTCAAATAGACCACAACACAATAATCTGAAAACCAGGAAGATATACACATTTTATCACACCTCTTTCACCACAGGATAGATCTTCCAAACAAAAGCTGAACAAAGAAACTATGGATCTCAATAATACAATCAATAACTTAGACTTAACTGACATATATAGAATATTTCATCCTTCAAAGAATGAATACACTTTCTTTTCAGCAGCACATGAATTTTTTCTAGAAAACAGACCATATGTTATGCCACAAAGCAACTGTTAGCGAATAGAAAAAAGTAGAGATACTACCCTGCATTCTATCAGATCATAATGGAATAAAATTAGAAATCAATGATAAAATAAAAAATAAAAGCTATCCTAACAACTGGAGACAAAATAATATGCTACTGAATGAAAAATGGGTTTCAAAAGACATCAGGGAGAATATTAAAAGATTCTTAGAGGTGAATGAGAACACAGATGCAACATATCAAAATCTCTAGGACACTATGAAAGCAGTACTGAGAGGAAAGTTCATTGCATGTAGTTCATTCCTTAAAAGAAGAAAAAGTCAGCAAATAAATGACTTAACATTACATTTCAAAGCCCTAGAAAAAGAGGAACAAATGAACACCAAAAGCAGTAGAAGACAAGAAATAATTAAAATCAGAGCTGAAATCAATGAAACTGAAACAAAAGAATAATTGAAAAATTGACTAAAAATAAGTTGGTTCTTTGAAAAAATAAAATTGACAAACATGTAGCAATGCTAATGAAGAGAAGGAGAGAGAAAACTCAAATTGCTACCATCTGTGATGAAAAAGGAAATATAACAACAGACACTACAGAAATTCAGAAGAAAATATTTTGAAAACTTGTATTCTAATAAAATAGAATATATCAAAGGCATCAACAGATTTCTAGAGTCATATGAGTTGCCCAAATTGAATCAGGATGATATACACAATTTAAACAGATCAATTTCAAGTAATGAAATAGAAGACACCATCAGTAACCTACCAACCAAGAAAAGCCCAGGATTGGATGCACCCAGAACAGAGCCAAGTTATACAAGATCTTTAAAGAAAAACTAATATAAACACTCTTCAATTCATTCAGAAAAGAGGTAGCACCTCAAAATTCATTCTATGAGCCCAATATCACCCTGAATCCAAAACCTTGAGTTTCATGTGTCAGGATGTGTCTTTCACAAAAAACCGTGGGAGGAAACAGGATTATTGGAGATGAGGACAACCTTGATTTTGGAGCTGGGCTGCTGCTCAGCAGGAGAGGAAATGTGTTCAGACATTGCTAAAAAAGAGGCTCCGAGGCTGACCTCCACTCCATTCTGGGTCAGCATGAATCCTATGACAGGAAAGAAAGGGTAGATTCAGGATCTGGGAATGGTGACCACCAGTGAATTATGATCTCACAAGTTATCATCATTGATGACTTCTGATTTATATGCTGTCTTGTCACCTGTAACCTTGTTGGCCATACTGGAAAAGTTTTTCTCTTTATATTATATATCTTATTTTAGAAAAGACTTTATGTCCTACTGAGTTAAATATGATTTAACTATCTTGAATTTGATTATTTATGTTTAATTACATTTATTATTATTATTATTTAATTTTTTTGGTGCCACTGGCATTAGTGTTAGGCAACTTGGCCTCAATAGATTTAGATGAAAATGATCTTGAGACATTGTGCAATGTCAACTCATAAAACAAAGATAGCTTCTGTTACTGATGACAAAGAAGAGAGTGGGGAGTAGAAATGTCTTCAACGGAGAGTGAGGGGCTCTTTGGGGTGTTTCAGGCAGGCTATATAAGTCTGAGAAAACCTGTTTATCTATCCATAAAAAATTTGTTCAGGATACTCTATAGGATTATTTTGTAATATAACATAGCATATTTATTTCACATTTGCTTTATTACTGGATAAATGCTGGAAGTGAGACATAGAGTTGACCGCCACTAATCATCTTATTTTCATTAGCATTTTATATAATGTGCCACAACAAGTATTAATGTACGCTCAAAAATTTTAACCCAAGAAAACGTAGTGGATGTATTGGTAGCAAATATTCATTGATTTGCAAATTGGAAACAGGACTCTTGGAAAATGCGAGATCACACGAATCACAATGACCCTATGATTTGCTTTCCTTGGAGAACTGTAGAAACTAATATCTGTAAAACTTAAAATGCCTCTCTACAACACACATGAGTACATGCCCAGCCCCTTCCTCTCTCTCTCTCTCTCTCTCTCTCTCTCTCTCTCTCTCTCTCTCTCACACACACACACACACACACACACACACACACACACACTCAAAACAGCTCAAATGATATCACTCTCAAGAGTGACCCTCAAAGGACAGTAGCAATATGTATAGGTTTCTAAATGACATTTTATAAATGGGCACCAAAAATTCTTTTAAGAAAAGAGAGGGAATGCCAAATGCCAAAAACCAATTAAATTGTATGAAGAGTAAAACACTATGTGACACAATCAGGTGGCAGGGAATGAAGGCCAGGATAGCGTTTCCAGCCGTACACTCTGGTGCCCTTTCCCCCTCATAACGGGGTGAGTTAAGGTGGAGTGTCATCCTTAACTTTGAATTTTGCTGCTTTTGTCAGTTTGTGTCACAACCTTAACATTATTTAAATGTACTTTTTTGTATTTAATATTCATATTCAGGTGTTCAAGCCATAATTTCTGTTAGTAAAAGTGACATTTCTTAAAGTTCATTATTTTTTCCACATAGAAATCTCAGACATTAAAAAAAAACAGACTTTAAATAATGGAACAGAAGTGTCTTCAGGCTAACAGCCATCCCTATGATTTGTCATTTTAGTACTTGAGTACTTGGTAGAAATAAGTTTGATAACACTCGAGTCATTTAGCTCTGTGATGAGAAACCCGGCAGTCAGAGCTGCGTGTCTGAGGCAGCTCTTCACATCAGGGGAGAGCTTATATAGACTGTGTTGCTTTGACTTTTTTTTGCTTGACATTTTCAAGCCAAGATGCACTATATAAAATGTCCATTAAATTTGCCAAGGATTTCAAGTTATCACGGCAATATATCTTGATGATAATCAAGAAAGTGCCTGCAATTATATGGTATCCGTTGGTGGAGTTTAGGTAAAGTACTCAACAAAGATTCTCAAAGTAATTCATTTATCGAAAACAAAATGAGTAATTCTTATTCTTCTGAGAACAGGAAATAGAAATTAAACTTCTTGAAAGGTACCATGGGAAGAAATATAAGAAAACTCTAACCATATGGATGCTAAGAGAGGGTTTCTGGCCTGATTTTATTGTTTACATAGGCACATAAGATTTTTCTATTTCTTTTAATGTGACATGTATTTTTGAAAGTCAATCCATAGAGTACAAAGAATTTCAGTGGCATTGAATATAGGTCTGTTTCAAAAGCATGGTACCATTCAGATATTAGAGTTTGACAAATACCATTATCATAAATACCCTATTATTAATATTGTTCCTTTATGATACTGCAGAGGTAAAGAGAAAGGAAGGAAGAAATAAACTATTCAAGTTTTAATGTTACATTGAACTAGACACCACAATTTCCATCCTCAAACCTCTATGTCTGTTTCAACAGCCTGTAATGCTTGCTTGTTTATGTAGCATTCTTATTGAATGGTTCTTGTCCATTTCTAGGCTAGAGAATTCTGGGTCATATTCACATTAGGAATTTAACAGGAGGGATCCATTGATTTCTGTCTAATCTATGCAAACTTTAGTACATTTGTGGCAACTTTGATAAAACTTAGCATCATCTACAATGCAATAAAGTATTAAACTATGCACTAAGTATTTAAATAATAAAAATAAATCTTTCTCTGCTTTATTCAAGGTTTTATTCCTAAGAGTAAAAAGAACTAGCTGATAGTCTTTATAATGTACAACTTGTCAGAAACCTCTAAAAACATCTATATTATAATCTTACAAATGATGGTCTTCATAGGCCTTATCAGAACTATATACAATGAATGAAATACTTGCTGATATTTAAAAAAATCAGTTATTTTTATATTGCTGTTTTTTTCTATTAGCTACCACATATAATGATACCTGTTGACTGGCATTTTTAATCTTTTTATAGAAGTGAATTGTTGTACAACACTTATTTCAAAAGACAAAATGTGTTTTTGATCCATGCTTTCTTAGACTTTTGATATAAACATGTCCTTTCACTTGTAACAAAATTTATCTAGTTTCCACTTGCTAAACAGAGTATTTTTTTCCTGAAAGAAAATTTTCTGTCCCCTCCTAAACACTTTGGGGTTTCTTAATAAGTTTCTTGCATTTTTCTAGATGGTAAAAAGGAATTGTGAAGCTCTTTTCTCATCAAGGAGAGTGTGCTTCCAAATACACTGTACCTATTTAAATTCTATCCAATTCTTTGAAGCACAGGGTAAATTTTGTGGCTTCCTCAAGTTTTCTTTATCTGTTACTGTTCTCTTTTACCCGGCCACGCCCACTCCCCAGTTCCCAACCAGGATTCCAAAGGCATTTGTAATCTCACATGTGTATTTTAAATTTACATATTTGTGTACTTATTAATTTCTGTAAGCTCTTGAAGGCAGATCCCAAAGTTGACCATTTCTTCAAATAATGCTGTTTTCATGTTTTATATAAAGCATTATTCAATATGAAGTCTCAGAAAACTGCAAGCATTCTTTTTAAGATGTACAGTGTCTACAAATTGTGTATCCTACATATCAAAACTCCTTTAGAACATTTGATAAGTTTAAAATATTGCATTTTTAAAAATGTGATTAGTTATGTCCTGATTACTTATGTTCTTATAGTAATGTCCTTAAAGAGATATAATTGCTACTACAAGTATTTCAGGAAATAAATGAAAGTTTTATTCCTAAGTGGAAAGCAACATTGGGTCACAGTTTAATTCTCGATATAGAGTATGGATAACAGAAGAGATTTGTGTTAACATCCAGAACTATTTAGCTTTTCATAACATTTATATAGTTTTGGTCATATTATGGTCATATTATATGACACAAGCTTAGCTGTAGGCTATTCAGGTTCTAATTCAACAGGAACCCACAAAGTGAACCTGCAAACTGTGAAACTCAGATGACTGAACTCTTTGAAATGGGTTTATGTGTTGTCTTTCCCAATCAATGAAAACTATTGGTGGTTGAGCCCAGTAACCATGGAACCAGCCTGGTAAATAATCTTATTACCCAGATAAACCAGGATGGAGTTGATTTTAACACAATCTATTGAAGCAAAGAAATTAATCCTCTTCCTTAAGCTACAGCTCCCTGCAGTATATTTCCAAGTAGTCCATGAATAAGATGACTTTATTAGCTTATCCCCAGGGCTCTTCTAGGGGTGTTTTGGGAACGCATTTGTGTCTCAACATGACCAATTTCTCCAAATTTGATTAGAATTTTCTTATTGTGATTCATACATATGTTATATTAAGATATTTCTGGGTAAAATATACTGGGCTCCACTGGAAAAAAAAAGTAATCAGGTCATAAGAAGTTATTTTTTCCCACATATTTTTTTTCTCTTTTTGCAGTGCTGGGAATTGAATCCAGGGTCTTATACATGCTATGCAAGTGCTCTACCACTGAGCTAAGTCCCCAGCCACTTGCCTACAAATTTAATTGAAGAGTATCTGGGTTAGGAAACATGTGATAAACAATCCCTTTATATATTGGGTTTCTAATAAGGCTTAAAAAATAAATATTTTTTTGTGAGTCAGTGAGAGCCTATGTCATAAAATGATGTGCTATTCTAATAAATTAGAATATAAAATTAAATTACTAACCAATTCCTGGTATGACATGGAAAGGATTAGGGGTTATTTACCTTCTTCAAACAGGGACTTGGTTTTCTTAATTTCTTATGCTTTTGTTTTAGAAATGAGTTCATACAAATTTAAATATTCTTGGCATATATAAGAACAATAGTTGAAAAAAATAATTTATAAGTGATTCTCTTTTTCCCCAAATAATGTAAGATGTGTTAAACAAAATGGGCAAAGGGATGACACAGATCTAGTTCATCTAATCCTTTGAAAGATGGGGAATAGGAAGAGACAATTATTTACCATTTCTATTGTTTTTATTATTCTCTGAACTTTATTTGTTCTTTTCTTACTACTTTGCCCCCTGAAAACTTTTATCTGTCTTTTCCATACTGTGGCTTCTACATATTTCTGGTAAGATACTGTTGGAGGTTCAAGAACACAGGTAGATTTTAATAGATGCATACAAGGCGAAAGTGTGTCCCACTTTACTTCTGTTAAGCATCTAAACAGGATTCAAAAACTGTGGACTTGTGTGAGCAGATGGGAATTATTAATTGTGTTTTTTTTTTCTCCCCAGAGATTTAAAATATCACACTCTTTAAAATGGTCCAAGGTAGCACTGTGTTTTCCTCTGAAACAAAAGAAGTAGATTTAAGATGAGAAAACTTAATTATGTTAAAAACTTTGGAGCAATCCAGTATAGTAAGCTACACATTAAAGGTATGAAAAGAGTAGATACAGATTCAAGTTGTGTTGAAGGATTTAATTACTGGATTAGATTGAAGTTACCTATGTGAATTACCAAAACTTTACATAGATGGTAATTATTCAATAATCAATTTGTTTTAAAAGTTCCCAAAGTATAATGTAAATATTCTCACTTTCTATTAAATTAATTATTAGTTTCTATAGTGTTAATCTCACCTAGAAACATGATTTTATTTAATGATAAACTGAAAGACACACTTGGTCTTATTATTAAAATGCATTTGATACATGAATGGCATATCAGAACCTCTCTAGAAAGGAAAAAGAAACCCTTATAATTATGAAATAGAATTCTATTTCCATGGTAATTACTTGTATAGTAATTACTTAACCACTTGGCATTTAGCCTTTATGTGATATCACCTGCCAATTATGGTCACCATGAGTTGGCTTCCTTAGCATTTGTTACTTTTTGTGTTAAAGTTTTCATCTCATGTTCTTTAAAGTTACTTAAGAGTTATTACTGTTTCTCTTCAATTTCACCACCTTTGAATGCTGGGTGTTTAGGTAGTTGCATAGCAAAAACTGAACTAAGCATTGTCTAATTAAAGATAAATTGGAGATAAGACAAAATCTAAGATAAATAGTTATTTTTTATAAGCCTAATAGAACTCTCTAAAATAAAATAATTTAAAAGAAAAGATAAAAAAACAAAACAAAATAGAATTCATTCCTTAAGCATACTTTTATTGAGAACATAATGCACCAGAGGGTCTATTCTAAATGCCCCACAATAAGAATGGGAGCATTAAGAAGCATCATCAAGAGAAGTCACAGAAAATATATGAAAAGAAGTAGTGCATTCTCAGACAGTACATGGGTCATATAAATATCAAAGAAAATGCACTCAGGTGTGCAGAAATGATTAGACCCTTGTTTTAAATAAGTATTCTCTTGATTCTGCAATTCCATGCAGACTAGTGGTATGAATCTTAGATATTATTATTACTATTATTATTTCTATGAATGTCTTGGAAACTGAGGACCACTATTAATGTACAGAAATGTTCTAGAATTGCTGACATATTCAATTTCAACTCTGGAATTCCTCTGGCAAACATTCTCCTCTAATATTTGGGAGGTGTTTTAATCAGCTATTTCACTGCTGTGACTAATGGACCCAACCATAACTATTATAGAAGAGGAAAAATTCATTTGAGGGCTCACAGTTTCAGAGGTATTAGTCCATAGAAGGTCAGCTCCATTCCTCAGGGCTGGAGAACATCATGGTGGAAGAACATGGGAGAGTGAAGCAGCTTACATAATCAGGAAGCAGAGAGAGATAACTCCACTCTCCAGATACAAAATATATACCCCAAAGTCACACCCCCAATGAACCACTTCCTCTAGCCACACCCCACCTGCCTCCAGTTACCATTCAATTAGTCCCATCAGGGATTAATTCACCTTATAGGCATTCTTTCTGAAGTCTACTAAGTCATCTAATAGAGTCAGAGTTGGCCTTTATTCCTTAGTAACCAACAAGATGGACTGACTTTCCCACCCTTATAACATTGGAACTCTACGAATGTTTCCTGTTTTGTTTTCTCCTTGTTCTCCTTAATGTCCCCCCACCAATCTCTTCTCTCTTTCTATCTTTTCTGTCTTTATCCATGGTACCTAGTGTCATCTTCTCACTCATGTCACTGAATTTCGTTTTTTCAATGAACTCAGGTTTTACAGAAAACAGCAAGAGCTCTGAATTCAGATTTCTTTCCTTTATCTGATTCCTAAATTCAGGAGAAAAGTCACACACAATCTGTGTATATAAAACACACAGAACAATATCTCAATGAATTATACTGATGCTGGATAAGCAATCATATAGCAGATAAATTGATAATTATCTTATTTCTATTCTTAGAGAATTTCAAACTTCAGTAAGTGAATTTAGTATTTCTTTTTTTTTTAAATTTTAGATAGTATCATTCAAACTTCTAATTTTTGGATGTCTTACATGCATTTATTATGTTAATAAAATAGTAAGCTTATGAATTAATATAATTAATAAATCAATAAATGCATTGACAATATGAAATTTAATTTTTTTATCCATAAGGCTACATGATTTTTTAAAAAGTAAAAAAAGCTTGACATTCTACTTAATAGTAGAGTTCTTGTCTAGAATTTGGAAGGTCCTAGGTTCAATTCCTTGCTCAGAAAAATAAAAATAATAATGATTAAAATTTTCAAAGAATGAAAAGTGAATAAAACTGATTTAAGAGATAAAAATACAGTTCAATTTAACAATTACATTAGTAGCTGACATGTACAAAACAATATGCTGATTTTTCGAAGTGATACAGAACATTAAGAAAGATCTTGCTTTTTTGAAATTTACTATAATAAAGGAACTAGAAAATTAAGTTAAAATCTATACTATAGACCAGTCCTGTAAAAGAAGACCTTACAAATATAATCCTATTATAAGTTTTCAAAAGAAAGTAATACCTAGCTGTGTGTGTTTGTGAGATGGAGGATATGAATCAGGGAAACTTCATGGAGCTGATACTTTGGGACTTGGGTCTTGACAGTGCGGTTGTTATTATCTGTGAAAGTTTAAGGAAGCAAGATAATCCAGGTTAGATGTCTTCAACATGGAGGATGATGGGTCACCTCTGAAGGTACAGAGACAATTTGTAGGAGATATTTTATCTATCATGGCTACCTTTTAAAAAACAAACTTTCATAGCAACAACCTTCTCTGTATTCTTTTTAAAAATAGATCTGCCTGCTTATAAAGATCTCAGTAACATAATCTAGTAATTTGGGGATTCATTTTTTTTCCCTACACAACATCGCCCCCTGTAGGTGGGGGAAGAATCATTGAATACACATTAAAAGTGTTGAAACTCTGGACTGGTAGTTGTTAATATTCAAAAGAATGGTAGAAGACACAGAATGGCAATCAGAATATAGGATATATCACACACTGTGTAAAATATAATAATGTTTACTGTTGATTTTGTCCAAGAACTTAGTGATTTAACAATTATAATTTAACAATAAAAGCATTCATGATGCTTTAGAGAATCTACAATTTCCACATATATTATTTCCTTTTCATAACAGCCCTGTGGAGTAGATAACTATATACTATCCAACCATATAAAAGTAAATTCTGTCTCAAGGAATTGATGCAACTGGAAAAGAGTATACATCTTGACTTAGAGAAACTATAATTCTATTCCAAGACTTTGGAAATTATCATGTTATTTCTATACTGCTATCCAGTTTCTATGCTTGATCATTGTAAATCTGCAAAGAATATTGAATAAATTTTGTAAAAAATGAAGTTCAGATAGGCAAACTGGCCAAAAATAAAACATAGTACACAGAATAGATCTTTACATGCCAGAATCCATTCATTCTTGTTTCCAAAGTTTAGTCAACAGACCAGCAATGATAGCAATCCATGGTAACATGATAGAAATATAGAGTTTCAGGCTCCTAATTCAGATGTACTGAATTCAAATTTATATTTTTAACATATTTCCAGATTTTTTTAAAGTTTGATAAGCACTGGTTTAGATAATGAAGCAACCCTCTCAATATAGGTAAAATAGCTTGTTTGCTATTTACAATGCAAATTCTCCAATGAATGGTTCAGACACTTTCCTCAATACTAGAAATTCTACTTGTTATTCACAAAAATCCAAGAACCAAAAAAAAATTCCCATTATCTCTACTTCATGTAAAAGAAAATAATTTGTGGTGTTTAAAGTTAGTACCTCTTAATTTAAAAATAATACCCAATTATCTGCACAATATTCCATTCTAATGATTACAATTTATATATAAACTGTGGGCAGTTTGGTTATTACAGAATTTATAAAGGCTTTATATAGAAGGTTATATATTATGTTTGAGCTTCATGGTATCTCCTTCATATAAGCAAAACATGGATAAATTCAAAAGGCAACCACAAAGATATGACCTTAATATTTGTCTCCTGCAATTTTGATGTACTAACCAATGTATCCAGTATTCATTATTTTAACATCAAGTTAAAAAGTAAATATTTATAACATTGGTGGTGTTTTGTTGAAACTCATTGTAATTTTGTAAATTTCAAGTGACAAGTGTGTTCTGTCATTAATAGAGGTTTTGGAGCCACTCATGTAAATGTGCCTGCACATGCAAAAGCCACACATTCCTTGTTAAACTAAACAGTCCTAAGCATTGTGTGGACTCCTGGCATAGTGTGGCTAAATATTCAGACACATGCCTATATAGTACTGTGTGTTCTGCCAAATGGAAGGAAAACAAAAGAAAGAAAATCATATAAATATACTGGTAAACATTGACTTTGTAAGATACAGCATAAGCTGCTTTGGAAAAAAATTGTAGAGCATGATTCAAAGAATACATTTAAATTCTTTTCCTTAGGAATATGTATCTAATTTGTTTTTCATGAAAACATGTATTTAGCAGTGGGGAGTTTTTCATTGGCTAAGATATTTTGGCATATTTATAGTGTAAAGGTGATTGGAATAATGTTTGCATTCATTTTGCACTGAAATTTGAAATAAGTATAAGATATACACTTTGAAACATAAAATCATTGCCAGTTAGGATATACTCCCTTTAAGAAAACATAATTCAGTATATGAAAATTCAAAGTGACTAGCCTATAAATATGGGGGAATTATTCATTTTACCAAAGAATCCTTTCTTGACCAAACATTTATCACAGGATATCTCTAAATAAATAGTTTCCTTTTAGGACATTTAAAAGTACTAGATTTAAATTTTTTAATGTTCAAGGAATATCCAAGGAGTACATCTATTACATAAGGCATGCATCTTAATAGATGGTTTTTGAAGTTCTGTATAATCTTGATTTATTCTGAAATGACACGTCATTACCAGTCAAGGAATAAACTGAAAGGATGATGGCCAAGCCAATGTGATATTTCCTCAGATAAGCTCTCTACTCATGAATGAATACATTAGACTTCCTTTTCCCCCACCTCATGTGATGACATTCTAAAATGTTGGTCTATTATTATGATAATTATTTATTCCAGAATAGGTGCCCCCTTTCTGGGGGCTATTGGAAAGTCATCTCTCTTTCCATAAAAATCAATGCTCTTCTCTGCATTCTCTCCAAATGTTTCTTGAGAAATTGCAGGTCAGACTAACTCAACTTCCCCTAGTTTTCATCACAACCTGTGCCATACTCAGGCAGGTGTCATGAAAGGGAGATTCAAATGGATAGAGTAGCTTGTACTGATTATTGCTAGCTTACCTTTCCTTTCTTGTTGGCTCTGGAAAATTTAGTGACAATGAGCAGTTATTTTTTTCTTGTTCATTATTTTGCTCTTTGTGTAACCATCATCAAAGCCATTGCTAGCTTTCCTTCACTATGCATCCTAGTGGGAAAAGTTTATTTTTCAAGAAAGTTATTTTTCAAGAAACAAATCTAGGCACACTTGCTCCTTGATTTGTTTAAAAACCTCCCAGTATGGTGTGTATTTATTATGGAATTTTTTAGCTGCAGAGAAATTACCCAATGACTGGTTCAAACAGTGAATGGTTCAAGTAGTCTTGGAATAAAAGTCTTGGAATGTATTCTATGTAATAAATGATCTTATATTGGCTTCCCCAAACAAAGGAAAAACAACCAATAGTCTTTCTATTGGGGCCCCCAATGTGGGAAAAAAATGACTATATTTTTCTCTGTTTTCACATGTCTGCTATTAGGTCTATCTGCTTTGTATACTGGCCTCAATTCAGTTCTTGCACATCCTAGGAAATGCTCTTTCTTTCTCTACTTAAATTTTCTCTGTAATACTATTTTTTTTTTGTAGATACAGGATTTGCTTTGTCCTATATCCATTGCCAGAGATTTTGCTTCCTTTTCCTTCCTTACTAAAGTACCTGCATAATCTCAGCTCAAGAAAGTACATTGTACCAATTTTCTTTGCCCATTCGACCAGCAAATTCTCACAGCACATATTTTGTGCAATTCCGAGCAAGGTTGTAAGACTGGATGGAACTAGGATTATGTTGAATCGTTTTTAAAAGTGGGAATTTAGGAATGTTCCTCTCTGGAGTATAGATTCTTGTCTGTTTGTAACTATGCTGACTCCAACTCATCTTTTGCCCTTATGTATTTTATTCTTCTCTTGATCAGAAAGGCTTGGCACTTCTTGATTACAATGGACTGTTTTTAAACTATATGCTTTTGCAATTGCTGTTTCTTAAATTTGAAATTATTTTCCTATTTTTCTGCACTGGGAAAATTCCTATGCATATTCTAGTAATCAAATATAGTCTCTTCAGTGAAGTCTTCAAAATTTCTCCTGGACAGAATTATGCTTTCTCCTTTGTGCTATGGTATTCAGTTTGTATTTTTCTTACAGCCCTTTTTATGAGTCCTTGGAGCCTAATCCCAGTTTTAGCACATAGAAAAAGTTGAATAAGTCAGGCACAGTGGTGCATGATTGTAATCCCAGAAGCTTGGAAGGCTGAGGCAGGAGGATCGGGAGTTCAAAGCCAGTCTCATCAATTTAGTGAGGCCCCAAATAACTCAGTGAGACCCTGTCTCTATTAAAATATAAAAAAAGGGCTGGGGTTAAGTGGTTAAGTGCCCCTGGGTTTACTACCTGGTACCAAAAAAATTTAATGTTTTTAAAATGATATAATAAGAATACTTGAAAAGCATCATACAATTAGTGTTCCATGTAAGGATAAACAATTTGTACTTGATATGCACAAAAATCTTAGGGAATATAAAATTTTAATAAAACATCTGGCATCTCAAAATCTGAAAAAGTACTCTTTTTGGTGACTTATTAATTTAGATCATATGATTTTAGGTTTTATTTTTAAGTTCACATTAATACCTGCAGCAAAAACTTACAGAGAAACCTAATACTTTGGGCATACTATTGTCAGCATACAAATAGAAAATGGAGAAACAATTTTTGAACATTTTGTTCAAAGTTTCCGCCTAAGGTAGATTACCTAAAGAATAAAGAGTTCTCTTACCTTAGGAGAAATACCAAATAGCACATTATGACACCAAGAATATAATTTAGAAGACTTTATCTGCTAAAATTATTTTAGTTGTCCAGCTATCATGAAAAATCCAGAAAAAGATGTATGCTATTGCAGCAAGTGAACTAGCTCATATTCTCACTTGCATTGACAGGCTACAAACTTCAAACATCACCTTTAACATTTCAACCAACGTATTAGATGTTCCTGAGCCAATTTCCCTGCCTAGGTTACTCTGCAATTGAGTTATACCAGGTTGGGAACAGGTCTTATTAATATTTCACACAGGTGTCCTCATTCAAGTTCGGTTCTTCAGCTCTCTGGTATTTAGTATTAGCAGACATAGGAAATGTTCCTTTTAAGGAATTAGATACATGTGTTTCCTTAGCGTCCAGGCATCACCTTCTAAATAATTTTGGGAAAATTCCATGATCTCTCAAAGAAACATTGAGGAATTTTTAAAATGTCTTTCAAAATAAAAATGATTACTCTATTGAAATTCTATACTGGGATTTGTATGTAATAAAATTAATTAGTACACATTTGAATTAGGATTTAAAGAAATTTCCTCATTTCAGAGATTTATTTTTTTAAGTCTTGGGAATTATTTGACTATTTCAACCAGAAAATATTAATAATGAATTAATTCCTTTTATACCTGTTCTAGCAACTAAAGCAGATTCTGTATTATGTAAATACACCAACCAGCTACAATTTGTTCTTATAGGTCTGATTGTTATTTCTTAATTTTTTAAAATATTGAAATATATTTCCCAAAGTACTGTGTTTGAACACACAGGCTTCAATCTATATTTCAGGATAAACCTGAAGGAATATATAATTTAATTATTTTTTTTTTGGTTACAGAAATCTCTCCTCTTTTTTTTTTTTTCAGGTGGTCTGTGCAGTTCTTTTGCTCTTATGTCAGGTGCCAAAATATTTCAAAAAGGAAGCTTACTTCTGCCATGTGTGATTTCTGGGGTGTGATTTCTTTGGATGTCATTTTGCATTGCATGTGAGACAGCTATTTTTTATTTCTTGATGTCTGTTGCACCCAAAAGAAATCTGTATTTTGCTTTCTGTAAGAAAAGAGCAACTGGGTGGCACTGGAAAAACTTCCACCCACTAACATGGAAAAATATTCAATCTGTCCTATTATATTGAAGTGGGAGACTTTAAAGGGCAGCATACTCAGTTAAGGAAGATATATTTCCATCTGTGATCAATAGCATGTGAAGAACAGCTCCTCTCTGAGCTCTATCCAATGCAAAATTACCTTGGTAATTCCTGGACCATGGACACTCTACAAGTTTCTAAGGTTGAGCAGCCATGGGGAGCCATTCCTGATTCCAAGGAGGAAACCATTATCTTTGTGAAGTCCATGGATATGAGTTTTCACCATTCCCCAGAGCTGCCGGACAGCTTTCAGAGCCTGTGTCCTCTACACAGACTACACAATAAGCAGGAGATAAATAGGTCCCAGAAAGCATTAGAGTGGGGCCAGCATGAAAAATGTTTTCTCGTTCCCTTTTGCTCTTCCATTCCTCTGTACAAAGAAATGATTTGGTTTCCTGCTTGGTTTGGGGGATGTTGAATATGTTTTCCATAAAAGAACCAGAGCACATCATTCTCTTGAGTGAAGTGGAATCTATTTTACCTAAGACCAGGTATCACACCACATCCTGCTATCTGAATATTTTTTATTCTTTCAGACATTTAATTATACATAAAAAATTAAAGTGCAGTGAGAATCTAATAAAGGTGAACACTTGCTTCTTAATCATAAAGTCACTGTGAATTCTGAGGTTTCCATTTGGTATCATCTATCAGTTTTCTTTTCTTTTCCTTTCTTTTCTTCTCTCCTCTTTCTTCTATTCTTCCTACTAAGAAGAGCAGAGTTAGCCACAAAAGATTTTTTTTTCTCATTTGAATATAGCTTCTTTACATAGTACATGAACTAATCAGATCAGAATGTAGTATACACTATTTAATCTAAAAGTTTTCACTGGGTCTAGGTAAACATAAAACAAACTGAAAACGTTATTTTGACACCTCTTTATTATATTCATTTTAAATATTAACTTTGAGCCTTCAAGGAAAGATTTCTTTTTTCCTTCAGAGTGTTGCTGGCCTTGAGGACTGATGACAGTGTTGTTTCCTCTAAACAAATGGACTGGATGGTTTTAAAGGAGATTATCATTGTTTCCTCAAGAAATTTTTAAAAATTATAATTGGTTGTTGGTGTTCTTTTGACTATAACCTTAACTAATTCTTTTGAGAGTTATATTTCAGGAAGGGGAAACATTGCTTTATCAGGCTTTATCATAGAGAGTAGTGCAATGGGATGATGTGGAGAGAGTAGAATAGAAGGTACAGAGAAGTTGAGGGCAATGTTTGTATCTAAGAAGAATTCAGAATTCAGCATTCAAAAGCAGCAGTACTGAAGACAGACAATGTCACACAGTTGAAAGAACATTAGACCAAAAGCAAGTTCTGAACCTTGTCCTGCCACTAATTAGCTATGACCTTAGACAAGGAGCAACATTTAAATCAAATAAAACATTCCTTTTAATAAATCAGGGGATATACTGGTGATTTAGAGAGACCGAAATTCTGTGTCCAGTATGGTAAGCTATCTTATAAATAAACACAAATTTATCAATCCATAAAATTTCCAATTAGTTTGTTCTGTTCTTTGTGGGGGGCATAGGTAATATAAACACAGTACATTAACTTATTTTACTTTAGTCTACAGGCCTTAATTTTAAAAAAAATAAGATAATTGTTTAATCCTGAAGTGACATTTACTTTTACAAACAAAAATCCACTACACAATTTCTTTAGAGGAATATCATAGAGTGTGTTTTAAAAGCTAGCTGATTTATACACATTTCACAGAACACATTTATTGAAAAAAAATGGGACCCACCTGTATTTACCAAGTGAAATATGAATTTCTATGGTAAACTTGCTAATTATGAGACTGAAAATCCAAGTGTTGTTCTATTAGACAGCAGAAGAATGGACCAAATGACCCTTAACCCACTCTTTCCAAATTCATTTCTACTTATGCTACTGCTAGGAGATACCTGAAGAATTTTATGGTATTTCTCCCTTTCATGTTTGAAAATTCTGCCTGCACATTTCCATTTGATAATTATAGCAAAGGTATTTTCTTTCTTTTCCCCTGTGAGAATGTCAATAGTCTATCTAGTCAGAATCATGTTAATATTTGGGGACATTTTCCATGTTCCTCTATGAATCAAGGATTAGTCAGATGAGATTAATTAGTGTGTTGATTATTCAGGCCTCTTAACCTCTCTTCCTGTTCCTTCTTTTCTGCACCTTTTGGTTATTTCATTACTCATTAATAAGCTTATCAAAGAATGGGTAGGGAGAGGAGTTGAAACTCAGCATTTTCTACCATTTTCCAGAGCTGGTTAAAAAGGTTTAAGTGTGGGAGTAAAGGAGGTTGGGAATAGAAGAAAAGGAAGCTATTAGCTGAAATGAGATTTTCTTTTTTATTATTTGGGGATTTTCATCTTTTCAACTGCAAAGGAAAGATGAATGTACTGTTACCTTTGCTTTTAGAAGCAATGTTTTTAGAGGAACAGCATACATTAGCTTATTTATCAAAGCAGAATCATATCACACCCCATAGAGAAAAGAATACAAAGCACAGAAGCTTCTAAGTGCACAAAACAAATATGCTATTTGCTCAGTGACTCCCATATGGATAAGAATGGAATCTTGACCCCAAAACTCTCATTGTCCTTAGATGTCCTTTACATTCCAGAATATGTAGAGAATAGAGTTGTTTAAAATTAACTCCTTCATTAATCTTTAATAAGGTTCTGATTCTGCCTAATTCTACATTGTGGTAACCTCTTTTTTACTGTCTATAATTACCTGCAATTCTGAAAAAGTTGACCTCTAGAAAAATATTCAACCTAATATGGAAGAGTAAGAGTAGGCTCCTCAATATTAGTCTGTACAAACATTGATACAGGCATTTTTCCTAATTCTTCAAAGCATAGATGAGACCAGATTGTAACATTTAACAAACCATTCCGTAAGATGTAAGAATAACAGAAGGATACCCAATATAGGGAAACTTCAAGCTGGATTTTAGTACTAGATATGGTTCCTTAAACCATGTGCATTGTAAAGACCAGCATTTCTTTCATTACTTTCTGCCAAGAACACCAATATACCTGAGCATTGAATACTACCTGCCAGCCCTGTGTACATTGCTAAAGCCCTCAGAAGGGAAGATTTCCTTCTCACCCCACATCCAATACCCAGTCCTCTGATTCTGACCCTAAATAATGTGAATTTTAGGATTTTTCTGTTCACCAACATTCCTTTTTCATAGAAATTGTCCTTGTCTTTAGTTTTCAAAAGGTCACTCACATTAGGATGTATAATCTGACATTAGTTTATTGCCCCAAATCTAAGTTTTTCTGCTTAGTATAAAACCTCATTGGACCATAAACTTAAAGTTAAGTATCATCAGTGGAGACCTTCTTCTCTGGCTTGAGAAAAACTCAAGATTTTGTAGTTTTCAGGCTCATAATCCCCAGTCTCTGATTATTTGCTTAAAAAAGAAACACACACACACACACACACAATAGCACTACTCTATAGAGTCATTGAAATGTAAATATTTTCCCATATACTTCTCAGAAAGACATGTACCTAGAGAACATCATGTTTCACAACAGAGCCACTGTCTCATATCAGGCAAAACAGGTTATTTTCATTGATGCATACCAAACTCCTTAATATCAAAAGAGTAAACTAGGTTTGCATTTATATAGTTAGAAGAAACTAAAATGGGGGTCTTAAAAATCAAAGAAAATACCACAAACCAATTCTTTCTTTCAAAAATAGAGTTACTGTACACCATTGAAAACGAAGTTTTCAAAATCCAAAGACAAATTTGACTCCATCTCAAAAACTTAAAAGTAAGCAGGAGGTTCTATGGGTGACTAGCAGTGTAAAGTAATTTCTCTCAAGAATTTATACCATAATAACAGCTTAGCCTTGATGTTAGACAACTGGAATTAGCCCTGCCATGTATTATGCCTCTGCTCTTCTTGCTTTAGTCAAAATGAAAGTGCAAATTAAAAATACTTTATTTTTAAGAACTTTGTTTTTGATGTATATATTCATTTATACCATCAGGTCAGAAGCTATGTATCTGTGTTATTAATACTTTAATCTCTTTTCTACGTACTAGACTGTCTCAAAAAACTATATCTTGTTCTGCTTTTTTCTTCAATTGCAGGGCATAAGTTTCATTTTATTTCTGCCCTGTTTTAGTCCCTATTCCCCTGATATAGTGTCTCTTCTTTCTGTAATGGTTTAAACAAATCTTTCCTTTCTGATTCTACTGTGCCTTTTATGGTGGTGGCATATAATGCCAGTCTGTCTTATTTGATTCTAATTAACATGCCTCTAGACTGTCTCTGGGTGACCTGACTTTTTAAAGAACTTGACTAATTGGAGGAACCATCATAAATTATATATAGTTACATCATTCAATACTATAACATAATTGAAACATAAACTCATACCTTCACAAATCACTTAATACCTAAGGTTATGAATGAAGGAAAGACTTGATTACATTTGATTTTTTCCCCTTTTCTTCCAAATGATCTACAAAGAAATGAAGATAGTTCCAGATTTTTTATTTTTGTAGAATGAAGACTATACTCAAAGAAGTGTCTAGAATTTGCAGCAAACTTAAAAAAAAAATTAAGTTCCCCCAATGTGCACTTTGGCTTGTGTTACGGAATGAATTATGTACCACTAATTATTATGTTTACGACCTAACTCCTAGTATCCCAGAATATGAGCTTATTTGGAAATAGGGTCATTGCAGATAATATTAGATAAGATGAGGTCATACTAGAGTAGGATGGGTCCCTAATCCAGTAGGATTAATATCCTTATAAAAGGCAGAAATTTGAGGATAGACATGAATATAGGGAGATTGCCTTGTGAACATGAAAGTAGAGATTGGCCTGATGTTTCATCAAGCCAAGGAATGCCAAAGATTGCCAACAAACCACAAAAACTAAGAGAGCATCATGAATAATTTCTTCCTTGGAGCCCACAGAAGGAACAAGCACCACTGACACCTTGATCCTGGACTGCTGGCACCCAGAATTGTGAAACACTAAATTTCTGTTGTGTTAAATAACTCAGTGGTACTTTGCTACTGCAGCCTGGAAATTTTGTTGCTTTTGGATGCTTGTAGATGATGGGCATGCCTAATAGATTCCCTTATGTTAAAGAATTACCTCATGGGTCTCAGCAATGTCCCTAGCCTTGTAAACTGTTCTGATTTCTTTCTAGTCTCTGCTAGCATTATAAGCTTTATAAATATGGGCATTTCATTTAAAGGAATAAAGGCTGATTATGAGGCTTTATTATTATAAATAATAACATGCATATTGGGTCAATATATAAGAAAAAGATCATTATTAACCTGGATAAACTCTGCTTTGTGTCACCATGAAAACTGAATGCATGCCATGTACTGTAGTAGAGGAACTTTTTACAATGAGCTAGTTACAAAATTTAGGAGAACTGGAGAGCAAAACAATAGTTTGGCAAGGAAGCCTTTATTAGACATGGAAATACACCATACTTGGGACTGGAGAACCAAGGGAGGATGTGATGCTACCAGAGCCCTAGAGCTAGGACCACCTGATGTTGGGTGAATCCTTTTTAGAGGCTCTCCAGGTAAGCTAAGATCATGCAGAGAGAGTCTGCCCAGCAGCAATTGCTGCTGCTGGAGATGTTATGTGAGGAAAGTCAAGCTACTTTTCTTCCCTGGCTGATTCTTTCTTCCATTCTCCTATTCTCGGTCTTTACCGCTTAATAGGTGGACTTAGTTATCACCTAGCTGAAAATGCAAGTAGTCTGTGGTGGAAGTGTCCAAAAAGCAGATATTTGTCACAGCCAATATGGAATAATTTTTGACATGACAAAAATTCTCAATTTTTCAAAAGTTGTAGCCAAATTTTGCTGAAAAATTAACTAATATTTGTTGAGTGCCTCCTACATGTCAGGCATGGAATATTTGCATACATCGTCTCATTTAGTGCAACAAACCTATGAAACAAATCTTATACATATTTTATAATATGTATATTATAATTCTGAGCCTAAGGCACACAGCATTTAAATAGTTTATAAATGATTATATTTCTTATGGCTGGGAAAACCAGGACTTTATTTGTTTTTGTTTGACTCCAAATAAAAGTCGATCCAAACTCCACCACTACATATTTCAGCTCATTAAACTGAATTTCTTATTTGGGAAATGAATTGAAATTAGCCAATCCCAAAAAAACCAAATACTGAATGTTTTCTTTGATATAAGGAGGCTGATTCATAGTGGGATAGGGAGAGGGAACATGAGAAGAATAGATGAACTCTAGATAGGGCAGAGTTGTTGGAGGGGAAGGGAGGGGGCATGGGGTAATTAATGATAGTAGAATGTGATGATCATTATTATCCAAAGCACAGATATGAAGACACAAATTGGTGTGAATATACTATGTATACAAACAGAGATATGAAAAATTGTGCTCTATATGTGTAATATGAATTGTAATGCATTCGCTGTCATATATAAATAAAAAAGAAAGAAAGCTAGAGTTTAGTGACAGATAGAACTAAGCACTGGCTCCTGTTGCATAGAGTATACAAAAATTGGCCAGAAAGTTGGAAGGTAAAATGTTGTAAGTGGGAGAGATGCCACACAGCAAAGAAACTTAAGTGGACTCAGTTCAAATGGACAATAGTTTTTTTTTTTGTTGGTTTTGTTGTTTTAGTCAATAAACTTTTATTATTTAGAGCAGTTTTAGGTTCATAGCCAAATTGAATTGAAGTACAGAGAGTTCCCATATGATCCCTGTTAGAAGACATGTACAACCTTCTCCATTATCAACATTCCCCAACAGAGTGGTATACTTGTTTAAATTGATGAACTTAAATGGGCACACCATTACCATCCAAAATCTAAGGATTACATGAGGGTTCACTCTTGGTATTGTATAGTCAATAAGCTTTGCCAAATGTATAATGATGTATATCCACCACTTTAAAATCACATAGAATAGTTTCAGTATCATAAAAATCTGTGCCCAGCCTATTAATCCTCTTTACCCAAAACCTCTTTTCACTGTATTTATAGTTTTGCCTTTTCTAGAATGTCAAAGAGTTGAAAACATACAATGTGTAATCATTATAGGTTTGTTTCTTCCATTTAGTAACATGCATTAAGTCTCCCCATGTTGTTTTTTAGCTTGATAATTTATTTTTTTTAGCACTGAATCATATTTATCCTATGCCATTTTCTACATATATCATATTTTAACCACTTACCTGCTGAAGAATATCTTGGTTGGCTCCAAAGTTTTGACAACTATAAGTACGGCTTCTATAAATATATATAAAAGATTTTGTTTGGGCATAAATTCTCAAGGGTGATAACAAGGAGCATGATCACTGGCTTTTAAGTAAGTGTATGTAGATTTGTAAAAAACAGTCAAAACTGTCTTTTATTTTTTTTTATTTTTTTTTATTGGTCGTTCACAACATTACATAGTTCTTAATACATCATATTACACGGTTTGATTCAAGTGGATTATGAACTCCCGCTTTTTCCCCGTATACAAATTGCTGTATCACATCAGTTTCCCTTCCATTGATTGACATATTGCCTTTCTAGTGTCTGATGTATTCTGCTGTCTGTCCTATTGTCTACTATCCCCCCTCCCCTCCCCTCCCCTCCCCTCCCCTCCCCTTTTCTCTCTCTACCCCTTCTACTGTAAATCATTTCTTCCATTTGTATTCTCTTGACTTACCCCTCCTTTCCTCTTATATGACATTTTGTATAACCCTGAGGATCGCCTTCCATTTCCATGCAATTTCCCTTCTCACTCCCTTTCCCTCCCACCTCTCATCCCTGTTTACTGTAAATATTCTTCTCAAGCTCTTCGTCCCTACCCTGTCCTTGTTTACACCCCTTATATCAAAGGAGTCATTTGGTATTTGTTTTTTAAAGATTGACTAGCTTCACTTAGCATAATCTGCTCTAATGCCATCCGTTTCCCTCCAAATTCTATGATTTTGTCATTTTTTAATGCAGAGTAATACTCCATAGTGTATAAATGCCACATTTTTTTTATCCATTCATCTATTGAAGGGCATCTAGGCTGGTTCCACAGTCTTGCTATCGTGAATTGAGCTGCTATGAACATCGATGTAGCAGTGTCCCTGTAGCATGCTCTTGTTAGGGCTTTAGGGAATAGACCGAGAAGAGGAATAGCTGGGTCAAATGGTGGTTCCATTCCCAGCTTTCCGAGAAATCTCCATACTGCTTTCCAAATTGGCTGCACCAATTTGCAGTCCCACCAGCAATGAACAAGAGTGCCCTTTTCCCTGCATCCTCTCCAGCACTTATTGTTGTTTGACTTCCTAATGGCTGCCAGTCTTACTGGAGTGAGATGGTATCTTAGGGTAGTTTTGATTTGCATTTCTCTGACTGCTAGCGATGGTGAGCATTTTTTCATGTACTTGTTGATTGATTGTATGTCCTCCTCTGAGAAGTGTCTGTTCAGGTCCTTGGCCCATTTATTGATTGGGTTATTTGTTATCTTATTGTCTAATTTTTTGAGTTCTTTGTATATTCTGGTTATTAGGGCTCTATCTGAAGTGTGTGGAGTAAAGATTTGTTCCCAGGATGTAGGCTCCCTATTTATCTCTCTTATTGTTTCTTTTGCTGAGAAAAAACTTTTTAGTTTGAGTAAGTCCCATTTGTTGATTCTATTTGTTAACTCTAGCGCTATGGGTGTCCTATTGAGGAATTTGGAGCCCGATCCCACAGCGTGTAGATCATAACCAACTTTTTCTTCTATCAAATGCCGTGTCTCTGATTTAATATCAAGCTCCTTGATCCATTTTGAGTTAACTTTTGTGCACGGCGAGAGATAGGGATTCAGATTCATTTTGGTGCAAATGGATTTCCAGTTTTCCCAGCACCATTTGTTGAAGATGGTATCCTTCCTCCATTGCATGCTTTTAGCCCCTTTATCAAATATAAGATAGTTGTAGTTTTGTGGATTGGTTACTGTGTCCTCTATTCTGTACCATTGGTCCACCCGCCTGTTTTGGTACCAGTACCATGCTGTTTTTGTTACTATTGCTCTGTAGTATAGTTTGAAGTCTGGTATCGCTATACCGCCTGATTCACACTTCCTGCTTAGTATTGTTTTTGCTATTCTGGGTCTTTTATTATTCCATATGAATTTCATGATTCTTTTATCGATTTCTACAAGATATGCTGTTGGGATTTTGATTGGCATTGCATTGAACTTATAGAGAACTTTTGGTAATATCGCCATTTTGATGATGTTAGTTCTGCCTATCCATGAGCAGGGTATGTTTTTCCATCTTCTAAGGTCTTCTTCTATGTCTTTCTTTAGGGTTCTGTAATTTTCATTGTATAAATCTTTCACCTCTTTTGTTAGGTTGATTCCCAAGTATTTTATTTTTTTGGGGGGATATTGTGAATGGAGTAGTTGTCCTCATTTCCGTTTCCGAGGATTTGTCGCTGATATACAGGAATGCCTTTGATTTATGCGTGTTGATCTTATATCCTGCCACTTTGCTGAATTCATTTATTAGCTCTAATAGCTTCTTTGTAGACCCTTTTGGGTCTGCTAGGTATAGAATCATATCATCTGCAAATAGTGATAATTTAAGTTCTTCTTTTCCTATTTTTATGCCTTTAATTTCTTTTGACTGTCTAATTGCTCTGGCCAGTGTTTCGAGGACTATGTTGAACAGAAGTGGTGAGAGAGGGCATCCCTGTCTTGTACCAGATCTTAGAGGGAATGCCTTCAATTTTTCTCCATTCAGAATGATGCTGGCCTGTGGCTTATCATAGATTGCTTTTACAATGTTGAGGTATGATCCTGTTATCCCTAATTTTTCTAGCGTTTTGAACATAAAGGGATGCTGTACTTTGTCGAATGCTTTTTCTGCATCTATTGAGATGATCATATGGTTCTTATTTTTAAGTCTATTGATGTGGTGAATAACATTTATTGATTTCCGTATATTAAACCAGCCTTGCATCCCAGGGATGAATCCTACTTGATCATGATGTATAATTTTTTTTATATGTATTTGAATCCGATTCGCCAGAATTTTATTGAGGATTTTTGCGTCAAGGTTCATTAGAGATATTGGTCTGTAGTTTTCCTTCTTTGATGTGTCTTTGTCTGGTTTCGGAATCAGGGTGATGTTGGCCTCGTAGAATGAATTTGGAAGTTCTCCCTCTTTTTCTATTTCCTGAAATAGCTTGAAAAGTATTGGTGTTAGTTCCTCTTTAAAGGTTTTGTAAAACTCTGCTGTATACCCATCCGGTCCTGGGCTTTTCTTAGTTGGTAGTCTTTTGATGGTTTCTTCTATTTCCTTTATTGTTATTGGTCTGTTTAGGTTGTCTATATCCTCCTGGCTCAATCTGGGCAGATCATAGGACTCAAGGAATTTATCTATACCTTCACTATCTTCTATTTTATTGGAGTATAAGGATTCAAAGTAATTTCTGATTATCTTCTGTATTTCTGAAGTGTCTGTTGTGATATTGCCTTTTTCATCCCGTATGCTAGTAATTTGGGTTCTCTCTCTTCTTCTCTTCGTTAGCATGGCTAAGGGTCTGTCAATTTTATTTATTTTTTCAAAGAACCAGCTTTTAGTTTTGTCAATTTTTTCAATTGTTTCTTTTGTTTCAATTTCATTAATTTCAGCTCTGATTTTAATTATTTCTTGCCTTCTACTTCTTTTGCTGTTGTTTTGCTCTTCTTTTTCTAGGATTTTGAGATGAAGTATGAGATCATTTATTTGTTGGTTTTTTCTTTTTTTGAGGAATGAACTCCAAGCAATGAATTTTCCTCTTAGAACTGCTTTCAATGTGTCCCATAGATTCCGATATGTTGTGTCTGTGTTTTCATTTAACTCTAGGAATTTTTTAATTTCCTCCTTGATGTCTTCTAAAACCCATTGATCACTCAGCAACCTATTGTTCATTCTCCAGTTGATGCTTGCTTTTTCCTTTCTTCTTTTATCATTGATTTTCAGTTTCATTCCATTATGATCAGATAAGATGCATGGTATTATCTCTACCCCTTTGTATTGTCTAAGAGTTGCCCTGTGACATAGTATATGGTCTATTTTTGAGAAGGTTCCATGTGCTGCTGAGAAAAAAGTGTAGCTACTTGATGTTGGGTGGTATAGTCTATATATGTCAATTAAGTCTAGGTTGTTAATTGTGTTATTGAGTTCTATAGTTTCCTTATTTAACTTTTGTTTGGAAGATCTGTCCAGTGGTGAGAGAGGTGTGTTGAAGTCTCCCATGATTATTGTATGGTGGTCTATTAGACTCTTGAACTTGAGAAGAGTTTGCTTGATGAACACAGCTGCACCATTATTTGGGGCATATATGTTTATGATTGTTATGTCTTGTTGGTGTATGGTTCCCTTGAGCAGTATGAAGTGTCCTTCTATATCC
Organism: Urocitellus parryii; assembly: GCF_045843805.1. Classification (NCBI taxonomy): domain Eukaryota; kingdom Metazoa; phylum Chordata; class Mammalia; order Rodentia; family Sciuridae; genus Urocitellus; species Urocitellus parryii. The sequence continues at coordinate 210,550,463 of NC_135531.1, read as the reverse complement.
CTTTTGGTTAGCTTTGGCTTGAAATCTATTTTATTAGATATGAGTATGGACACTCCTGCTTGTTTCCGCGGTCCATATGAGTGATATGATTTTTCCCAACCTTTCACCTTCAGTCTATGTATATCTTTTCCTATCAAATGCGTCTCCTGTAGACAGCATATTGTTGGGTCTTGTTTTTTGATCCATTCTACTAGCCTGTGTCTCTTAATTGGTGAGTTTAAGCCATTAACATTTAGGGTTATTATTGAGATATGGTTTGTTCTTCTATCCATATTTGTTTATTGATGTTACTAAACCTGATTTGTTATCCTCTTTGACTACTTTCCCCCCTTTACTGTCCTACCTCCCATTGTTGGTTTTCAATGTTATTTTCCATTTCCTCTTCCTGTAATGTTTTGCCACGGATTTTTTGAAGAGATGGTTTTCTAGCTGCGAATTCTTTTAACTTTTGTTTATTGTGGAAGGTTTTAATTTCATCTTCTAACCTGAAGCTTAATTTCGCCGGATACACGATTCTTGGTTGGAGCCCATTGTCTTTCAGTGCTTGAAATATGTTATTCCAGGATCTTCTAGCTTTCAGAGTCTGTGTTGAGAGATCAGCTGTTATCCTGATTGGTTTACCCCTAAATGTAATCTGCTTTCTTTCTCTTGCAGCTTTTAAAATTCTCTCCTTATTCTGTATGTTGGACATCTTCATTATAATTTGTCTAGGTGTGGATCTCTTATGATTTTGCACATTCGGCGTCCTGTAGGCTTCTAGGATTTGGGATTCTGTCTGAATCTTCAATTCTGGGAAGTTTTCTTGTATTATTTCACTGAATAGACTGTTTATTCCTTTGGAATGGAGCTCTGTGCCTTCCTGTATCCCAATGACTCTTAAATTTGGTCTTTTGATATTGTCCCATAATTCTTGGATGTTCTGCTCATGGTTTCTTAGCAGACTTGCTGAGCTGTCTATGTTCTTTTCCAGTTGAAATACTTTGTCTTCATTGTCTGATGTTCTCTCTTCTAAGTGATCTACTCTGCTGGTAGTATTCTCAATTGAGTTTTTAAGTTGGTTTATTGTTTCCTGCATTTCTAGAATTTCAATTTGTTTGTTTTTTATTACCTCTATCTCCCTGTGAAATTGATCTTTTACTTCCTGGATTTGTTTGTCAATGTGATCTTTCATTGTCTGATTTTGCTGTCTCATGTCTTCCTTGAGACTCCAGATCATCTGAAGCATATATATCCTGAACTCTTTATCTGATATTCCATCTGTTGCAGCTATTACCTCTTCTAAAGTTGAGTTGACCTGCATTGCTTGTGGTCCTTTCTTTCCTTGTCTTTTCATACTGCTCGCGTTTCTTTCTGCTTGGTGCAACTGTTGTGTTTTGAAATTTACCCCCTATTTATTTATGTTGCTCTTGTATACTTGAAAAGTCTCCCTTGCAGGTGCGGGCGGCGGCTGTGCCCCTACTCCAATTGGGGTGATGTGTCTACCACGCTGGCGGCTCTCTGGGCCTGTTCCGGGAGTGGAAGGCGGCTCTGCTCTGTCCCTATTCCAATTGGGGTGTCGTGACTACAATGCTGGCAGGTCGTTGGGCCTGTTCCGGGCGTGGGCGGTGGGCTTGGTTGGCGGGATTCCACCTAATGGCAGTCCCTAACCTCTCTGCTTGCTAATTAATGGCTTCTCTGAGGCACCACGCCTTCTGTAGCTGCGGGGCAGGCCGCGCGAATCAGTTGGCCTGGATCTCCGGGGTCCTGCTGCTGGCTGTTTTGATGTTGCAAGCTGTTGGAGAGTGGTGGTGTATTCTTCAGCTTTCCCGGATGGTGGCCGCTGACTGCCTGGATGGAGTGTCTGCTGTTTTGATGTTGCACTCTGAAGGAGAGTGGCTGTGTATCCTTCAGCTTTCCCGGATGGTGGCCGCTGACTGCCTCGGTGGAGTGTCCGCTGTGGGGGATGGGACTGTACCGCTTCCTTCCCCTTCTGAGATCCCGTGCTCGGCCCAAGGGTCCGTGTGGGCTTGGCTGGTGGGATTCCACCTAATCCAAAACTGTCTTTTAAAGTAGCTGTTCTATTCTGCTTTTCCACCAACAAAAAAATGAGAGTTTAAGTTACTCAGTATTGTAGCCAGCATTTAGTGTTGTCAGTGTTCTGGCCATTTTAATAGTTGTGTAATGATATCTCATTGTTTTAATTTGAATTTTCCTAGTAACATATGACATCGAACATCTTTTCATGGGCTTATTTTCCAACTATCAATTTTTCTTGATGAATGTTCTGTTTAGGTTTTTTGTTTATTTTTTTGAATCAAGGTTGTTTTTTAATGTTCATTTTAAAAGTTTTGGATAATTCTCCTATATTAAATGTGTTTTTTAAAATATTCTCTCCCAATATGTGACTAGTCTTATCATTACCATGACATTATCTTTTACATGGCAGAAAATTTTAAGTTTAATGAAGTCCAATTTATCAATTCTTTCTTTTATGAATCATATTTTTTGTGTTCTACCTAAAAATTCATGATCTTACAAATGCTCATTTTGATTTTTCTTTCTGTATTATGTTCTAGAGGCCTAGAGGTTTTCTAATTTTGCATTTTATATTTAGGCTTATGCATTTAAAAAAAAAATTTCAGTGCTGGGGATTGAACCCTCAGCCTCAAGCATGCCAGGTAAGCATTCTACCATTGAGTTATATCCATTTTGAAGTAATGATCCATTTTTTTTAAAGAGGGAGAGAGAGAGAGAGAGAGAGAGAATATATATATATATATATATATATATATATATATATACATATATACATATATATATATATATTAGTTTTGGGTGGACACAACATTTTTATTTTATTTTTATGTGGTGCTGAGGATCAAACCCAGCGCCCTGCGCATGCCAGGCGAGCACGGTATGGCTTGAACCACATCCCCAACCCAATAATGATCCATTTTAAAGTAATCTTTGTGAAGGTCTGTGTCTATTTTTTTTCTGCTCTTGTATCATTTGTGGAAACACTATCTCCTCTTCATTGTATTGACTATTCTTTTGTCAAAGATCAGTTGACTACATTTATGTAGGTCTATTTCTAAGCTCTCTATTCTGTTCTATTGACCTGTTCCCTTCTTCTTCTGCCAATGTAACACTCTTCATTATGCTAGCTTTGCAGTGAGTCTTGACTTAGCCTTTCTCCTTCACTATTAAGTTAGTTATTCTGGATTTTTTTCTGTATTCATGAAAACTTTAGAATTAGTTTGTTGACTTCCACAAAATAATTTACTAGGATTCTGATTGGAATTGTGTTGAATCTACTGTAGACAAATAAAAAATATTGACTCTTCCTATCAATCAGCATGGAATATCTCTCCATTATATTTCTTCCATTAGAGTTGTATAGTATTTCTTGTACAGATTTTCTATGTATTTTGTTAATTTCCACCTAATTATTTTATTTTAGGGTATGTTAGTGTAAATAGCAACATGTTTTTATTTAAGATTTTGCTTGTTCATTGCTTGTGTGTAGGAAAGTGAATACTTCTTGTATATTAACTGGGTGTTCTGTGAACTTCCTATAATATTGTTATATTTGCTCCTTTGTTTTGGGAGTATTTCATAGATTTTTTTTCAGATTTTTTGTAGAAATGAACATGTCCTCTGTGAAAAAAAAGACAGCTTAATTATTTTTTCCCAACATGCATATATTGTATTTCCTAGCATATCTAGTATAACATTGCTTTGTTACTTCTTGCTTTGTTAATGATATTCTCACCATTGCCTATTATGTTAGCTTTATTTTTTTTGTACATAATTTTCAAAATTATTTCTGTTCTTCTACTTGCTTTGAAATTTGTTTTTTTTCTATTTAATAGAAGCTTCAATTTGATTTTCAATGTTTCTTCTAATATACATACATTCAATACTATAAATTTCCTTCTAAGAACAATTTTGGCTACATTCCACAAATTTTGATAAATTGCATTTTGTTAGTTAACATTATTTCTAAATTATCTTTAGATACTTTTTCTCTTGATTATGTATTATTTAGGAATGAGTTGTTTTAACTCCCACGTATTTTGGGATGTTTTAGTCATCTTTCTGGATGGACTTCTACTTTAATTCCTTTGTAGTCTGAGAGTAGATATTATATAATTCCTATTCTTTTAAATTCATTATCGTGCTTTTATGACTTTGAATGTACCCTTTTTTGGTAAATGTTCCATGTAAGTATGAGAATATTAGGTGATCTATTATTGGATGAAGCTATTTAAAGGTGTTAATTGTAAGTAGTTGATTTCTTTTGAGTTCAACTATATTCCATTTATTTTTTGCTTATTGGACCTATTTTTTATAAAGCGATATTAACATCTCTGATTACTTTGACTATGATGGTCTATTAATCTGTTTCGTCTTGGAGTTCCATCAGTGTTTGCCTTAAGTAATTTGGCACTTTGTTTTCAAGTGCATACACACTAAGGATTGTTATGCCTTCTTGGAAAATTAATTGCTATATCATTATGTAATATTCCTCTTTATCCCTGATAACTTTACTTGCTCTGAAGTCTGCTGTCTGAAATTAATATAGACAATTCTGTTTTCCTTGAGTTTTTTAGCGTGATGTATCTTTCTCCAACTCTTTACTTTCAACATATATGCATATATTCAGATTATTGACATTTAAAGTAGATTATTGATATAGTTAGATTAATAATCTGTCACATTTGTATTTTTTCCTATTTATTGCTCCTTTTCTTTGTTCTTATTTGTCTTGAATTATTTTTCTGCCTTTTGTGGTTTTTAAATGAATATTTTATGATTTCATTTTCTCTTAGCATATCTACTATATAACGTTTTAAACTTTTGTGGGTGGTTGCCCTACAGTTTGTAATATATATTTATACTAATCTAAGTCCACTTTCAAATAATACTGTATTGGCTCATAGGTAGTGTATAATATAATGACACAAAAAGTTCCCAAGTTCTCCTCATCCTTTGTAACATTGCTCTCATTGATTTTATACAAAGTGTGTGTATGTGTGTGTGTGTAGCATATATAATTGATGCAAGAAAAAAGAAAAAAGAAAAGAAAAAGAGAAACACCCATGTGAAACAATTTGACTTTCTATGTTCTTAAATGATTTTGAAATTCTGAGGGAATCATATTTAGGATGTTAAAATTCTGGAAAAATATTCATTTTATATCTATTGTGGAGTATGAGGTGGGTTTAAAGTACATATTAGGTATGTTTTTGTCCAAGTTTTAGGTTTTAATTTGTAAATCTTAGAAATATAAAATGTTTTCTTCAATTTATTTGTAATTCAGATAGAAATTCTTGGGTATTTATGAGAATGAAGTTAAAGGGAAGAAAGAGACACAATTAGAAAAATTCTCCCCAAATGCCATGCTGTACTTAGAAAACATCTTGCATTTGAGGAAATCTTTCCCTGCTGTGTGGCTGGCCTTTGCTTCTGCCAGGTATCCCAGCAGTATCACTGGCCTGGGACCAACTTGGAAGACTGGTTCTCTGTATCCTGTCATTTCAAAAATAAGAGAGAGACGAAGGCATGCATAAGTCAAAGAGGTTAGCATCATAAATTTGCATTAGTATATTTGGTAATTAATAATATTGGACTCCAATTTTCATTCATCAATCTCAAATGGTTATGATCAGCATTTTTTTCCTAACTGGCTAGTAGTGGTATCCTAAAATCTAGTGGGCATTTATCAAGTTAACTGGCTCTAAGGGCTGAAAGTGTTGGCTTTATTGCTCATGACTGTTTTACAATCAGTCAAGATGCCTTTATGTGAGAAGCCAAAAAACAAAGTGCCTTTAATACGGAAGAAACAAGCCATATCTTGATAATATGCCCATAATTTATATAGCACACCAAATATGTACATTTTAATATATGAAGGGTACCAAAGAATTTGAAAATATGGATGTCATGGATGATCTTCTGAGAATGAAAATTAGCAAAATAATTCAGAGAAATACAAAACATGAATAGGGCAGTAGCTACAGATATTGTGAATAAAATAAATGAAGAAAATGGCTTCTGCAAAGTGCCTACATGGATGGACAATGTTCATCAAAAAAAATGTAGTTTGACTTTTTAAAATCTACTTTTCATTTGAAAAATTTCAAACCTAAAAGAAAGTTAAAAGAATAATACGGGGCACACTAGCACATCCCATACCTACAATTTATCAACTATTAAAAGGTCGGCCAGTCTATTCCAAACCTCTATAAAAGTTGACACACTTTTCTCTTTTCCCAAGTCATCTGACAATAGTTTCAGCCATCATGATAGTTGTCCCTAGAAAACTCATGATGCCTCTGACAACATGCACATCCTCTACACAGCATCACTATCATACCCAAGAACATCACCATTACGTATGTAATATCACACAGCCCATATTAAATACTGAATCTCCCTTTTTTACAAAATATTTTCATATCTATTTTTCTCTTTTAATAGAGAATTCAATCAAGATTCATGCATTGTAATTGTTATACCCTTATAGTGTTCTTAGAAGAGCTCCAAACCCAACCAATCTCTGTCCTTTCTGACTTTGAATCCATTGATGAATTCAGGTCAGTTTTTCTGCAGGATGCACCACATATGATATTCATCTGTTTCTTCAGGATTGAGAATAAATAAATTCAGCAAAAAGGATTTTAGGCACATTTGTTTCTGTTTATATTATATTTTAAAATTTTCTTACTTAATTTTATATTTAAAGTATTTAAAACATTTGTGTACTTCATAAACCAAAGCTATAGAATATTATATGTGCAGGAAATCTTGCTCCCATGCATATCTCATTCATTCCAATCTGATCTTCTTCCTATAGAAACTACTGTCATTAGTTTCCAGTCTATCTTTATTGTGTTTCCTTTTATAAAAGAGAAAAAAATATGTTCTCAGTTTTATTTCTCACAACAGATAGTATATAACACGCACTCTTTCTGATATTCCTTTTCTTAACTTAAATTTTTGTTTTTGTAATAATATTAGATTTACTGACAAATTGCTAAGATAGTAAAAGGAGTTCCCCTATACTCCTCACAGTTTCTCCTAGAGTTAAAATTCATATTACCATAGTGCAATTGTCAATACATAGAAACCAATATTGATGATTACTATTATTTAAATTCCAGATGTTATCAGATGTTAACTGGGTTTCACAAGTTTTCCCGCTAACATTGTTTTCTGTTCCAGAATCCTATGAAAGAATCCAAGTTGCACTTAGTCACTAGGTCTCCTTAGTTTCCTCTGGTCTATGAAGAATTTCCAATTTTTTTCTTTCTTTCTTTATTTTTTCTTTTCCTTTCTTTTCTTTCTTTCTTTTTTTTTTTTCATGACCTGACACTTTTGAAATGATCTGGCCAGGTATTTTGTAGTATGTCTATCAAGTTGGGTTTGTCTGATATTTTTTTCAGGACTGGACTTGGGTCATGGGCTTTGGGGAAGAAATCTGCAGAGATGGTGCTCTCTTCTCATCACATCATATCAAGGGAATGTGTTACTAACCTGATATCACTGGAGAGGGTAATGCTGGCAGTTTGTAAGGCATCGCTTCTCATGCTTCCTCTCATTAAACTTACGATTTTTCCGTTTCTATATTCTGTTCTTTGGCAGTGTGTCATGATGTTTGATTCACTCTCATAGGGGATGATGCTCAGCTTCCTGGAGAAGGTGTAGCACCTTGCATTTTCACTTGTCAATCTATCTCATAAATCACTCTGGAGCATATCCTTTTCACCCTCTACATTTTGTGTCTATATGTTAGAGGAGTTTCTTGGTAGCATATACCATAATTTACTTAATCAGTGCTTCATGGATCAGCATTTAGATGGTTTTCACTATTATTAAATTACATTACCAATGTTAATTTATTTCTAATTATCTATTGTAAATATTAAAAATTAATATTTATTATAATTAAATACCTTTTATAAAGTTGTTATTTTCTATTCCTACTATACTATTTTTTTTACTGAATCAATGTTGAACTTTATCATTTTTTTCATGTATCTATTGAGATTTTGTTTACTTTTTACCTTTTTTGATGAATTACACTGGTTTTCCAATGTTAAACAAATTTTGCATTTCTGTGATAAAATGTATTTAGTCAAAATGTATTGCTGTTTTCATGGATTACTGAGTTCAGTTTCTTAAGAATTTGCCAAGAATTTTTGTACCTGTGGTTATGAGGGATATTAGTCTGTAATTATCTGTTCTCATAATTCAACAACTCTTCACTGTGATCTTAGAGTTTATATCTGACCAAAGAGTGTTGTATACTGTCTCAGTTACAACAGACAATGACCTGATAGAAACACAACTGCTGTTGTCTCTTTGGTGGTGGATAATTTCAATTTCTGTGAGACTTAGCTCTTGATAATAGCCATGATGCCCTCCACCAAATCATTCAAAAATTTTCCTTAAGTGAATCAGTTTGAACACATTTGTTATAGAGAAATCACAATTTGACACAAGCAATTAATTATAAATTCTTCCATTATGATGCCTTTCTTTATCCTTTATTGGGAGAATCAGGAAATAATCCCTGTTCTTTGTAATGAAACTTCTGAAGGACCCTCTGTACTATCATCTGCTGTCTGTTCAGACATCAGGAAGGGCTTTTCTGGAAGCTTGGCTGATATATAGCTGGATTGTATACTGAACCTGTGATTTGATTTATGGACCTGTTTATATTTAGGTTCTAAATGGTGGTAGGGATAAGAATTCAGGTTTCTCAACTGACCTCTAGAGCACTTCAAATTGTCTTCCAGTTGTAGGAACAGATCACTGATCTTAGTTCACAAGATCAAGTAGGAATCTGCACTTTCTTTGTGATTTTATTTTATAGTCAGTGTGCAAAATTTAAATAATAGATAAACTATTATTTAACTATTATTAATAAAATTTAATAATAGAAAATAACATGGGGAGAAAATACTAAACAGTCTTATTTTGGGGCATAGGAACATGCTCTACCACTAACCTTTATGTACTTTGGGGAACTTTGGAGTTGTATGATAAATATATGTAAATCACAAAGGGGTGTGAGAAAAATAAAATTAAGACAATTTTCTAAAAAGAAAAAAAAGCAATAGGAAAATAAAAGTCTACAAGAGCATTCAAGGTCAAAGATGATCTTTTATCCAGATGAGAACACATTGTTATTTAGTTGAAGTCCAAACTGGGCTAATACAGGCAGCAGATATATTTATTTTGACTTGAACATTATTAAAAAAAATTAATGCCAGCACTTAAAAATCATAAGATTATCCTCATCAAAATCCAGAATTCTGGTTCTCTTGAAAAAATCTGAAGTCTTGTCCACTCTGGACTCCATGTTATTAAAATGATAAGTTGTTACTTATCATTTGATTAATTGATTGATTGATTCTTTTATGATTATAAATCATATTTGTCCTGTCTGTAATAGTTCATCCTCAAACATTCCTCCCAAATTAACTTCAGTTCCTAAGTAAGCTTTTGAGTTTGAAATTCCTGATACAACTAATGGTAGCTTTTTATATTAGCATATTTATAAGCATAATAAAAGAATTTAGTTTCAAAAAACTATTTGCTGATCTCTGCATAGGAATCATTTTCCTATAGTGAGATCTAGAACTTAGAGGAAGTCTTTCTAGAAAAAAAAAGGATGCATGTTTGGGGCTCACAGGCAATTAGTCTGTTTTCTAATTTGTGAATTTATAATTGTTGATATCTAAAGTAATATCAGTTAATTTCTGTTAAAGATAAGACTTGGTATTTAGAAAGTAGAACCAAGAGGTACTAAGAGAACATGGAAGGTAATTTTAGACCAACACATACATTGATTAATCTGATTTGTAGACCTACACAAGATTGCTGAAGAAATGTTTGCTTGCTGAGCAGGATGATTCCCTACAGCATGTTGAGAATTACATGGGTTAGCTCACCTTTCATTTCATAACATTTTCTTGGTTTAAATGATTAACTTTCACATAATAATCAAGTAGCTGATTGTGGATTTAAGTAAATATCAATATTTTATTGGTGAACTCATACCAAAGGTAATCTATCAGAATGCATCTGCTGATGGTCTTCTTCAAATTTCTTTTATACATTAGATATAGATTCTGAAATATCACATGTGCCTATTATTGAAATAATATGAATGCTTTACCTTATTTAACTGCAATGAAGTGGTTGATTTTTATGTACTTAGATAATTAAATTAATTAGAATTAAATAAAAGGCTGATAACTAGAGCAGAAGAGAACACTGTCAGTTTATAGAGATCAAAAAAAACTGTCTGAAAAAAAACAGGTAATACTTGCAATAGATTTGAATCATAGGAAGCAAGCCTTCTCTGTTGGACATTTGTGGCCTTTAAGGCCATTTTGTTTAATCTCTTTCCTACACTTGTAAACCTGACCAAAAAAAAAAAAATCCCTGTGTGATGAAATTTACTTTTTATTATTTGCTTTTGAGAACCAGGACTCAATTCCCAGGGCAGGCAGTTAATGTTGGTTAATAAGAACTATGTTGAATGGCTTTTGTAGGTTTTCACCTCCTTGTGTGCCACTTAAGTGAGAAAAAAACAAAGAGTTTTCCAATGACTTTGGACCTTTTTATAAGACACACTGAATAATGATTAGAACTCCATGTCTAGCTATTGTAGTCAGCTAGAGTTCCCACTGGGGAGTGGATTTTTATCATTTTACCAAACCCTCAGCGTTTACCTAGGAGACTCAGGATGGTCTGAATGTAAAGTCTGTTCACTTGCTCTTTTCTCCCAAAGATTGGAGTTTGGGAGAATCAGTGGTGCTGGATATTATTAAATTTGGATATGTTTTATTATGAGGAGTTATACCATGTGTTTAAATGAATGACAGTATGCATCTGGAGGAAAATGGAGGAGAAATTTAGGGTGCAGAGACTTCATTATTTGTTTCCCATGGACATTAGTAAATGTAGTCTTTCATGTTTACTGTGTTAATGTATATTTCATGCATAAAACATATATATGACAAAATTGCTTTTGATACTCTTTATTTCTTAATATTGATGTACAGACCCCCTATGAATTACTCTCATATCAATAGTAGTTACTGAAGTACTTATTAACATTAATTATCTATAATGAAAATTATGTAGGAAATATTAATTTAGAAGGATCTCTCTATGGCCTAAATTTCTTCTGTATTCTTCCCCTAATTTTTGAGAAGCCTTTTCTATCACACCAGTCTTCTCTTCCTCTGAATGTTTACAGCATTCATGAAATCTATCATAGAGGCTACCATTTGGATACATATATTGTTTTCAAGTTATTTATTCATAGATTTTTTTCCAGATACATTGTGAAATTTCCAAGGAAAATATCCTGTCTCTCTATTAAAAAAAACAAAACAAAACACAAAGCAATGGATATCTGATAGGTTGAATGAATATTTTATTGTAAAAATCATTGATAAGAATTTCACCATCTCTTCATAGAGATATAATCATATTCTTTTCTTATCCTAACATTTTAGTAGATGTAGGATATAATTCACCTTATCTAATTATAATTATAATGGGAAATTGTTGAAAAGGACTATTCAATGTAATAGACCTCCTACATTTTACACGTGCAAAACTGCGGTCTCTGGTTTGTGTATACAATTGAAATGTACGATTTTCACCCTTGAAATAATGTTCTCCCTAAAACCTATCTAAAGAAAAGTTACTCTTCTTTTAATATCTGATCTTTTTGAGGCTCTGTCTTACCAAGGACATTGTTTGTTTTTCTATCCTTATAGTTTATTTTTTTCCCCCTACCATCTCTGCTATAGCTACCAAGAACCACAGGGTGTTGTTTTCCTTTGAAATTTCTACAGTAATTATTGTTTTAATGTTTGTTAACAGAATTTAGCTCACAAATGCAGTATGCAAGAGATAAAATTTTCTTTTATTTCTTAAAAATCAACCCAATATTAATTTTGGGATTCCCCACTGTTAGAGTCTGTAAACAAGTCTGGATGGTGCCTGGCATTTTGCCAGAGGGAGTGGTTTGTGAAGTAACGCCAGCAAGCCATTAAGTGTGGAGATTCCTTATTGGTTGACTGCTGTATTTATTTTATGTTAATTAAGATAAGCTGTGTGGAATGTATATATACCACTCCTGTCTTACAATAAACGGCTCCTACTCCTGCTGTATCAATCTACACAAGTTGTTCGTCACCGCCCGGTTAGTTCGCCCAGCCAGCCGGGCTGCGGCACCCCTCAAACTACACTGGAAATTTCTTCTTAATAGGTAAGATTCTTCCTAAAGGATTGTATGAAGCTCACACATAGATTCCAGATATAAAAGAGGTTGTTTAGTGCCATAGACATGGGTTTGCACTGGTAACTCTAGAAGTTCTCCTCTAAATCTGGAAGTTCTCCAGCTACTTTTGTCAGGCTTGATGCCAGAGGACCCCAGTGACTAGATTCTGATCTCCTTAGTTGTTGGACACCTCTACTAATAACAAGGATAACAAACATGACCTCCTCCCTATCTTAGAGATTCTTTATGACCTCAAAAGCCTTCTCCATGTAGGCTCCCACTCCTGGATACTCACCATTGTCTCTTCATGTCTTTGACTTCATCCACAAATGTCAAAAACCTTAAGAAGGGAACTAACAAAATTCAGTGCCTACATGTGATGTGAGGAAAAGGAGAATCTATAAGGGGAAAGATGCATGTTAACACAAGCCCATTGATTTCTGTCCCTCCATGTTTAAGACAATTTTGACTGTAGGGCCACCACAAATATTCCACAGAAAGCAAGCTCTATTTTATAAAGAGTTTCAGAGAGGTATGAAAGAAAAGCACTCAGAATGGCTAGGGCAGCTGCTGTTCCTCCAAACTCAGGGCTGACAGAACTGTGGTTCAGTGTCATTCTTACACCAGGAGCCACGGCAGCACTTACCTCAAGAGCTCACTGGAGGCTCCTCTTCTAAGTTTGAATTTATGAACTTCCTAAAATAGGAACCCAGTGGAACAAGGCTGTTTCCTTTCTGTGCGCCCCCAACAGATGGAGACAACCACTAAAGACTCATGCCTAAATGGCAAACAAACAACTTTTTAGAAAAATCATCACTGAGTAGATAAAAGAACTTCTGTACTAGAGTTACACAAGCATAAAAGAAAAGATGAGTGTAGCTTAATTTTTCATTCTTTCTTTACCATCTTTCCCCTATTCCAAATTAGTTGGTGGTAGATATCAGTCAAAATGGTATTTATCAAGAGTAAAAATTTAAATATAATGTCCATACTAGATAGCCTTTTAATGAACTCATGTGTTAGTTCTATAGTTAGATTATGTACCAAGGAGAAAAATTTCATGAAAAATGTAAATCTTCCTGAAATATAAGTCTTAGAGGTCCTGTGAGCTCATATGGCTAATTATAGTTAAAGCTGTCAATATGACCCAATTATTTTTAGAAAATGATTATAATATTATCTGCATCATATTTTATGATAAGAGATGTGTAAAAATGTTGGGAGATATTTGATAGAGGGAATTTACTTGAAAATTGACAATTAAACTACCATTTATTTAGTTTCTACATTTAATCATCACTTTGAATTACTTAAATCTTGTTTTTATGTGACAAACTTTTAGCTCTTTCACATTTTTATGTTTAATAAAAACGTTAGGCTGTACAACATTTGTTAAAAATGCCTTTGAATGATTTCTTAAAGCCCCTTTTCAGCTATCTCTCTCCTTGAACTATACCCAAAGGACTTAAAAACAGCGTACTATAGGGGACACAGCCACACCAATGTTTATAGTGGCACAATTTACAATAGCTAAACTGTGGATCCAACCTAGATGCCCTTCAGTGGATGAATGGATAAAAAAAATGTGGCATATATGCACAATGGAATTTTACTCAGCACTAAAAAAGAACAAAATCATGGCATTCGCAGGTAAATGGATGGCATTGTAGAAGATAATGCTAAGTGAAGTTAGACAATCCCAAAAAAATAAAAGCAGGATGTTTTCTCTGATATAAGGAGGCCGACTCATAGTGGAGTAGGGAGGGAGAGCATGGGAGGATTAGATCAGTTCTAGATAGGGAAGAGGGGTGGGAGGAAAAGGGAGGGGACAGGGGATTAGCAAGGATGGTGGAATGTGATGAACATCATTATCCAAAGTACATGTATGAAGATTCGAATTGGGTGTCAATATACTTTATATAAAAACAGAGATATGAAAAATTGTGGCATATATGTAATAAGAATTGTAATGCAAAAAAAGTACATGTATAAAGGCATGAATTCGCGTGAACATACGTTATATACAAAGATATGAAAAATTGTGCTCTATATGTGTAATAAGAATTAATGCATTCTGCTATTGTATATTTAAAAAATAAAATTAATTAAAAATTTAAAAACATTTTAAAAAATCAACAGTTCAGTATACTGTAGTTAGCACTATCAAAAGGATCAAACTTCTAGAAAAGCTGAACCGCCTTTGGGGTGTTTGGCAAACCATGTAATTTTTAAAATGTGGTTAAATATTTCCTATTTCAGTTAATGAGCTCTGTCTCTGCACACTGTAAGAATAGAAGATGGTAGTTAAAAAAATCAAGAAAGTCTCATTATGAGTTAACCACAAGGCCAGTCCAGAGAATAAAGGGTGTGTGTGTGTGTGTGTGTGTGTGTGTGCATGTGTGTGTGTGTGAGAGAGAGAGAGAGAGAGAGAGAGAGAGAGAGAGAGAGAGAGAGAGACATGAGAAAGGTTTACTTCTAAACAATTTTAGGGAATAGGGAAAAATTCCCATTCAGGTCCTAAGAGAACAGACAATAAATAGTCTTGATGATGAGTCAAAATAGAAAATGCAAAATAGAAATAAGAAATTTAAAGTAACCAGAAGAAAGAGAGTGTAGATCAAAATCAGAGAATAAAGAGGATAGAATAAAGAATAGAATAAAGAACCTGAGTAGAAAAAAATTTAAAAAAAAGAAAAAGAAAAGGGTCTAATCCTAAACCATCCATACAGAGAGATACAGTATGGAAAGAGAGGACATTCTGTGCACATGGGAGTTGGCCAACCTGAGAAGCCATCATGTGCTGCTGGACAGTGTCACCTTCCTTCTGGAAACCCTCTCAGTGCCGGGCTTCTGGTGTCATCTCAGAGAGCAGAGCAGTCAACATCTTCAAGAGAGCCCTAGTAGCGTTCTGTTTTCTTCCCTATCTGCTGAACTCATTTATGGAATTCTTACTGAGGCCCTGGGTTTGATTCCCGTCACTAAAAACTCAAACCATCTAGTAAAATGTGATATAGCTTATTCACTTCCAGATTAAATCTGTTCCTTAGACTTGTGACATTACTAAGCTAACATTAGAAAATTCACAAAATTTGATGATAATACTTTAAATAATAGAAGTAAAATCTACAGAGAACTAATAATACCTAAGCAACCTTGCTGTGATATACACTATTACAATTCTTTAAATAACCCTTTGTGATATATATAATCATTATCACCATCCTCATTTTACAGACAAAACACATAGACAAGCTAAGCAATGGAGAAAAAGTTGAAATCAGTCTGCTCTCAAGTATCCACATGGTTCATCTTTCTACATTTTATGTGTGTGTTGAAAATGAAAACTAAAGGTCATATCATATGATAACATGTGAAAAAACTTATATTTTCATAAAAATGTAGTGAGAACTACAGCTACCTATTTACCTTTAGCCCTTTCTACAATGTTTCTAGGATGAGTAATGGCTCATAGTCTCTTGGCTCATCTCATTTGGGCAGCACCTTACTCTCCTCCTTCTTTTTTGTCTTTTCCCTTAAGTTTTACTCTGAATACCTTTGTTAGTTTCTGGAGCTGATGAACCTATTACCATACTCTTGGGGTATTTCAACAAGAAACATTTCTTCAAAAGTTTTGGGAGCCAGAATTTCAAAATTAGGGTGTCAGGCAAGGATGGTTCTTTCTGGGAGTTCTCAAGGGAGACCTGCTCAATGCCTCTCTTCTTGCTTCTGATGGAAGCTGACCATCCTTGACATTCTTGAACATTCAGCTTTGCAATTTCAGTCTCCCTACCCTTGTCTTACTTGGCCTTTTTTGTTTCTCAAAACTCATTCTTCTTTTTAGGGTTGCCAGTCATTGGTGTTGACTCTATGTCGACACATGATCTCACCTGGAGATTATTAACCTACATCCGCAAATAGCATCAGTTACAATAAGTTCATATTCATAGGTGCTAGAGGTTAGGAAGTGGGACATATTTTGGAGGCCACCATTCAACCAACCACACCATCTCCACATTTTCTTTATCATTCAATTCTACTTTTAATCCCTTAGAATTAAGTGAGTTAACAATACTTATATTAAAAATGCAATGTGTAAATCAACCATTGACATTCATTTGTTGTGCAAATTCCTGAATCTGGGTCCACTGACAAATAAACCATGTCCCCAGAGCAACTTAGATTCTTCTAAAATTGCTGACTTCTAGACCTTGTTGTCTCTATAAGTATGGTCTTATCATCAATACCTGGGTCAGAATATATAAGAGGTAAAGAACAAACAGTAGTAATATTGGCCAAACTCAGTGGTGCACGCCTGTAATCCTAGAAGCTTGGGAGGCTGAGACAGGAGAATCGCGAGTTTAAAGCCAGCCTCAGCAACTACGAAGTGCTAAGCAACTCAGTGAGATCCTATCTCTAAATAAAATACAAAATAGACCTGGGGATGTGGCTCAGTGGTCAAGTACTCCTGAGTTCAATCCCTGGTACCAAAATAAACAAATAAAAACCTATAGTAATATTGATATCAGTGATTTTACTATAGTAGTTTATCCTGAGATTTTTCATCAGTGAGGTTTTACCTGACTTGTATTCAACTGCTTAGGAATTCTATAGGAATGAGGGCATGGAGAAGAAAAAAATAGAAAAAAAAAAGAATTCTATAGACAATTATATTTACAATTTATCTGAAATGTATGTAAGAATAACTTTCTTACATTACTTGGTTTCTGACACATATAAACACAATAATTATAAACACAATTTGGTGCTTCAGTATGTGGAATTAACGCCCCACTTGGACTGGAAACATTAAATTATTAATCACCTCCCAGGGTTTTGCTTCCTGCTCTAATGCCTTCTACTCACTCATTACAATTTTAGCATAAAAATTGTTATTCCTAAACTAGATATTTGTTTATATCCTTGAGTCAGTTTCTGATATGCAGAATATTTAAAATTTTTATATTGAACATAACCTCAATATTATTTGGTAAGTCAGATAAACACCATTTTTCTTACTTATAAGATCATAGCAACATAAATTACTTTATTGTTGATAATATTCACTTTATGTACCCTGGTAATCCCCAATTTAAAAGATGTTAAACTGTCAAAAAAGGGTGCATTTAGACTTAATTCTTAAATCTATGCATTAAAAGTCTTTAAAGTGATATATCAGAAAAATAACGTATGCATTATCCCTCTTTATAATGTATGTGACTTTGTTTTAGTTTTGTGAATCAGTTCTATTTTATAGGGGCAAGGACTATAAAATGGAAAAAAGGAAGCACTCACTGCCTTTCCCACATGTCATATTCCGTGGGGAGAGGTTGGAGTGCCTTCTGGGGCAGTTACCTTTGGGTACCAGTTCCACCTGATACAGATGAAACTCTTGGTATTCTTGGGCTTGTCTGAGGTAATGTAACCAGGTTTTATAGTGACTTGTGAATTAAGAGGCTAACAACAGTTTTTTTTTAGTTCTTTTTTTTTTTTTTTGTAATGAAGGGGTTCCCAACTCATTTAAAAGTATTAGAAGAAAAGTCTTATTTAAGAAAATGAAGCCTGGCAGGAAGATTTTCATATGCAGGGAGTAGTTTTAGCTCTCTTGGGGATTGGCATGCCTCTATTCATGCCTTAATGCCTTAATCCGTTATGAACCAGATGTAGCACAGGGTCGAACTAGGAAATTGAGTGTAGGGTTATAGGTTCTAACATGAGGAGAGACACCAAGTTAAGACTCAGGAAATTTGATCGGCACTTTTGCCAGTGTAGAACGTTCCATGAAGATGGAGAAAATGTGCTCGTTCACAGAGTGATCCAGGCCAGCAGTAAGTGATGTGGAAGGATTTAGTGAAATTTTGCCAATAACTCCAGGCTTACTGTTTAATGAACAGAACATCCCCGTGGGACTTTAAGAGAGCCTATGGAACAGGGGGCATGAATGATGTATTTTTTTTTTCTGTTAGGTATAAGAATTCTGGTTTGAGTGTAAATATGGAGAATCATTTCAGTCTTTCCTAAAAATATCAACTATGCTTACATTTTGTGTAATTTAAAAAGTATAAGAATGTAAATGTTTAAAACCTATCCAGCCCATTGGTTGATTAGAATACCTAAAGAAGACTGAATGAACAGAATCTCTCTTAGGTTCCTATACTATGGGGCTAAATAAAGTAGTGCAGGTAAAACACTTGGTATAAAGATGGTCAAGAGTAAGATGTCAATAAATTGTTGCTATCACTGTTATTAGGGAGAATGGTGAAATTTAAAGCGGCGGCGGGGGGGAGAAAGAACAGAACAAACGAGAAATGAATTGGAAGGAGTGGCAATTCTGATTGCCCTCCTCAAATTGGTATCAGAATCTTTAGTAATTCAGAGTTACTGTGACCTGGCTTGATGTAAGGGCTGAATGATTTAGGAAAAACAGCACTGGGTTAGAAGCCAGAGACATATTGTAATCCCTTTTCTTTCACTTACTGGAAGTTTGATCTCAGGAAACTTGATGTGTTTAAATCCTGGTTTCCTCATCTAAAAAATGAAGACTGATGGTATCTGCCTTAACTCCATTTGGTGAAAATAAATTGAATTACATAGAAATGTGAGGTGTTGCTTTTTATTAAAGGAATGCAGTGAATTTACTTTTTATAAAGAAGAATATGTCATCTCTATGTCTTAAATCCCCCACAGCCTCAGACCATAATGGTATCATGTTTTGATGGGGAATCCCATCATGTGCATATTGCCTTTAGAAAAGAAGACATGAAGTATTGTGACCATAAAGTACAGTCAGAGAATGATGCAGCCAGAGAATGTTGGTTGGTTGTATTACATTGGAACTATCATAGAGTAAGTGTTTTGCATAGGCAAAAATATTTCAAGAGTAAGAATTCATCTGGAAGATGCTCTCTCCCAATGAATCATAACACTTTCATTCTAGTCAGAAGGATAGAGGACAATTAAGTGTGAAGAAGGAGATGCCATTCTTTTGACCAAGAGCCTGACAGTAACTATTTTTCAGAATATTTGAAAGCGATAAGGACTCTGAAATACCTTCAGTGGCTTATTTTATGATAAGTGGTAAAGAGGCAATGCGATTATAATAGTAAGTTGTAAAGTTTTATGTTAAAAAGTTATAAGGGGTTTAGTTTTAAAACCATCACCATGAGTGCAGTGACTGCCACAACACAATAATAAACAAATAGAGCAAATAAAGGGGCTGGAATAGCAAGGACTGGGTGTAGAACAGCAGATTCAAATAGGGGATCAGGGAAGTTCTTATTGGCAAGTTGAAACCTGAATAAAATTTGAAAGAGATAAAGGTAAAAGATGCTCATTGATATGGTGCAAGAACCAAAGTTTCCAAAGACAGAAAATAGCTGAAACTTATGGTGGGAATGTACTAGATATATTTGAGAAGTGAAGCAATCAGAGAGGTAACTGGGTAGGGAACACCTCCCTACTGTTACTGTTCTCTTTACGCGTTTGATAGTCTCTGTTTTCATCATCAAATTCAAATCTTAGTTCTAATTTGTCTAATACATCTCATTACATATCAATATAAATACTTACATTTTACATACATTAAAATAATTAACATTATTTATAAATTATATTATAATTTATATTATAAAGTATATTATTTTAAAATAACTTGGGAATTTGAGTCAGGAGGATTGCAAGTTTAAGTCCAGCCTCCAAAATTTAGTGAAACCCTGTCTCAACAAAAAAGGAGCCTGGGGATGTAGCTCAGTGATACGGTGCCTCTGGGTTCAATCCCCATTTTTAAAAAAATAATTATACATACATATACAGTCATGCCCTACATAAGTATATATAATATATAGATACACACAATACATATACATGTGTTTACATATAGGTATAGAATGTTTTAACTCTATTATACATAGAACTTTTTCCATAATTTGGCATCAACCTTTTCTAATTAATGAGTTTTAAAAAACATGTTATTGAAGATACCCTTATCAGAAATGCTGTGTGTGCTGAATAGTTTTGTAGATGATAATTTAAATCAATTATGCTAAGCAGAGTAAACTGAGAAGACAATTGTTCTTAGATATTGTTCTCTTAAAAAGGCTTATATTTGGAGTATGCCACAAAATATATTTACAACAAATCATCTGAAATAACTATAAAATAATAATGGACTATTATGCTTGTATATGTAGGATTTGTTTATTGTTGTCTAGGGGAAATATTCTATGTTAAATTCCAACAGAAATTAGACTTCAGCTCTTGGAAAAAAATGTATGCATAGATATGTGAACTAGCAACATACATATACACAGCTATCAATCTACATGTCTCTTTAGTCATAGAGTTACATGTTTGTAAATGAAGTAATATACATGTCGATTCCCTAATCCATACCTTATTCTATGCTCAGTTTATTTTTTATGCTATTTTTCTGTAATTGTGACCTTAGTGTAATTTTAATTTTCTGGTTCTCATCTAGCTAGGACCCATTTCCTCTGACAGTTTCTCTAGGATCTTTCTTTTCCCTAAATCTTGTGTTGGCTTTCAATCAAGACAATAATATTAAAATAAGAAAATACTTTTCCTCACTTGATACTTTTCTAAACACATTTTAAGAAACTTGTTAATTATACTATTTTATTTATTTATTTATTTATTTATTTATTTATTTATTCATTCATTCATTCATTCCAGGGATTGAACCCAGGGGCACTTAACCCTTGAGCCACATCTGCAGCCCGTTTTCTGTTTTATTTAGAGACAGGTCCTTGCTAAATTGCTTAGAGCCCTACTAAATTACTGAGGCTGGCTTTAAACTCGAGGTCCCCCTGCCTCAGCATTATTTTACATTGCATTACATTATTAATGTAAAACTGATGCTCAGCAAATTATCAGCATTATGAGATGTTTTTTCCTTCTCCACGGTCACACAGTAAATTTTTGGTATATTGATTTCAGTGACAGTGTTATTGTGAATTCTTAAATGATACTTGACTATTTTGTAATGAAAGGGACATTTTAAAAATTTATATGAAAATAAACTTTTTATTTAAATAAAAAGTAAAGTAAGTTTCTGAAAGAGAGTACGGAAAAAATATCCTGGTGTAGTAAGTTTGCACTCATAAGAAAACTTTAAATGCTCATTTTCTTTCTATATTTGAAATAGCAATGAAAGGGTAAAAAGGAATTCTGAACTGTGAAAGTTTATGCCTACTCACCAAATGATAAAGCCAAAAATAAATAAAGTTTTATGACATGTTATCTCAGATGCTCTGGAGATTTTGATTAATTTCTAAAGGGATGAACAGCACTTTCTGAATGTCTCATCTTCCTGCAGAATCAAACTGAAGTTTTCAAAAATCCTATTCTACACGTGCTGGTTACATTGATTCTAGGATCAAATTAGTTAAGTACCATATCTTCTTGGTTGTTGTCAACTTCAAATTGAAAATTGGAAAAAAAATATTTTTTTCAATTAGTCCCTTTCTAAGAGAAATACGCCTGTCATATAAGCTGAATTACATCATGTCTGAATCCCATCTATGATCAAGGAAATTTTTTGTTAGGCAAGAGACATTCTTTATTCTTTCTTTGTATTATGAAAAATGTTCCTAAATCCACCCCAGGAATATGGCTGTTAGAATTGTTTGTTCTGGAATCCTGGCATTCAAAGCAAATGGCCCAGAGGGCCTTTCACCTTCTACCTGTGTTAAAGTGAAAGCAAATGCTGCATATTCTGTAAGGACAGAAAACTATGCCTTTTTGAGAGGAACTTTAAAAACTAAGCAACCATTTCTCACAAGTATTGTGGTGGATTTAGTGGTGTCTAATGAAGAGGACAGAGTTAAGGCATAGGAACTTTTATTTATTTATTTATTGATGTGATGCTCTCCAGGGAAATCTTATTCTTCCATTAAGTCCTAAATGGTAAGAAAACTAGTGCCTTTGCCTCTTCAAAATGTGGTGCAATTTTTATAACTGTACTACCTCATTTCTGTTTGAACTCTTCAAGATTTTTGTTCTTTGCAATCTGACAGCTAACTATAAAAGAGAAAATGTTGTTTCTTTAAGTTAAATTTGTTGAAGGCAGTATTGTGAAATTTGTATGATCTGTCTTTCTAGTTGTAATGCTGAATTAGACAGCAAATGCTTTTTTTTTTTCTTTTTCCATGTTTACGTTTTGTGATGTCACCTGTAGGCTTCTGTCCAACAGAATTCTAAAAGTATTTATTATTCTGTTTTCTCACTCTGTCCAGATGTTTAGCCACAGGGTAGTGTTACTGCCCAGATTAGTACAGCTGGTTAGAAGACACTGCTAAATATGTACAGCATCTGTGGTTTGTCTTGGGAGGTTGAATTTCAATTAATTAAATGTGCAGCTAATTTACAAAGATCTTGCTTTTCAGTAAAATGACTATGGAGCAGAACAAATTTCAAAAGCCAAGAATGAATAGTATAACAGAAAACTTCTTTTATAACATAGTGCCTAGCATGACACTTAGTTATTTTGAAGACACTCAACTATCCTAATGGAGTGAAAATAAGTATTTAAATTTAAAAAACTGTCATTCTATCTAGAAAGCATGAGTCTGCTTTCAATATTGCTAGGAGGAAAAAAAAATCTTTGTAAGATTACCTGAAAATTAGCAGCACTGCTTTCACTAAAAATTCAGTTTAAGAGACCACCATTTCATCCTGTGTCCTATGTGCTTTGGTACTTAGTTTTATATAAAGAGAAAAAAATTGAGTCAAAAATAATCATTTCAACAACATCTACTGAGCCAAAATTAATCAGACAGCAACTACAGCTTATACCACTTATGATTACAGTTGTGATGTTTAGATGAATTTCCTGGCTTAATATTCTGTTAGGAGGTCTTTTGTCATTATTCAGACATTTGGAAAATGGATTTTATGAAAAAACATTCTTAACAGTGAATGCTTACAAAACCTTCCCCTAAACATCTGCAACAAATTAAATAAGGTTGTAAATATAATAAATAAGCTAACTTGAAAAGTACTAGGGAATAAACAAAATTTGATTTAGTTTTCTTTGGCTAGCTACAAATAATTTTATTTGTAATGGTTTTTACAATCTCTGTAGCGTACATGCTGGATACCTGCCTAATACAAGGGACCACCAGACTGATTAGTTTAAAAAAGAAAGACAGAACTGAAGTCCAAGACTAGATTCCACACATAACATCAACTTGGAATTCTGTAGTTTTTGAGCATCTAAATGTATGAAAACTCATTGAATCTTTCAGGTGATGATATGAACTGAATTTTCTCCCTCCAAAATTCATGTGTTGACACACTAACTCTCCTAAGAATGCATCATAGAAAGCCCTTTAAGGACATGATTAAGACTAAAATGAGGTCATAAGGCGGTAGTCCTACTCTCATAGAACTGGTGTTCTTATAAAAGAGGAGGTGATGCCCAAGATGTCTTTCTCTCTGCCATGTAAGGACACAGCGAGAAGACTACTGTCTCCAGCCCACAGTGACAGCCCTCAGTAGAATGTCACTCTGTTAGTACCTTGATCTCACATTTCTAGCCTTCAGAGCTGTTGAGAAAATATATTTCTGGTTTTTAAGCCACAGACTATATATTTTGTTATGGCAGTCCAAGCTATCTAAGACAGGCTACTGCATCCAATGTTGACATCTGTTTTAAAAGAAACATTTTTTCACTTTTGAAACAGGTTTTAAAGCTTTTTCACATTTCAAACACTGTCAAAGATTTTGCATAATTGATTTCAGCTTGCTCTGAAACTATCAGCACAGATACTTAAAAATTACAACTCATAGATGAGTAAATTAAATGTTATAGCTTTATTTTTCCATAAGGTATACTCTGTGCTTAGTTTTCTTTTTCTTTCTTTCTTTTGAAAGGAAACAGTTTATTGAGATGTTTCAAAAACAACTGACCCTAAGTTTGGATCAAAGAAAGCTTTCGATTTCAAACTTAGATAATCCTCTGTTCCCTGATAGACTATAAAGGACACATGAAAGATGATACAATTGGGGCTGAGTGTGTGTGCGTAGCTTAGTGGTAGAGCATCTGCCTGGCATCACACTTAGTTATCTTGAAGGCACCTTCTGGGCTGACACATTCCATGAGGGTGGGAAGCAATCCCTCAAGGGAATTTTAAAGATCATCACCTGTGTAAAAGACCCACAGGACCTCTCCAGCTTCCCTGGAATTGGTAACAATATCTGACTCTTAAAAACAAGAGAAATTAAAGTTTGCAGCATGTTGCTATTTGAATGACCTACTCTGTGGAATTACAGCCGCAGACTAATCCTTTAGGAGCGATGGCTCTATCAATCTTTGGATTTTTCTAATGTGGAAGCTACTCAATTGCATCTCAGAAATCAGGGAGGTAATTACTCATGCAGACAGCACAAAATGAAAGAAAAAAATGCAAGTTCTGCTGAGTATCCCTTTTAGAACAAGCCGTGGAACAAGGAAAACAGCCTCTATAATCAGTCAAATTCTTCCACTAATTTTTCAGGTGTTGAAGGCTGTAGTGAGAATACATGCTATGAAAGTTAACAAAGCAAAGTGGCTTTGAGAGTGGGTTTTGGAAGAGAGAGAAAAGGAAAAAGAGATTTCTTATTTTTTAAGCAAGAATTCTGCAGGGAGTGAGGTTGAGTTCAGCTTTATTGCTTTAAGTAAATGTTCTAGGACTTAAGTGTGATAGTATCTTATGGATCATTTTCTGAAAGTCTCATCACTCAATAAATTAAATATATTTTAAAACTATTTGGCTAGTTACAAATAATTCTATTTGTAATCTGTGAGGTGAATTAAAAAATCCTAAATTTTGACATGGGATTTAAAAAAATCTAAGGAGCTATTATTAAAATAAGGGAATTGTAGGGAAGATGGGGCTATGATACTTACTAGATTGCTTCAGACTTAGTTGTTCCAGAAATCCAAAGCATCTCAACCTCCAGTTTAAAGCTGCACTTTACTATAAAGTGTTTGCCTTCAATCATGCAGGTACTTCAGGAGGCTTCTTATCACTTAAGTGAAGGGACAGCCACCATTAGTATAAAGTGGGCAGTCTTTAGATATGCCCTTGCTTGACTTTATTTTTGATATTGTACACACAATTATTATAAGTAAGATTTCCTCTTGATTCAATCTCCCATCCCCCATTCAGAAAATTTCCTACTTCAGGTTCTTATTTTGAATATTTGACACCAATAAGATTTCTTCTTTATTTACAGAGAAAAACAAGAGATAAGTAATAAGGTCACATAAGCTGTCAAACATTGTGACCAGTCATATGAATTCTTTTTTTCCCCTTTCTTTATAGTATTTTTTATTAGTTGCTCATGACAATACAATAATCTTGACATATCATGCATTTGAATCAAATGGGGTATAATTTCTCATTTTTCAAAGTGTACAGGTTGCAGAATCACATTGGTTATACAGCCACGTATATACATACAGCAATTACTAGTGTCTATTTTATTCTGCTGCCTTCGATAGCTCAGCTGGTAGAGCAGAGGACTATAGAATATTCTGGTGTAGTCAGTCATATGAATTCTAAAGGTGCTAACTTGTAGTAAAAGCTCTTTTTAGAAATTAACCATTTTTTAGTTGCCATCTATGTAAGAAAAAAAATTTGTACCGGGAACATGCTAAAAATGATATAATTATCTTGGGTTGTTGACTTTTAGGTGAAGCTACATCTATAAGGAAAGATGAGAAATAGTGTTAAAGAATATTAATATATCTAATCCAAATGAATGAGTTAGCTTCATCCTTGATTTTAGCAGTACACTGTTCTCCTGAGAATTGCGTAGTTGTGACTTTTGCAACCATTTAAAAAATCATCTGTGACAATTGGTCTTGAAGCAGGAGGTGTTGAGGCTAGTGTTTATCATGAGAACTGCTCATTTGTGTGGCCTTTAGGAATCATAGGCTGTTGAGGTTTCATTTTGGACAGGTTCCAGGTAACGCAAAAGTGAGCTTCTGTCCTTCAAAAATTCAAGTTGAGGTTCACAAGACTAAAATAGTGTGTGCAAGTCACGTTCCCTGTTCTTTCTTGCTCCATCTACTGACAAATGTTTTGCACCAAATTACCATTTTCTAGAATAGTGAGAAATCTCACCAATGGAATAGTTTTTGACTAGATAAGGGAGTTTCAGTCTTGATACCTAACATTCAAAAGAATGAATCAGAATTCACAGTATTGAGAAGCATACTTGTTTGGAAGTTGATATACATGAAGAAAGTAAAATGTAGTCCAGGGATCCAGATTCATTTTTGTCACAATGGCTTTTTGAAAAGTTCTCAATTTCTCCTTTTCAGTGTGCTTTGTCCTATAAACATCTGCAGGCAACTAACATAAAACACACACACACACACGCACGCACACACAAAATGTTATGGAAAAAGAGAAAGGTATTATAGTGTATATAGTAAGAAAAATTTCATGGAGGAAATGGCATTTCAAATGAACCTTGAAGCAGAGATTAGGATTTCTAAGAACAAAGATCTCAGTAATGCTTCAGGCAGACTAATCTGACCACAGAGTGTAATATGAATAAATATCAGTGGGAAAAGACAAGATATGAGCAATGGTTTTGTGACCAGGTTAGGGAACAAAACTAGGTTTGAACAGAGGTGATAGCAATGAGTATGAAGGCAGATGTGTAAAACTAAAAATATTGAAATTTGGGGGAATAAGTTGTAAAATTTAGAGCAAAAATGAAGAAACACATTTGACTTTTTCAGTTAAAAACTAAAAAGTAATGGTTTACTTGGAAAAAATATACATACCATGTTAAGATTGCTATTATAATTATGAAATAGGGGTCAGGTATTAAGAGCTAGATCTGGGAATCATGTCCAGTATGCACAATAATAGAGGCAATGAGAATAATTATTTCCTGAGTAGAAGAATGCAAAAAGAGAAGAATCTTATGGGCAAAAATTTAGGAAATGGTTGCATGTTCTAGAAGGGAGAATTTAAAAAGCCATCTAAAAGTAACTTTACTTATATTAGAGAACACAAGGCAATTTTCAAGGAAGTTTAGTTAAAATGGTGCAAGATTCAGAGATCATAATAAAGACGGATGGAGAATACTAATGAAGGTTAAGTTTTCTTTTTTGACTCCTTTTACTCACATTTAGGTAGATGGCGATACTCCATCTGAATAGGACAACTTCATGAATAAATAGCTTATACATACTACATCAATTTTTACTTTTTTTCTTTATGATTTCTACATGGTATAAGTGAATTAATGATTGTGAAGGACTGATGACCTAAGGCACTTTCTCATTGTTGCCCAGTCTTCCTTTTTCCTAATTTATTGAATTCT
Source organism: Urocitellus parryii (assembly GCF_045843805.1). NCBI lineage: Eukaryota > Metazoa > Chordata > Mammalia > Rodentia > Sciuridae > Urocitellus > Urocitellus parryii. Next base: position 210,522,829 of record NC_135531.1, on the reverse strand, counting down.
CCCCACCTCCTCCTCTAACCTAGACCCTAAGTGGAGACTCAGAAAACAATAAATGCATTTCCAGTTAGAAGATAAACAACATGATAAGCATTAGAAATTTTTGAAGCCATGTCTTCCTCTACTCAGAAAATATTCACTTCTTGTTTATTCAAAAATAAAATGGCATCTTTGGAAGGAAGAAAAACATATGTGTGCCCTCAAGAGTGAGCCCTCTGTCTACCAGGAGAACACAGCAAAAAGCTGGTCCTATCATTTTTCATTTTTCCTTTAGAAAACACAAATGCCTTTTGATGTTAAAATAAAAGAGGGCTGGAATTTGAATAGAATACATTTCTCCAGTCTGGAAATGTTCAGTCATACAAGGACACAAATGCAAAGAAGATTTGTCGTTTTCCCCTCAGGATCTTTACATTCTTTGTTAAGAGGGGGACCCACCGAGGGAAAAGAAAATAGTTTTAGGAAGGAAATGGGTCTAGAAATTGTGAAGGGCCGTCTGCGAGAATCTTCTTAGCTTTCTTTCCTTCATTGTAGCATTAAAATAAATAAACATCAATATAACAGCATACTCATAACTTCTAGGTACATGGGGAAAAGAGTGGAGTTGTTCTTGGCCATTAGCACACTGGTTCCCTAAGCAATGCTCTCTAAAGGTCAGTAAATGGTTCTTAGGAAGAAGACGATGTTGTTAAAACTTGTAGACTTATTAAATTGCTTAATTTTCCATATCAAATATTAAAATTTTTTTTCCAAAGTTAAAATAGAAACCTCTTGGTATTTTTTTAAAGAAGTACTTTAGAATTATGAATCCATGGCGAGTGAGTGATTTTTCCAGGCAAAGTTGTTGTTATGATTTAAATATGAGGTGTCCCCCCCCAACACTCACGAGACAATGCACAAACATTCAGAGTGAAACTGACTAGAGCTGTAAATTGGGTGGTGACTGTAGGTGGGTAGGGTGTACCTGGAGGAGGTAGGTCACTGGGTGTTTGCTTTTGGGGTTTATATTTTCTCCCTGGTGAGTGAAGCTTTTTCTGCTTCCTGGTGGCCATCCTCTGAGCTGCATTCCTTTGCTCCTTTGCCGTGCTCTTCTGCCATGATGTTCTGCCTCATCTCAGGCCCAGAGCTCTGAAGTTGGTTGTCTATGAACTGAGACCTCTGAAACTATGAGTTAAAACAAACTTTTTGTCTTTAATTGTTCTTGTTAGATCTTTTGGTCACAGTGACAAAAAAAAAAAAAAAAAAAAAAGCTGACTAAAACAGTTGTCATCTTGTTGAGAAATATCTCAGGTTGCTTCATTACCTAGCCCTTTCCCCATGTAGCTTTTTTACTTCTGTTGCTAAAATTATCCCTAGTTAATATTTTTGTTGGCATTTTGAGTGAGATATATTTTCCATTTTTATTAGTTTTTGATGTGAAATAAAAATCAGTTTTTAAAGCACACTTCCAGTTATTCCTACATGCACTTAATTGTCATTATTTAGTGGTATGATTATTATACAATGGTGATGGTTCAATTAAATGAAAAGTAAGCATGAGCATCAAACTGGAAATAATTTTGATATTAAAAAAATACCTATTTATTGGTCAAGCACTGTTGTAAGTATGTTTTCATGCTTATGTCTTTTTAACTTCACAATAACATGAGGTTGGTTTTGCTATGGCCCCTCCTTCATGGATAAGGAGATTAAAACACAATGGGGCCTCCCAGCTCCTTCCTGGTCAACATAGCCATAAGGGTAGAGTTCTGGGTTCAGGGACAATGTAGTTTGACAGGAATTTTTCAGAAGTAAACACTGTCATTTTAATAAACAAAATGACTATATAAGAATCCAAAAGAATCTACAGATATATTATTTGAATTAATAAGTAAATTAAGCGAGATTACTAGATACAAGATCAATTTATGAAAATCAGTTGTATTTCCACATATTCCTGATATCATACATTAGACAAATTAAATGTAAGAGTCTGGTATTTGTAATAGTATTAAAGCACCAAATTCATAGGAATAAATGTTACAAAAGATTTGTAATCCTCCACACGGAAAACCACAAAACAGTACTGACAAAAATAAAAGACAACCAAAATACGTGGAGGTATATGTTCATGGATTAGACACGTGGGTATATCCTGATGAATGTGACAGGCTTTTAGCCTCTGTATGAAATTGTCTTGCAAAATGAAGTATTGATAATACTCGTACATAACTATGAATATAATACATACATGTTGGGCGAATTCACAGCAAGGAACACCAGAATTCTCCATACGAAAGGGAATGTGCGTGTGTTTAGAGAAGGAGGGAGTTATGTTTTTGATGGTAGAAATTTCAAAGAAGGAAAATGAAAGATGTAAGAGAGACTTAAAATCATTTAACATTAGGAATAAAAAGCAATTTAGCCCTAAGGATAGCCAAATATGAGAAAAAGCATTATAGTTATAAGAAAGAAGGATTAACACCAAGGAACAAAGAGCAGAGCAGAAGTGACTAGATTAGTGTCATTACCTGGGCACATGCAATTGTTTTGGAGACAGCACTGGATCCCCCCCCCCCTTTTTTTTTTTTTGAGAGAGAGAGAGAGAGAGAGAGAGAGAGAGAGAGAGAGAGAGAATTTTTTAATATGTATTTTTTAGTTTTCGGCGGACACAACATTTTTATTTGTATGTGGTGCTCAGGATCAAAGGCCGAGCACATGACAGGTGAGCGTGCTACCTCTTGATCCCTATTCCTTAATGGGGGATGGACTTGGTCTATTGTATCTCATTTAAGAGGACAGGGTTAACATTTGGGTTAAATTGATAAAATACATAGAATGCCTAAATAATCTAGTACAGATTAAAGCTTGTCATTTCACAGTTTAAGAGACATTTTTGCACGAAGCAAATATAAATGTTATGAAGATAAATATTGATTTTGATATAAAAATAGGAGCAGAACTTAAACTAATAAAAACATGGTTACTCTAGACAATAAGAGAGTGCCATTTTAGATGGGGTGATAGTGTTTATTTGGGGCCATACTATGAAAATTTGTTTGGTTACCTTAGTCCTGTTTCCATTCTGATGTCTGCCTACTAGGGAGTAAAAAAACTGCCACCCTTGAGAGTTACTCCAGTCAGTACTTTGCTGTTGTTGTTCTAATATATTAACTAAAAAAGACAATGTATCAACCTCTTTTTAACAAAGTGTTCTGATTCTTATCAATAGTCCTGGTAATACCTGTGAGGTGGGTAGAAATCCTGGGCTGGGCACATGGTCTACTTCACTTCTCTGAGGTGCATATTTTTGGTTTCCCACTTTCCACTCTCCTCCACTCTCTTTTGTGACTCTGCTCCTCTTGGCTCCCGGTGGGATGCCACCAGTGGACACCCAGCAGGAGAATGAACAGAGGGGGGAGAGTGAGGGCCATTTGCTGTTCACTAGCACGGCAGGACTGCAGGGGTTGCCCTACACCCACCCACACTGAGGTAAAGATCTCTTTACCCAACTCTTCTCAGTGATGTGCCATCTGTTTCCGGCCCACTCCATGACTAATATGCTATCCACATATGTATGACTGTGGTGTTTTTTCCTATGTAAAAATATATGTTTTACGATAATTAACATTTTCATCTAAAGCTTCTAAGCATCTGTAGAGAGAAAACAAGACGTTTTCTTTTCTTTTTTTTTTTTAAGGCAAAACCAACAAAATATTTAGCTTGGCATTCTTTAATTTTTTAAATTGTGTTTAAACAAAGCAAAACATCTGGTAACTGGAAACAAATGCCTGTAGTCAATTTTTTTCATTTATTCATTTATGTATATTCATTAAATACGAAATTCTCACCATGGCAGGTATGGCCTCGGCCCTTTTGAAGTTTACAGTGTGTACAGCATATACTGGCAAGCAAGAAAAAGAGATGTGGTGAGGGCTACAAAAGAACAGATAGCAAGAAGGCTTATCTCAGGGGCATGTGTGCGTGTGAGGGGGGCATGAAGACACGATTATAAAGCCATTGTTTAAATTGAGATCAGGATGATGAACTAGGTGAATCAAGGATGAGAGAGTTAAGAGGAGTCATGCCAGGCTGGCTTCAGATCTTCTGAAGGAATTGGTCTCTACTTTATGGACATTTGCTTTATAAAAAAAAAAATCGTTTTAAACTTAAAAGTAACCCTATAGACTCATGTTTTTATAGACCCCTCTGCTTGATTTGTGAAGTTCTATTGAAGGCAATTAGGTCTAGAGGGAATTAGTTTTTGTAACAGTCTAAATGTGGTGGACTGGGCCCAGTAGGAAGGCAATGAAGAAGGGGAAGGGAAAAGTTTTCAGATGCAGCAAGGAAATAATTATATTCCAGGACATGATTATACCAATAGTACCTTATAGTTGATTAGGTGTGTGTGGTAAGACTGCAGTAATGTAAGTAGTTAAGTAAGACTAGCAGGTATGTGTGCAGAAAGACAAACTTATCAAGGAGGAATTATTTTTATCTTTTATTAGGTTCATGGCTTTTAGTCCTACTATAATCACATGTTTATGTTTTTAACTACATTTTAGAGATTCTGGTTAATTAGATCCTTTGGGGCTTGGGCATTAGTATTAAAAAAGAAATAAACAAATAAATAGCAACAAATTCTTTAGGTGTTCTGACATACCTTTTTTAGTTGAGAATCTGTGAGTCAGGTTCATTAGCAAGAGGGGAGACTTTCCATGTAGAAAAATCAAAGAGGCGTAGAGACAGACAAATTGATTTTATGATTAAGTAGTTTAGTCTGTTTCGTGGTACTGTAACAAAATGCCCGAATCTGGGTGCTTTATAAAGTAAACAAGATCTTCAATTTGGCTTATAATGTTGATGGTCCAAACAGCATGGGGCTAGTGTCCTGGCTACAGCTTTCTGGCAGTGTCACAACATGGTGGAAGAATTAGGGAACTGACCACATGCAAAAGAGATGAAGCCATGGATGGCCTCTCTTTAGAACAACTTGCTCTCAAAAGATCTAATTCAGTCACCAAAGACCTTGAAGGTCTTTGAAGGCAGCATTAATCTACTCATAAGGATGGAGAACCCATGACCTAGTTATGTTCTACTGGCCTCTACCACTTAATGATTCCACTACCTCAACAGGGGAATTGAGCTTCCAGCACATGAAACTTTAGGGGATAAACCATATCCAAACCATAGGACTAATAACGGTTAGTTTAATATGTGACCAGGAAGGAGGCATGAGATGAGGCTGGATGGATAAGATGTGCTATTTGGCCAACTATCTTGAATGTCATGTTAACAATGTAGAAATTTATTCTTTTTGTAGTTTCCTGGGAACAAACTCACTAAATCAGACATTCCAAACACTTACATGATTCAAGCTGGATTAAGAGAAATGGTTAAGGGAATAAATTAAAATAGGTAAAATACCTTCATTGGACTTGTAAATTATCATGGTAATTGTATAGATATTTTAAACTACAGAATTTTGGAATCTTAATTTTGAAAAAAAAATCTTTGCTGAATTTTTATGTGTAATATAACACATTTCACTTTTTAAAGGCATAGATTTCATAATATGAAAATTCATACTTCATTTATTTGGTATTTTTTAAGGACATCAAAAATTTGAAAGGAGAAAAGGAATGATATATTTTTAGAAACAATTGGCATTCAGGCCAGCCTTTGTGTATTCTGGGAGACTTATAGAAACCTTAAAACATTGCAAATTGATTTGCCAATAACCTGTTATTTTCTGTATTGGATCTATATTGTTTGCACATTTGCAAGACTAATAATAAACTTCGACTACAAAAATACACCTTACTTGAAGAAAAATTGTCAATATTAAAAGATACAGTGGGATATCTCTGTTTCAGGTTTAAGACTTCTGCTGAAGTCCCAGAAGCATGGAAGTGATGTAGTGCCTGTATCCCAGAGCAGTTTCATGGATGGAAATGCATCCTGTACAGAGTGGCCACAACTCCACTCTTAGAAGGGTTGCATGCTTGGTTTATTGCTCTGTTATGATCATATTGGCATTATTAATAATTTTTCAATATGGAGTTCTGCATTCCAGTTCCCACTGGGCCATAGAAATTATGGTACTATTCCTGATTGTATCACTTTATGGTAAATAGGACAATGGTCTCCAAAAGTGCCCATGTCCTAGTCCCCAGAACCTGTAAATATGGAAGGGACCTTGCATTTGAGATTAAATTACAAGTTTGAGTTAGGGATATTGTTTTGGATTATTTGGCGGGGACCAATATAATCATAAGGGTTATCATAGATGAAAGAATGGAATAGCAGAGTCAGTGTCAGGGTAATGTGATGGGAAAAAGACTCAATTAGCCATTGTTAGCTTTGAAGAGGGAGGGAGGGATTACAAACCAAGAATGCAAGCAGCCAGCAAATAAAAGGCAAGAGAGGAGGAGATTCTTCCTTGAATCCTCTCCACCCCTGAAAAAGATCCTGCCAAGACCTTCATTTTAACCCAAGGAAACACATTTTGGACTTGTAACCTCCATACTGCAAGACGATAAATTTATTTTAAGTCAGTAAATTTATGGTACTTGATTATAGCAACATGGGAACTATTCAAGTTGGTAAGAGTAGGAGCTAGAAACATGACAGGCAGACAGGGTGGGGACCTGCATTGCTATAATTCCCTGAATAATGTACCTGATGGACCAGACAACAAGTGATCAAACATGTGAACAAGCTGTTGAACAGCACATGATCAACATCCTGATTGGAGCCCCTCCCCCACGATCACCAAGTGTCCTCACTCTGATTGAATGAAGCAACTCTCCTCCACAAAAGTCATCAGCCAATTGCTTCAAAGGTCACCTATCTAAGCAATACTACCTAAACCTCTAGACAGTAGCTACTCACAAGCTATCCATTCCTAACCCCTCCCTCGTGGGAGCTGCATTTTCTCTCTGTGTAAATAGAGAAAGACATTCCATCACTGTACTTTACCAGCTCTTTCTTAGGAATCCATGAGACAAAGAACCTATGCCTCTCTGTGTCTCAGATTTATGGTAATTTATTATAACAGCACAGAAAATAGTCAAGTTAGGATACATAACAAAGTGCCAGAGACTGGACAGGTTATAAACAATAGAAATTTATTTCTCACATTTCCAGAGGCTGGAAGACTAGACCAGGGTGCCAGCATGTTGAGTCCTTGCGCCTCTTCCTGGCTGCAGACTGCCAACCTCTTGTGTACTCTGCTGAGGTGAAAAAGGAGCTGGATACTCAGCCTGTTCTCATAAAGGCACTAATCCTATTATGAAAGCTTCACCCTGCGGAACTAATTACCTGCCAAAGGCTCCATCTCCAAATACCATTGCTTCTGGATTAGGATTTCACCCAGTGAATTGTGGGGTGGGAGGTCACAACTTGTTCATAGCAGAAAGTAATATATATTTGTGTTCATAGACACAAATAACACTATTACAGACACAACATCTTTACTCATATATCTAGCACCAGGATCAAAGACTCAAAAGAACTAGGGACCTAAACACCTATTTGGGACTCTCCAGGTGGTGTGGATTCTTTGTGGCAGTGTCCTCAAAATAGATGGACTAATTACACAGAGACTCAGGGTTCCAAGTGTGAGTGTTCTCTGGAAAAGGTGTATTAATTACCCTTCATAATGCAGATCGGGAAGTCACACAGCCTTACTCTGCCAAACCTTATTGGTTGAAGCAGTCACAAGGATGCCCAAATTCCAAGGAAGAATGCATAGGCCCTGATCTGAAAGAGCAGTAACAAAGAAAGTTAAACAAAAATTTAAATCAAGTGTTTTAAAATGATCACAGATGGTTTGTCTTTTTCTTATTGAATTTTACTAACTCATTGCTTATTATGGCTATTAGTCATTTGTACTTTATTGTTTTTTCAAGAAGTTTTTGTCAGGCTTCCATGTCTTGATATTCTGTTTTTGAAATTTAAAATTTTATATTCAATGAAAAATAGGTAAAAATTAACTAAACAACATCTCTGAATTTTCAGAGACCGAAACCAGATTTAATTCATTATTAGATAACACCTCATTTTCAAAATTAAGCAGACACAATGTTATACATTCCAAGTTAACAGTGTATCTGTTTTTTTTTGGGGGGGGGGATGGTAATATCTCTGTGTTAATTTAAATAGTATTTGAACCATATCTAATTTGAGACTATTTCTTAATAGTAAAAACTACAGTTATGATAGAATCAGAGTATGATAATCAATAAGCATTTTTCTGTTTTTTAGGATTCAACAATATACATATTTGATTTCAGTTGATTATTTTTTAACTCAGCAGGGCAAGATTTTATTTTAAGGTATTTATTAAAAGAGTCTATATTTTAAATAAGTGCAGATTAAATAATTTATTCATTTCTATTCAAGTTATGTTCTTCAAGTGCTATAATTTCATTTATACTTTTTGAATAAATCTATATGTTAATGGATGTATTGTTTTACATGATAAAATATAAACAATTTTAATCATCTTGCATAAAAGCTTTGAAAGCCATTAATTAATAAATATGGATCAATGTTCAAACCTAATGTTCTTTTAAGAAAGATCACCTATTTAGCACTCATGTATTTAACACATATATGCTTCAATATATTTGATTGGGACATTAATAAAACCTTATTGCTTATATTAGCATCCACTTGTATAAAACAATTAACAGGCAAGAAGAACCAGGCACAATACATTAATCACTGATATAAAAAGCAGAACAATTTAAAGAATTTGTTAAAGATAATTACTTTTGATAAAAATAGGAAAATCAAATGTAACATTATTCTCTTAATTAGTCTATATACATAAAAGTATAAGGAGGTGATGCTCAAAGACCATACAAAGGGAGAGGGGGAAGGGCCTGTCATAGCCAATTCATAAGCCAAAGTGATTACGCTTTGTGTGTTAGCAAAAGACTTGGATCTTCATTATAATGATCGATAGTGTGTTTAAGCAACTGGTCATGTCTAAAAAGTGTTTGTTTATTTTCAAAGAATGCATATATTACCATTTTAGAATTCTTTTTAGATTGCTCACAGATGATTTTGGATCACACAAAGGGAAGGCAAGCAGTACTGTGGTTGTAAAGATATCTTGGATACATAAAATTCAAATTTGATCTGTTAATCTATCTTCTGCTTTCCAACAAGGTGTTCAGATACATCCCATGGCAGTTGTGTTTTTATCAAAACATCAAGGAATGCAATTCTTAGAAACTATACTTAAAATGGTTTATTTTGTAAAACTTTCTCCAATGGCTTATTGTCAGTTTCTGGAGACAGGGTAAAAATAAGTAAAGAGCATCAAAAAGGGCAAATTCCCAGTAACTTAACTCAAGACCTGAGAGACCATTGACTAAAGTGTCTCGGTCAAGTTAGGACACTTAAAGTTAAGTATGCCAAAAGAAACCAGTAAGAATACATTTCATAATGGCTCAACAGTAACTCAGCACTTTTGAAAATATGGAAGTCAAAGAGAAAAGGGAAGTGGATTCTGATAGTAGTGACAGGATAAAACCAAAGAACATTTCACCCAAAACCTGATTTAATAATGCTAATATTTACTTTCACTTTCATCACGGTCAAGGTTTTCCCTTCCACCTAATTTGCCCAATATCCCTTTCTTTTCCTGGAAAGTGTACAAATGTCAGGGCCCGTTGGATGGCAATTTGCCTCTGGGTCAGGGTTGTGATAGTTCTCTGAAATTCAAATTTAACTAGGAATCTTGTTTGTTATGTGGCACCCAGGATGGATGATGAGGCAGAGGTAAAAGAAATCCACAGCAACAACACCTAAGTACCAAGTCCCTAACTTATTGGTTGTTTTGAAAAGAAGATACTTCTCTCCATTTCCATTCCATGGACTCTCCAATTTAGACTTTTCCCCTTCTCTTTGCATTTTACCTACTTGCCCTTCTTCAAAAAAGTGAAGAGGCAGACTATGTAAAAAAAAAAAAAAATCTAGATTAAGATTTCAAACTGAAGCCCTACTAGTCTGAATCAATTTATGACATACATATTATGTAACTCCATATTGCTTTTTTTTCTACCATGAAATAAATTTAAATGCTCTTCTTCATTTCTCCAATATAACTGTTTTAGAGAAATAGATGATTTTCTTTCAATTCCATTGCCAGATTCATCTTAACGGTTAATAACCAAGTGGGATCCTCACACTGATCCAATAATCTCTTTGCAGTTACCTTTTGTCACCACGAAAAGTTTTTATTTATGACCATACCCTCATCTGCCCTTTAGCCAACACTCAATCCATTTAATGTACATTTATGTCCATTTTGTTTTCCTCCTTTTTCAGACCTCAATCTCTCTACCAAGACCTTGATCTTTGATGTGGAACTTTGTCAAATGCTGTCTGAAATGTAAGAGCGCACTCTCCAGTGCATGAGGACAAAGCTGGAGTCTTCTGCTCAAAGCAGAGGCTCTGAATGAATAAACATTGGCATTTCATGGTGGGGCTCTCTGTCAGACACAAGCTGCTCCAGGTATGAAATTTTGATTAGAAATTTCAAGAGGTGCTGTGTGGAAGGGCATCATTTGTCCTTTGTCTAGTGATTTCACAGGTTACAATAGTACTTTCTCACACCATTTGTCAGTAGGCAGAAAAAGACGACAGTTGGAGGCAGGGGTGCTTTGGCTAAACCTTGTCTGAGACTAGACTATGGGAGTAAAGACTCCTTTTGTCCAGAAAAATACTAGTTGTACTGAAGTCTTAGGGATGGATATATTTGACTGCTTGTCCTGGAAGTGGCTTGGTAGACTGTAAATAAATATTCAGTCTTTTTTGAAAAATCTTGATTACATTTTAAGGGCTGCTTTAGGTCTTATCAGAAAACATATGCTGTCTATTCTAATTTGCTGTTGGATGAATGTAGTTCTTTAGAACACAGTATAATTATATATACATTACATGCATATGCTATGAGAAGAGTTCTCTTTTAAGAGCTGAATAAGATTGGTAACCCATAGAATGTCAACATTTTTATGCAGTTAAGTTTGCAGTTATAAACTTCTTCAGACTCAGTTAAAATTCTAACCTTTTTCATTTTTCCCTAGTCTTTATTTTAGGAGTAGAGTGTCAGAGAATGTTACGTACAAACAGTCACCTACCTTGCTTGGTAAAGAGGCCTGAGGGAAACTGTAATCTAACCTCCGTCTCTTCTTCATTCCCTTCTCCAGAGTCTGAACTCTGAGTCCAAGATCAGAATCGTGAAGGATATTAAAAATCCATTTCTGTTAGGCTCAATACACCCCAACGTTCAACAGCATTTTCCTGCAACATTTTCTGAACTTTATCTTTAATGTTGACATTCATGTTTTTGAAACATGCATATTTAAAGTGACAGAATAAGGGATGAAAGTATTTAAGTTAATGTAGAATTTTTGATATAATTTTATAATCTATTCAGCACCAACTTGAAAAAATGCTCAAGTAAAACATATTAATTTGAAAAAATTTTAAACCCTACACAGGCATTGCATCATAATATTTTATGAGGATGAAGCAAGTTAATATATGGTAAGTGCTTAAAACATACAAAGTACTACACAGATGTTGGCTTTGTTATTAATACTAGTTTAAGCCAATGAAGGTCAGAACTAAATTCTTTTTTTTTTTTAATCTTTATTTTATTTTTTTATGTGGTGCTGAGGATCGAACCCAGGGCCTCACACATGCTAGGCGAGTGCTCTACTGCTGACCCACAACCCCAGCCCAGAACTAAATTCTTGACTCTTTCAAGTTCAATGCTTGCTACTCGACTTGTCTTTCCATCTGTCTCCCTTGTTCCTCTGGCTATCCAACTCTCTCAAGTCCATAACCTTTCGGGTATCCTTGTTGTCTTTCTCACATTCCCCATGTCAATAGGCCTGTTGTTTTGTTGTCTCCTAAGTGTAGGCTAAATTGGTTTACCTCTCCCCATCTCTACTGCTAATGCTTACCACTGTGATCTGTACTTAGGATTACTTTACGATGTTCTTAAACGATCTCTCTGTTCAATTATTGCCCCCTACAATTCATTCTAAATATGGCAGTGCAAATGACATTTTAAACACAAATACATTTGTATTACCTATGAAAACTCTCTAGTAATCATTTCATGTAATCTTCCAAAAATTCAAACCCCTTTCTGTGGCCCATAGGACCCTACGTGCCCTGGCCCCTGTCTACTTCTCTGACCTCGGGTGTCACAGGTCTGTCTGTAATGATACTCGCTAGCCGTGGTGGTTGTCTTCCTTTTCCTTAATGAAGCACTTGAACTCATTTCTGCTTCAGAGCATCTGCAGTTGCCATTCTCTGTGCTGGAAACTCCTTTTCCTTTTGGTTGGTCCCTTCTCATCATTCGGGTTTCTGTTCAAATGCAGCCTTTCTGACCCCAATTTATTATTTGTTGCCGCCCCTCTTTCGTTCTCTCTGGTTTCCCTGTATTATTTTCTTTATAACACTTCTTAATGTGTGAATAATTACTAGAGGAACAACTTCCTTACCTAATTACTTATTTGTCCGTGTGCTTGTTTACATTTCTTTGTCAGCTTCTGGAGAAAGAGATCCTTGAGAGCAGAGACCCTGTCCTGTCTTGACCATGGAACAAAGACTGGTGTACCAGGGCGTTCAATAAATATCTCCTCCATGAATACATTTCTTTCTTTTCTTCTTTCCTCCCATCCTCCTCTCTTTTGCTTTTTCTTTCACTCTTTTTTCACAGAAGGAATATGAATGTATAAATATTTATTCATATGCAAAAGGATTTGTACTTTTAATATGATTAAGAAATATTTACATATTAGTATGTTTAGCTATAACCTATACTTTTAAATAGTTGCAAGGTATTATATTATATGAAGGAACCATGATTTATTTAACCGTTCCATAGTGATAGACGTTGAAATGGCTTAGCAATTTTTTTCCTTCAACAAGCAATCAGTACTGTAGTGAGTTTCATTATTTGTTTTTCTTTGCTCACGTATGCACTCATTTCTCTAAAATAGATTATTATAAGCAAAGTAATTTTACCGCTAAAAAATTCTCACCTAAAAGGCTCAACTAAAAACACAAGAACTTGTCTGAATTTCCCACCTTTACCAAAACTAGATATTAATATCTTAAAAATTATTTCTCATTTTTTTGGATAAAACATAAAATCTTATTTTTAAGTTGTGAGGTTGATAATATTTCTGTAAATTTACTGGTTATTTATATTTATTCTCTCAGTTGTTTTCTCATACTTTTATAATCCATTTTTTTCCCATTTCATTTTTTTTCATTTTGCTTTGTATGAACTAGGTATAAATTCTGATTATAAATATTTTGATTCATATACATTGATTCATATATCTTTCCTGGTCTGCACCTTCGTTTTTATCTTTGGTGATAATATCTTTTCAAAGACCAAAGTATACAACTTTGGCCAAAATTTAAATATTTCCTTCTGAATTACAAATTTGAATTTTTTTAGAAAAGTCTTATTCATTTCAGGAAAAATATTTCTAATTTTTCCTAAAGTTTCATATTTTAAAGTTTCACATTTTTCTCTCTACCTATCTAAAATATACTTTCAGATATGCTGCATGTATATGTTGCATATTGGTATTGATTTCTATATTATTCAAAAAATGGTCAACTGTCAAATGGTCATTTTAAAATCATTTTTTTAAATGATTCAAATTCTTAAATGTTCATATAGCATTTGCCTCTTTGTGCACTCTATTCTCTTCCATTGATATATATATATATATATATATATATATATATATATATATATATATATATAAATTTCTTCAAAAATGTTGAAGAAATGTAATGAACAATTATTTGTTGAACAAATAATTAATTTTTAAGATAATATTGATAGCATATAGTATGCCCATATTTAGTTATAAGTCCTATCACATAGGTTTTATAATCACAAGACAATTCATAAGAATTTCAAAAATTCCAATATACAAAAATAAAAGAAACTACATTACATTATTTGAACATTAGATGGAAAAATTAGAAATGAACCATAAGAAAATGTCCTATTGTCTCCATAAACTATCCATTGCAATAACCTCCCACACAACTTTTTTATATATAAACATGAAAGAAAACCAAGATGGCAAACAATTTTGAAATGAATGACAGTGTTAGTGTACAACAGCACTTTTGAGTTAAAACCATACAAGTTTCAAAAATATAATGCATAGTCATAATTTAAGAAAGCATTATATGCATTTTATGTAAAAAAAAGCAGCTAATAATTATCTTAAATATAGTATTTCTGGGAGCCTTAGTATATGTCAGCTATGTTTCTAACCCTAGTACACATAAACAACTCTTTGAAGTAAGCAATTATCCTGATTCCTGTAAATAAGAAGCTAAAGAGCAAGAAGCTTATATCCATTGCTTAAGGTCACCCTGTTAGCAAGTCGGTGAAGTTGGCATTGATTCTAATTCAAAGTTGATAAAACAGGGAAATAAAGTAGGCCACAGAATGAAATTCTAAAGATTGTTCTTCACAAGGACCAACTAAAGCAACCAAAACTGTAGTAAGTCTGATTAATTCAAAAGAAGTCTGAAAATTCAAAAATAAACAATAATAGCGAAAGTAAAATTACAAATGCCAGATAATTTTAGATTTTAATGGGAATACTATGCCCATCTTGACAGTTGTAGATTTCATAATTTGAATGAAATTTATATTATAAAATATGAGTGGATGGATAGAACATAAAATTACAAATTGACTTGAAGGGGGAATTTAAACAAGTCTGTATAGGCCAATCTGATGGAAGAAATTTAAATACATTAAGAATTTACCTCTGAAAGTGAATGGACTGGCATAGTTTTTGAGGTGAAGGCACTCATTTGTTCAACAAATATTGACAGATTCTTTTTCATTGAAGTAGTTCATCCATGGAACAGCATGCTTCTATCAGCTAAGGCCACACAGGATATTCTCCCGCAATATAATCTTGTGCGGTAGCCTAAACCTGCTCCTGCCTGCAAGTCCAAGGATTCTCATGTTTTTCTGTGGCAAACGTAACAATCTTGTTTGCTATGAACTGATTGTCCCCATCAAAATTCATATTTTGAAAAACTCAATCTCCATTGAATTTGTGAAACAAGTAAGGTTAAACGAGGTATCAAGAATGGGATCATGATCCAACAGGATTCATGTCGTTCTAAGAAGAGTCAAGAGAGCTGTTATGATTTAGATACGTGGTGTCCTACAAAAGCTCATGTGTAGGACAATGTAAGAAAGTTTAGAGGTGAAATGATTGGGGTATTGAGAACATTAATCAGTGCATCAATCCACTGATACGGATTAACTGGGCAGTAACTGAAGGCAGGTAGGATAGCTGGAGGAGGTAGGTCACTGCCTGTGGGGTTTATATTTTGTCCCTGAGAGAACTCTCTCTCTCTCTCTGCTTCCTGATTCCCAGGTTCTGAGTGGCTTTCTTCTGCCATGATGTTCTGCCATATCTGTGGCACAGATCAATGGAGTTGGCTGCCTGTGAACTGAGACCCCTGAAACTATAAGCATCAAATGAACTTTTCCTTGGCTAAAATTGTTCTTGTGGAGTCTGTTGGTCACAACTGTGAAAAAGCTGACTGAAACAAGTGCCGTCTTTCTGTCCTGTGACACAGTGAGAAGGTGGTAGAGCCCTTACCAGAAACAGCAATGGCTGGAATCTTAATCTTGTGTGTTCACCGCCAGAGCTCTTGGGAAAATAAATTTCTGTTGTGTAAGCTGCTCAGTTTATGTTATTTTTTATGGCTGCCTGAGCTAAGACATTATCACATAAGATACCAAAACTTGTGTGAGGAAGAGGAGTACTGCAAACAGATTTCAGAAGTAAAATAATAAATTGCAAAACATGACTGTTCCCTTTAGACTAGCTAAGTTGGCAGAAATATCTCCCCACTCTTGGGGTTAAGGCTTCTGTTTTTTCACAGAATTTTTTCTAAACAGTAAAACACAGTAAAAAGTCATTATTGTTGTTCTTTAATGATTTAGTGTTATATTAGCTTCTTATTAACTGTATGTGAATGAGACTGAGAAGAGTTTATGAAGAAGACATCAGAAAAATGAGTGGTAGTTATACAGCTGGTGCACCTTTTATACAATGACAGGGCCACAGATAGAATTGAGGAGTTGAGGAGGCCTTACAAACTATAAAGTCCTTTTTTTTTTCCCACTGATTGGAATGCTAAACCTTGAGTTCCAAAGTGGTTTACCCATCAACCCACAATTGTGTCAGAAATTGCACTTGAACACACATATCTTCACTCATAACATACTACTAGGAGTCCATAATGTGTTTGTAATGAATGACTTCCACGTCATAGTTTAGATGAATATCAGTGGGGGAACATACTTGCAAGGTGTATGAAATATTGGCATGTATATATATATATATATATATATATATATATATATATATATGCATTTTATCTATTTATTTATTTGTTGTAATTAGTTATACCTGACAGCAGAATGCACTTCAATTCATAGTACCCAAATGGAGCATAATTTTTCACTTCTCTGGTTGTACATGAAGTAGAGTCACACTTTTCTGCAATCATGCATGTACCTAGGGTAATGATGTCTTATGTATATATTTTCCTTTGAAACACTTATTGTCTTAAACATACAGAAAACAAAATAAGTAATTCCCTCCAATGTACTCTGAGGATTACAGTTTTAGAGAAAAGATTTGCATTTAATCGCTGCCCTTGATATTACTTACCCTCCACAGGTAGATGTCACCAGTATGTGTTGAGCATAATAATAATAAAAATCACTATGAGTCAAAACAATATATATTTTACCATATTTGACAATACTTTCTTGCTCTAAAAGTTTTTATTTCTTCAAGTTAATTTGTAAAAGACAGGTCCTTACAGCAAGGATAGTACAAGAAGGCTCCTCTTTTGACTTGGGATGATTCCTTCATTTCTGTTGCTGTTGAGTCTGTGTTTGCCAATACTTCTCTTGTAGAGAGATTTCAAAAAAAAAAATCCCAAATGTTTTGAGAATACTTTGGAATTTAACTTCTGCCCAGAATCTAATTAGACAGGAACCCTGAATTTGGGAAAATGGTCTTTAGAGATGGGTTATATATATATTTATTTTTACCCCTATTCTCAAAAAGACTCCTCAAAATATTGTCTTCATAAACATCCCTTCTCCTTATTTTTGGCCTTTTCCATAATGGTTTAAAAATTCTTCTAAACAATAAGAACAAATGTTATAAACAAACTCTTTCACAGGCTTTGTCTTCATCACACCCTCCTTCTCTTCCTACACTCTGAATAAAACAAATACCTCACAAAGCAGATTTTCATGAAGCAAATGCAGAGATCATAAGCCTAACAAAAATAGGACATGGATCAATTTGCCAGAACTTGTCAATACATCGAATTCTTCAAAATGACTTTTCTATCATATCTAAAGGAAGCAGATCCTATTAGCAACAAGCCAGGCTGGCAGTATAAAGGCTGTTGACCATTCCGGCATTGATTCTGCCCACAGAAGTATGCAGCACGTTGCAAGTGGAATTTACCCTTTGGCCTTTAGCTCCCCCTCTTCTCAAACCAAGAAGTATTGTTTGCCCTGAGACCAACTTTTCCACCAGCTAAAAGTGCTTGTAGCTTCTGACTAAAGGATCTTAAGACAGTTCCAGAAAACACATAATTTCTTTTCTTATGAGTACATGGGAAAAGGCTTAAATCTGCCAGTTTTTAAGAAAACAAAACCACAAGTAGCCTAGATTTTTGTTTTTTCCCTTCATATTTTCAATACATTTTTATTTCCAAAGTATATTAGAAATTAAGACACAGAATTATATGTAACTGAGAAGATGCAGTGAGTTCCAGTGTTTAGATTTCTACATATTCATAACCTCCCTAAAGTTTATTTTTCTTTTAAATTAAAGAAATGAATTAAAATACTTGGGAGATACCTGTAGAGTTTCTAAAGTTAAGAGCAGTATGCACAAATAAAAGATATCCATTAGGTAGAAGGGAGAGTTTTGTCAGTTTTTCTCCTAAAAGAGTGAAAAACATCAACTGGCCCATTAGAAAAGTAAGTTATATAAACAAAATAAATACAATATAAGAAATAAATTATTCCAAGAAAATAAATAAAATTCAACATGGAGAAAAACTGACTGAATATGTTGATGCATACCAATATAGAGAATGTTACTGACCTTTTTAATAAACTGCCCGTAATTATGTTTAAAAGATGTGTCCTTACCATGTGAATATTAGCTGTGGAACCTACTTTTAGCTTTTTTATATTTGAGAAAATAGAGAAATAAAATAGAAAATTGTGCAAGTTTGTGTCTGAGAAAGGAAGAGAATCAAAATTCACCTTTGTGTTTCTCAAACCTTTCTGTTGCTGCTGAATACTGACTGAGCTACCTGTGATAAGAACAACAAGAAATACATGGAAAAATAAAACTTTCATGAAGTAAATGACAATGAAAAGAAAAAAGAAGAAGAAGTAAAACTAGAAAGAGTTAAAATACAAAATGTGATTTTCTTAGTTTAATCATCTCAAATTTCAGATTAAGAGTTGAAATTTATTTAAGTCTCTTTTGTTGAGGCATAAGGAAGGCGTTCTTGTCAGAAATTTGTTCACTTTTCTTGGCTGTAGTAAAATTATAAATGCCGTACAAATACTGTTTTTTTTTTCATAGTCTGCCAAAAAACATGGCAATAAAGAGTTAACTAAATATATCCCCATCTCAAAAGCACTTTAATTTGAATTTTTGAATAAGATTGTAGTTAATTCACTTTTAAATGCTATAAACTTTCTTAATTGTAAGAAGTAAAAATGGAATTCATATATGAAAAACTGCATGGTTTGTTAGCGAGAGTATGAAAACACAGACTCGAAAATTATTGATAATCTTGTCCTAATGTGTTCAGAGATAGAGAGTGATGTCAGATGTATAGAACTACCACTGTAGTTCTATATATTCTGCAATCTCATTCATGTAATTGTACAGGGCATTAAGGCTAACCATATAGCATCCTCCTGTTAAATTTTTTGGTTTGAATTCTAATGCATGTTGGCTTTTGTTATGACAAGAAACAAAAAACTTCTTGGAATGGCAGTGCTCTATCCCAAGGAAATGTAATTCCTGGAATATATACTATTTTTCAGAGAGTTAAAATTTATTTTTAAAAAATTGAAATATTTCCCAAAGATTACATCCTCCAAAATGAAGTTTCAAAAAGATCACAAATTAGGTATTCTTTTTCTTGGTTGGAGGTGATCAAGAAAGGTGCAAAAAATACAGAAAAAGAGCAAAATGCATTTAATTTTGAACAGTTTTATTGATGCATAATTTACATAGAATAAAGTTCACAATATTTAATTATACAATTCAATAGTTTTGAAAATATAAGATTTCATAATCTACACTTCGAAAAGAATGTAGATCGTTTCTGTTACCCTAAAATTTCCCTTGTGCATTTTTGTGGTCAGTTCCTTTCTAGCTCCAACCTCTGGCAAAAACTGATCTGATATCTATCTTTGTTTTTTCCAGAATATCATATAAAAAAGGATCATAAAGTATGTAACCTTTGGCTTGTTTTCAATTAGTATAATATTTTTGAAATTCATCCATTTTGTTATGCTTATCAATAGTTTTCTTTTTTTTGAGTTGAATGCCATTATATTAAACAAATTACTTACTCAACAGTTGATAAATTGGTAAACATTCCAATTTTTGTCAGTTGATAGTAAAATTTTATGAATATTTGAATTCATGCTTCTGTAGGAATATATATTGTATATTTAATTTCACAATTGCCAAATTCTTTTCTGAAGTGGACAATACCATTTTGCATTTCCATAATTATTAAAGTTTCAGTTCTTCCACATTCTTGATGTCTTTTGTCCTTTTACTTTTAGTCATGCAAATGGCATTATGGAATAAAAGTCTCACCCTTAAATTCATCTGTTGCAGTCCTACCCACCAACAGGATGGTATCTGAAGGGCCTTTCAGAATTAATCCGGTTTACAGTCATGAGGGCAAAGACTCCAGAAAGGATTCATGTCCATCTAAGAAGAGACATCTGAGCCTTATGAGGGTACAGTGAGATGACAGTGTACAAGCCAGAAAGAGAATGACATCTGCTCTCTGTCATCTGGATCATGGCTTCCCATTTCTAGAATTATGAGAAATAAATGTTGTTTAAGCCCCCCAACTTACATTATTTTGTTATGACAGGCTGAGTTGACTGAGACTAGTGAGTATGTGGTAGTATCTCATTGTGATTTGAATTTTTGTTTTCATAATAAATAATGATGTTTGCATTGTATGTACTTGTTTGCAATTCATTAGGGGAGTACCTTCTCAAATCCTGTGCTCATTTTAGTTCAACTTTTAAATTAGGTAGGTTGTCTTCTTATCACTGAGTATAAGAATGCTTTACATATTCTGCATTGAACTATTTAATATTCTTAAGAGACTGAAAGTTTTTCATTTTGGGCGAAGTTCTATACATCATGTTTTTTTTCTGTTTTATAGATCTAGCTTTAAAAATAATCTTTAAGAAAATTTGGACTATTTTATGGTCACAAAGATTTTCTTCTGAAAGTTTTATGCATTTAGAGCTATGGTATGACTGAAATAAATTTTGCAAATGATGTATGATAAGGGTCAAGGCTTATTTGGTCTTTTATAAGTAAATATCCAACTGTTTCAATACTATTTTTTGAAAAGATTATTTTTCCTATTGAATTACCTTCATACTTTTGTCAAAATTAGTTTATGATACATGTGTAACTCTATTTCTCAACTTTATTTAGTCTCTTGACTTAAATGTCCTTTTACTGAGACCATAATTTATTTATTACTGTACCTTCATCATAAGTCTTTAACTAGGATAATGTAAATTCTTCAACTTTATTCATCTTAAAGATTATTTTGAATGGGACTGCATTTAAATTTATAAATCCTTTGTATACTCTCTCTTATAGCAAAATTTTTCATGTATAAAATTACACATATCTACTTTTTCACTAATTTTTTTTTCTAATTGTATTAGAGAAATCCAATTTTGTATTGTCAGTACATAGGAATACCATTAATTTTTTTGTATTGACCTTGCATTTTGTGAGCTTACTAAACTCACCTATTTTAGTGCATAAGGAATAAAGATTAGGATTTGAGACTGGTTATTTCAGTCTGATGCAATAAGATAAAAAATCCAGATATTCTTCATAGCTCAGTCCCAGTATATTCATCATGTTTGACTTTTGACCTCAGATTTAACTTGTCAAGGTCATAAAATGGCTGCCAAGTTTTCAAGCATCATATTCTCACAACACAGAAAAACCCAAAGCCTTAATACTTCTTTTTATGGGTGTTTGCAAAAGACTCCCAAAATTACTTTATTCACCTGCAGCTCATATATCAGATTCCATTGTATACTCATCTTTGAAAAACATGATCAAGTGGGTAATATTTCCTCTTGTCTGGCTCTCACTAATCAAAACTCACCCACTAGGTCTGAAGAAATATTCCTTGTCCTCTTAACTATGAGACTGCCCCATACCCAAACAAAATCAAGTTCTCTTCATAAGGAGAATAGGGGTGAAGGCTAATGGGTAATCAAAAAGAGAGATTTTAAGGTTTCTAGTAACCTTAAGGATACTTTTACATGCTTTAATTACATGATAAGACAATGGTAAACGAATCTTTTAAAACTTAACTTATATACATCAGTGTTAAGAGACAGGAATATAATATGTTGTCTACCTCAGTCATGAGGGCTTTAAATCAAATATTTATTGATAAATTAGTGAAACATCAGTCAAGTACAGGACTATAGTAATTAAACAAGGGTGATTTTAGGAAAAAAAAACCAAACCATTGCTTCTTTTTGATAAGCTGTACTATTTAAGGTTTCCCACATTTAGAAGATTAAATTTAATCTTATTTGAGTGAAACAATGGCCAAAGCAAAAGGCCTTATTTATGTTATTTTTGGGTCTTATAAATAATGGCAAAATACTATGATTTTATCTGTAATCTTAAAAAAGAAAAGACATTCAGGTAATCAAAAAGAAACCAGCCAACTAACACATAGGAAGAAAAATAAAATAACAAAGCATAAGGTTGGAAAATTGTTCATTGATCTCTTAAAATAGATATTCAATGTGAAAGTGCTTGAGACTCCAAAAGGCCTACTTAATTAAACATAAATTCAGAATAAGCATTGAACTGAAAGTTTAGACAGTTCTTTTACTTCTTTTCTTACTAAAAAAGCACAGTATTTTTGGTGTATGTGATTCTATTCATTGAGCACCCTTCTTCCTAAAAATATCTCATGTCTAAATACCTTCACTATAACCCTTGAGATTTAAAGGTTAAAACTTTAAACTTGAAAGAGAAGAGCATAATAGTATTATTAATAAATTAAACCATTTTGTGTTCAACTAGCAAATCTTTATAATTTTATAATAGTGACTTTAGAAAATCATATTTCTGGTATATTTATTTATTTATTTAACACAGATAAATATACTGCATGTTTGTGTGTGTGTTTGTGCGTATCACACTGACCCCAGCAAGTGTGATGGTTATAAACTCGGATACCAAGAAAAATAAACCTGCATTTAGAAATATTTTATTCTTAAAAATTGGTATGTATAGGGAATCTCTTGGAATATTCAGAACAGTTAAATGGATTGAGGCAATGCACTACACTTTTACCAGCCTGCCCAGTGTTGGCTTCAACTAAAGCATGTGCAGAGCATGGAAACAGTTTTTGTGCCCAGGAGCATATACAGTGGTAGACTCCTGTACCACCTCAGTCTATGAAATGAGGGAACATCACCCACATATCCCAAGGTGAAGAAAGGCGAAAGGTTGAGACCTGACCCTCTGTGTCCAAAGGGCAGTGCCCAGGAGTTTGTAGAAATTGCAAGTCGAGAGAGTATATTCCCAGGAGTGGAAGGTAAGAAGTAAAAAAATATTAAGCAGACCATTGTGCAGCCATTATCTAATCCTTTCCCAGATTCTCAGCTCATATAATATTTGGATCTTCAAAGTAAATATATATCCACCATGACATAAAAATTCCAGATGGTGAAGTTTTCCTTCTAAGAAGGAAAGAACTTGTTTATTCTTCTTTTTCAGATCAGAGTGTTGGTGGGGGTCAGTGTAAGATTCTGTGGAAGATGTTGGGATATAATTATATCCTCCATGTTTTTATACTACCGAGTCTTCCTACACTGACTCTTGTCCTGCAACTGATAAATATACTCAAATACTTCTCCTACTGAAGTAAAACTGTAATAGTTTATATGTGAAGTGTCCCCCAAAAGCTCACATGTGACACAATGCAAGAGGGTTCAGGTGAGAAATCACAAAATGATTGTGAGAGCCTTAAACTAATCACTGAATTGATCCCATCAGTGATTAACTGAGTGGTAACTGGAGGCAGGTGGGGTGTGGTTTTGGAGTATCCCTCCCTTCCCTCCCCCCTTTTTGATCATCTTGTGAGCTGCTTCTCTCAGCCAAACTCTTCTGCCATAATATTCTAACTCATCCCAAGTCCGGAGGAATGAAACCAGCCTTCTCTGGACTAAGACTTCCAAAACAGTGAGCCTTCAAATTATCTTTTCCTCCTCTACAGTTGTTCTGGTCAGGTTCTTTCAATCACTAGAGTGAAAAAGCTCACTAAAACAAAAATAAAACCATGAAAAACAATACAAATAAAAATCTCCTTAAACTAACAGCTTCCATCCTTTGTTAGCTAACTCCAAAAAAAGGTCTTTTACTACTACTCTCTAACTGTATTTACCTCTAAACTAATTGTTCTAGCAAAACTGTAGAATGGTTTTCTTTTTTTTCATTAGTTGCTCAAAACATTACAATGATCTTGACATATCATACATTTGATTCAAGTGGGGTATGAATTCTTTTTTTTCCATGTGTACAGATTGCAGTATCACATTGGTTTTACAGCCACGTTTATACATACAGCCATATTAGTGTCTATTGTATTCTGCTACCCTTCCTATTCCCCCCTCCCCTCCCGTCCCCTCCCATCACCTCTCTCTCTCTACCCACTCTATGACTGTAGAATGATTTTCTAATTGCCACATCCAGTGTTCTCTTCTTAGTTTTCCTTGACTTTGCCGCTCTGAAGTGATGGGCATTTTTGACTATTCTTTTCTTTTTAGAATTCTCAATTTCCTTGGCTTCTGTGAATCCACTTTTTCTTTTTCAGTCTCAGCTTTCTGATTACTTTTCAGTATATTCTTTGTAGTTTCACCTGAAATGACATCATCAAGTGACCTGATCTCTCACACCCAGTTTTAAGTACTACCTCTATGCTAGTTCCTTTAATTCTATATGTACTTGCCAGACATCTCATGTTTGTTGCTTTGGCTACTGGCATACGCAACTGGAAGTGTTAACATCTGAAGCCCAAATATCATTTAGAATGTAATTAAGTTTACCAAAATGAACCTATTATCACATTTCTACACTCAGTCTGTTTCCTTTTGTGAATGATACTACTTACCCCAAATGGAACATGGTAGTCAACTTTAGCTTTTACAGCACCTCATTTATCATTCAGTCATCAAATCTAACAAGCAGCCTTCTAGCATAATGATTTTGATCAGTGATCTATGTGGACTGCCTTTGTGTAAATCATGGCACTATTATATTCTAGGTATGTATCTTTTGCAAGTTCTCTAATCAGTCTGTGCCAGTCTCATCATCTCTGATATGGGAATGATACAGCCTGGAAAAGTCATGTGAAGACAGGTGTTAGTCTGATAATACAGTTTAGTTCAGGGGTTGGAAATGCAGGGTGGGGTTGACAAGCTTATTAGATTTTTCTTGATGTGTACTTTTTCAACACTTGAAAATACAATGTATTGTTTTGTAATATAAGCAGTGAATAAAGAAAAAAATGAAAGCAAATTATTTAACTTAACGACCTTATATCCAAATCTCTACTAAAATCCCAAAGACCATTATTCTGAGTGGCAATTATCATAATATCATAATCTCCTAATTTCCTAATGATTATAAATAGCCATTATCAATAAGTGCTTCCTAAATCTTCCATTGGTGCCTATTTTTTTCTATGTCCTTTACCTTAGTTCAGAAGTTTAACAATGAGGCAATATTTGAGGTCTGTCTGAAGCATACTGCTAGCTAAACATAGTAAGAACTAAAATTCTGCTCATTTTGGTTATAGACAATTCTCTGAAATACTGCAACTTGCAAAAATCTTTAAAGGAAGAAAATATTTTTCAAAATTCTAATCAACTTGGGTTTTGCTTTAAAATATAGGCACCCCTGAATGTGCACACCAAATGTGATATAACTGAATATTGGAAAAATAAAAATATAGCAACAGAATAAGAAAAGTATAAATATTAATGATAATTATGACAGCTCAACTGAATAAAATAAGTAATACAGGTCTCATAGTGGGGTTTTCTCTTCCAATAATGTATATTGCATTCAATTGGAGCTTTATTCTGCTTTGACCCTCTTTATAGCTTTATTACAGAAAGTGTTAGCCTATATTAACCACTTACTAGATAAATATAGGAAAACTGCCTGTCACTTATCGGTTTATCCATTGTCATCTCAAATAGGGCTGAGTGGTCTGATTTCAAAGTGACAGCTGGTGGTGTCTCTTCCTGATACATGCTAATCCAGTTTTTATTATGGAAAAACTGCCTGCGCTTTCAGTCAGCGAAAGGGAGTTACTAAATGTAATCACTAAGGAGGAACCTTGGGATCGCAAACATAAAAGACTAAAATGAACAGTTTTCTCATTACAGAATGGTTTCCTGATTAAATACAGATTAAGGGCAGGGAGAAATCATTTAGAGACCTAAATAGCATTCTCCATTGTGTATATACACACTGAGTCACCGATATACTCCATCTTTAAATGGATATTGGTATAGAAGTTACATGCACATAAACATAGGTAGAGACATAGTCATAACATTTACTCTCTTAATATGGTTATAAAATAGTTTAAGAGATCAATCTCTATTTTCAGAGTTAATTTTTTTTTTGGTAGAGGCATAAAAGAATTATCATTTAAACCAAGTCTGACTTTTTGTTAGATCACTGCTGTGTTTCTATTGTATCGCTCTAGTGTAGACTGAACTTGTACCAGAGAAAAGAAGGACTGCCACTGTCTTTTCCTCACACAGAAAATGAAGAGCTAAGAAAATGACTATCAAAAAGCACCTGGTAACTAGGGTATCATAACTGCAGGAGACTCACCAGAAATGAGAGCATTTAGTGTATATAGAAGCATACCTTCTCTGTACTCTACATTGGAATCTTGATGACATTTGTACCATATAATAAACAGCTCTCTTGAATTTTAACTCCTAGCTGTCAATTGAAAAGGCCACCTAACTATTTCATTATACTGTAATTAATAATATGCTTCAATAACTAATAATTTCTCTGCTTCATAATTTATCAGCAAGTTGAATTACTTACCCAATTCTTACTGCTAGAGTAAAATAAACATCCTATCTGGGAAAGGACAGGTAGAAGGATGGAAGAGATATAGCATCAAATCTAAAAGAAGTGATCCCCTTCCCTTTGACTCTCTAGTTGTTGTGGCCTCAATTATCTTGGCCCTCAAATCACAAATACAAATAACTGTGCTCCAGTTAGGTAGTTATGCCAACAGATGACCACTTGCCAGTTCAATTAGCCATCTGACCCCGTTTTCAAAGTATAAGTGTTGACTGTTTCTATATCCTTGGTACAATTTGTGCCCACATGCAATTCTGGGTGCTAACTTGCTGGCAAAAGTAACCCAAGTCAAAGGTCTAGTGGAAGCCTCTTTTAAAAACTAGCTGTCAGTGTCAACAGCTCTTCTTTTAGCCAGCCTGAATATTCAAAAAACACAGATATTCATGCACAGAATCAAAAAAGTTAATTTGAGAAAGCAGACCAAACATTAGCATACCTACAGGGTGGTAGGAGATCATAACTGAAAATTGAAAGAAGTCACAGTCAATCAAATGGCAGACAATGGTTTCCATAAATGAGCACTTCTTTTGCATAATTTAAATGTCTTTTTGTTATCTATAACTAAGGAGAGGCTTTATAGATCATTGTGGCAATGCTGTGATCAACATCATCAGATGCTTTTGGCACTTTGATGAGTTCATATAAGGAGAGTTGACTACCAGATCTGTACATTTACATGCCTAGAGGCTATGTCAACATTTACAAAATGGGTTTCTTCATTTTAAATTTTTCTAGAAATAGTGTTTGGCATTTGTTTGTTGTTCACATTCTCAATATTATAAACAAGGATTAGAACTCTTAAGCACCAATGTCAGAAATGGGAGAAAAGAGATGATACATAACATGGGTAAAATTATTTACCTACTACTCTGCATTGATTCAATTAGGCTATTGTGAAACAGACTTGTGTGAGACTTAATGGTTCTCTTTGGAGAATGTTGATACTATGCAATAATATATAAGATAATAATGCATAAAATGAGGCTTTCCCTTCTAAATGCCCCATATTTTTGTTCTATAGCTTGCAGAGTATTTTCAGAACAGCCAAAATTAGCTCACAGAATCAAAATATAGTAAGAGTTAAATTCGTATTTTGAAATAGGAAAGAGAAAAATAAATGACAGAACTTCTGCAATAGAAAATTAATTTAAAAGACAACAATAATGGTTCACAGAGAGTCTGATTTAATTAATATCTATGTGCATCTATTAGTCATTCAGAAAGTATCTTATTTGGATAAACTTGTCCTGACCTTACAAGGACATCATCCACAAATTTGGGGCAGATTCAGAGATCTGAATTCTATTCCCTAGGATAAAGTACTCAATGACTTCATTAAATCTTAATTTCCCCATTGGAAAAATTGACCTTAAGACAAAATTTTTCTTCATAGTGTGAATGAGTTAAGATGTAATAAGTAAGTTTGTAGTTTACCATTCTCTTATTTCAGTGTTTTTATTCTGGATTTATAACTGCTATCTTAGATATAAGCCTGCAAAAGTAGGATAGGGCCATGCAATCCAAACAACTCATTAACTCTCTTAGAAGTTCTGTTTAAAAACTTAGTTTTAACACTCCGTAGCTTTCTGGTCATTTTCACTTCATGTCTTGTCATTACTTTAAACTCAAGTATTTTTGGTTCCTCTTAATTTTCATGTCCCTGCTCCTATTTGGTCAGGTCAAACTTGTGAATCCTGTTTTTGTCTGCTGATATCTAAACAATTAAAAATTTCTAGTGCACTTATTTCAAAACCCTTGTACCTCTTTTTTTTTTCTTGTCCAATTCCATCAGTACTCTAGCTCATGATTATAAAATTTCCTATAAAAAGGATTTTTTCTCCTTGATTTTTAATAAATTATATATTCACTGTGAAACACATAAAGATCCAACCAAAGTAACACTAGCAAAAGCCTAGCATTTTATCTACTGTTAATGTATTTGCATAAATTTGTTTACCTATGAATACCTTTTACATTATTAGCATCCTGTTTATAGACAATGGTGGTATTATTATCATTAATTTTTCAGGAAAGAATACTCAGCTACACAAATTATTTACTTTCACCAGATATTCCATTTAATAAGTATATTTTATAGGTGAATATTAATTATTTGAACAAATGAGAAAACTATGTTGTTCCAAATATCACAAGCTGTACTGTGCACATTGACCTACCTCTTAAGTCTGTCTCCCAGACACCATTATTTCTTCCAGAAGCAATTACTTCTGCCAGTCTCCTTTTTATTCTTCCAGAAATAATTTTTCTCTTGATGTATAACCAAATAATACTATATTTACTTCCATATGCATCAACATACTTTTTAAAAAATTCTATTTTAAGAATGTGTACACATATACAAACAAGATTACTAAAAAAATAGTCCTATTCTGTTCATTGCCTTAAGATGGAAATTGTAATAAATTTAGCAAAGTTAAATTGAATCACAAAAGTTACATTATTTATTCTTATTTTTAAATATTTTACATCAGAATTAATGAAATGTCCCTGTGAGACTCTTGCAATCTAAAGAGTATTTATTATGTAAAAGGTACTATAATGGAGTCCATTTTTGACAGAGCAAACCCCTCAGTTCTGTCATTTCTTATCAATAAATATGTAACATTTTCTGAAATTTCATCACTCTCACTAGTATCCTCTTTAAGAATAACATTGTTATTCAAATATGAAAAAATTTACAAATATTTTTTCTGCTCATTTATTTAGTTCCCAAAAGTGTTCAGTTAATATCTCCCACTGTGACTGTATGTTTCAAAATCTTATAGTAGTTTTTTTTTTCTTACATTTTGAGCTGTAATTTTAGGCTCAAACACTTTTAACATTATTATATATTCCGGATGAATTGTTCTTTCTCTTAAAAATTAATGTTTCTTTTCCTCTATATTATGTTTACCTTACAGATAACTGTCTGGTACTAATATTGCCAGGCCAGTTGCTCAGAGTTGTTATTTGGTTTTGTATGTGTCTCTTACAGAGAACATGTGGACAATTTTTTATATATATAATTTAACCTGAGAAATTGTTATAAAGGGAAAATATTATCATCTTGAAATTTCTTAGGATAACTAATTAGACTGTGTCTCTATCATTTTAATTTGTGAATTTTGCTTACAGTATTCTTATTTATCCTTACCGTCTTTTATTACATTTGTTGACATTCTTTCCTCCCATTTCTCTGCCCCAGATTTTTATTTCCGGGAACTTATTAACTTTTCTTTTGGGAACTTGTTCTTTCTCTCTGTTTCTATCTCTTTTTTTTTTCTGCCTCTGTCTCTCTCCTCTGTTAGTGATCATCCTCGAATTTCTAGCTTGTCCCTTTTACCTAGTAAGACTATTGACTTGTCTGTCCTCTGCAAACCATATAATAATCAACATTCTGGGGCTGGGGATGTGGCTCAAGTGGTAGCGCGCTGGCCTGGCATGCGTGCGGCCCGAGTTCGATCCTCAGCACCACATACAAACAAAGATGTTGTGTCCGCCGAGAACTAAAAAATAAATATTTAAAAAAAATTCTCTCTCTCTCTCTCTCTCTCTCTCTCTCTCTCTCTCTCTCTCTCTCTCCCCCCTCTCTCACTCTCTCTTTAAAAAAAAAAATAATCAACATTCTGTAGCTAAAATTTTGGCCTTGTATTTTCATTTCCATAATGCTATTGTCTTATGTTTTTACCTCATTTTAATCCCAACAAAACTATTTATAATTATTACAATCGTTTTATTTTATATAATAAATGTTCATTGAATGAATGAATGCAGGTAGAATTTTAAACTCACATCTATGCTCATTATATGCTTGTGTTCTTGATTTCCCCTCAGATACCTTTTTTATTTTCCTATCTATAATTGTACGCATAAATAAAGACTTGGTCTTCCCTTATCTGGTAGATTTTTCAGAAAAGATTTATGAAGAATGAAAGCTGCATCCCTAGTTTATAGGTTCAAACTCTTGGAGAAATTTCTCCTGGGCTCCTTCAACATTGACTTGTAATGATATATGTTCTACTTTAAGGTTTGTTTTCTCATTGTTTTAGCATTAAGTATTTTCCCTTTCAACTTAATTTTAAGAAATTATACATTACTTAGCATTTATAGGTACTTAAGAACTTGCAGTTGGAGAGGAACTTATACAGGCTCCTTTAAAATTGTTGTTAGAAACCAGATGCATATTTATGTATACACATTTTAACTATGTAGTTTCACTTAAAATTATATTGGAAGCACTTTCCTCACATGACCAAAAATTACTTGTAAATCTCATTTTGCATTGTTTTATAACATTTTTTGTTTAGAGATAGATTT
The DNA here is from genome assembly GCF_045843805.1 of Urocitellus parryii. Classification (NCBI taxonomy): domain Eukaryota; kingdom Metazoa; phylum Chordata; class Mammalia; order Rodentia; family Sciuridae; genus Urocitellus; species Urocitellus parryii. Next base: position 210,491,945 of record NC_135531.1, on the reverse strand, counting down.
TAGAGATAGATTGAGTTTGGTTTTGGGCTCTTCCTCTTTCATAACATTAATATTTTGGACAAGGTATTAATTTCTTTGCACCGGTTTCTTCATTCATAAAATGGGAAAATATAAAGTAAGCAACTGAATTAATAGTTGTTGGACACTTAGAGCTATGTCAGGTATCTTCAGTGCTCAATCAATGTCATCTCTTTTAATTTCATTTTGTATCATCACGATCATCTGCCAAAACCACCACCACTATCATCATCACCAACATTAGCATCATCATATTATCAACCCCAGTAGGAAGAAATTATCTGTAAATTCAGAAATAAATTGTCCTATTTAGTATGCTTTTGTATAATCTACTTGCATTTCGTTTTCTTAAAAGACATGTCAAAAATTTAAGAACATTTTAAAGCAGGTTTGATATAGTTTTCCAAATGTTTGGTGATATGTTAAATCTTTGCTCCAGTTTCATTTTTCTCCCAAATTTCTGTTGGTAGTATGTCGTTTTATGTACCCTTGGTTCCTGAATCCATTCTTTGCTGTGGCACACTGTTTAGGTCTGCTCACAGGACTATGTTCCTCTCCTTCTTCACCCAAGGACTTTCTCTAGTGACCGAGGTGGTTGCTTGAACACTCAGAGTAATCTGAAAATGCTGGGGAGTTAGTACCTCCAAGGACAACCTGCAATCAATAAAGGGTGAGAACGGATGGATAAATACCCCTGATAGGATAGGTGATCTGGGGCATTTATTGGATAATGAGGAGATATGCTCATGGCTGATGGTGAGGGATGTTGGGCCCTGGTTGCCCACAGTGATAATCTGCTTTTTAATGCACATGAAATAATTTCTCTCTCTTTTGCATTTTTCCTCTTTTCATTACTTACGCTTATTGATGTTTCTTTGAAACAAACTACCAAGCTCTCAGTTCACCATTTGCTTTTACAGAAACTCCAACTAATACACTATCTTTAAAGTTTTCATGTTATTAAAATGTTTTCTTATTACTTTGCTCAACAATTTTCCTCAGTTCCCAGATAAGATGCTATCTGATTTGAAAATTAACACTCACCTAAGTTTGTCACTCCCTCTATTCTTCCTGTATGTCCCTCTATAAAAACACTTTCTCAACTCAATGGTTTACTCAGTATTTGTAGAAAGTCACACGCTTAATATCCTTTATGCCATTTATGCATATCTCCATTCTTGCCTAGGATGCTAGGCCTGTTTATCTTTTTTGTTTGCTTGCTTGCTAAATTATGCTCTTTTTTCAAGATTCATCTACACTCTGAGCATTTCCCATACTGCTCTCATCAGGGAATTTTTATATCATACTTCCCCAGTCTAGAGTGTGACCATTTTCCTATTCTGTTTGTTCTTCACATATCTACCTTGAACTGGTCTATTCTGTCAAATATCCAAAGCTTAGTCCCTTGGGTTCTACTTTTAGTTTTTTTATGATAGTTATTTATTAGAGGAAAACATTCCATGTATTGAAGAGGGAAACAACACAACTTTCCTGTAAGACAATAATCAACGTAAAGATTTTGAAATATTGTCTTCTAGTTTTTACCTTTGCTTATTATGCACATATTATTTTGATACATAATGATCCAGAATTTATTTTGAGGCTACATCATATGGCAGGCATTTTGGTAAGGGATACAGACACACACATATACACACATAGTGTGCTGCAAATGGAGTGAAAATGCTGATAATTGAAGCATTTATATATGAAATACTTGAAGCCTGAAGAGTTCAAGTAATTCTTATTTTATTCAAATACTATTAGTAGTTAAGTTGGGACTCAAATCTAAGTCTTGTTGGTTGGAAATGTTATGTTCTTAGCCACAACTCCATATTGCTTTTCTCATTCTTATGTTCTGTCTCAGGACTTAGGTTCATAGAAATGGATTCATCATAATCTTCTGTGATGAAACCCTGGTCATTAGTCCTTCTATTTTTTTCTACCTATTATTTATTAATCTATCTTCTTTATTATCTATCCTCCCCCTCATCCTCATCATCAATCTTTCTGCATAATTCAATAAAATTTCACAAATTCTCTATGAAGCCTGAAATTTAATAAAAACCATATCCATAAGTCTTCCCTCATTCTAGGACCCTGAATCCTATAGTACCAAATACTTTCCTTTCCTTTTTATATATTCTTGTTGCATTTGTGTAGTCTTTGTGTAGTGTGTTTGTGCTATTTTCAACTTTGTATAAATATATCATGGTGAACCTAGTTATTTAATAGATATTATGATTAAACTATGTTGTTGCATGCCACTATAAAAATCATCTTGACTGCTGTATAATATTACATTATGGGAACATACACGTTTGTGTCTCTCTTTTGCTTATAAACACTAGACCTTCTTCCAAATTGTTATTACTGTGGAGCCTTTTTAAATAAACATTTTGGACATATCTTTTCTTCCTTTATTAACCATAATTTTGAGTTCAATATGGAAACTTTATGAACACAAACATTTATGATCTTATTAAGTGTTACGATTATTATTTTTATAACTAGTCTATTCTACAAACTTGATACTGCATATTTCACTTAATTAGCTCAATATCATAATTTATAGATAGTACCCCAATTTTTCTATTGCAAATAATTATGTGATAAACATCTTTGTATTTACAGACTTTCATGTATCTGAGACCCCAATCATGATCATTATGAATTATTAGCAACTAGACACAGACTACAAATACTATATTTTTGCTAAGATTATATATTGTATGTGTGTTGTTAATTTTTACATTATGCACTATTAGAATAGGCATTATCAGACTATGCTTTTGTTAACTGTTGTGACAAGAGAGATTATGCTTTTGAAACAAAAAACTGTCTAATACAATGCAGTTCTAATTTTTGGCTTTAAAAAAGAATAAATTAATTCAGTGATGAGGTCAAATGATCTTATTGACACAATATTTGATGGAACTCAATGTGAAAAGTTGAGTTTCCTTATATGAAAGCATGTAATTTATGAGTTGGAAATGGTTCAAATTTCTTTAGAGTAGGACTAATTTATATTTATTTGACTTGAGACCTGTGAATATATGTTGTAAAAAGGAGGCATGATTAACTTGATTTAGAATCTAATAAAACAAGATACATAGGACCATGTATAATGGTTTTTTTATTAAATTTGAGGGTCTACTTTTGATCTCATTTCATTGACTCATGGTATTACAAGTTCTTCACACCTTGAGCCTTATGTCCTTGATTCTTTAAGGCTCTAATTGGCAAGAACTACTTCATCATTTTTTTTGATGAATTTTTAAGGACATTTTTACCCATCATAAAAAATGAACAATTATCATAGTTCCTCCTAAAGTTATCTCATCTTATGCAGTTGCCACTATTTAAAAATTAGAGTGGTGTCTATTTCCTAACCTTCACTAAAGACTGTGCCAACATAGTAAGAAAAAGGAGAAAATGAAGATGGTCAGAGTGAATGTATGGATCTGTACCCTGCAAAGTTTTCTTAGTGGCAGGTTTGCATTAGTTCTGGATTATTTCATGCCTCCACTGGTCAAAGGCCACATGTTGGTTAAAAAAAAAAGGATACTTTTTTATTTACCCGTTTTGTTTTTGGTTAACAGAATCAGGCTTTAAATTATCTAGAATTCCTTAAATAAGTGATAGTTACAAATTTTACATTGTTTAAAACTCAGTGATCAACTGCAAAGATATAATAAAATTAGAATAGACTGTACTCAAACCATTTAACACCAGAATTCATGTAAATCTGAAAAATGATGAGCAAACTGTTTAATATACATCACCATATCTTAAGGAATATAACTGTGAATAGAACCCATAGAGCACATCTTGCCACCATCTTTTCTTCTATTATAGTAACAAGTGTAGACATCTGTGATAAAGCAGAATGTTCAAATTTCTGTAAAAATAACCTAAAACCACATTATCTTCAGATTTTTCCAGTGTGGAAAAAAGTAGGTAGGTAGAAAATAAAAATTCTATGACAATGACACTCAGTATTCTATGTAAATAACTTGAATAAGAGTTATTGATAATCATTTTAAATCTGTGCTTAGTCATTTGCGTAAGAGAGCTGTGTGTAATTTATAGTGTCCTAAGAAACAAGAATCAAATTCTATCACCTCAGTTTATACGAATACAAAGGGACATTATTAACATAAGTAAAACTAGCAACCGGATGTCATAGAATCAGAGGGATGGAAGCTAACATTAATAAGTTTTTAAACATCTGAAGCAGTTTTTTTTTTTAAATAATGAAAATTAGTAAAGTTACAAACAATTTTATATAATATGAATATAATCTGATACTCAAGTTCTTTGTCATTATTTAAACTTCATCAAGGTAAAAATATTCTTGATATTGTGGAATGAAATTAAAATATTTTTAAAAGGTTTAAATATAAAAATACCAGAAAGAAGAAAGTGAGAAATTGAGATAGGGAGACCCTTCATTGTTTATAGAACTATGCATATGCACACATGTTCTTACTGTTGTGGTGAGAAATTATGTCATTTCAGATTTTCCTATTAATATTCTTATTTGGTGGATTTCCCTCAGCACCTTAATATTATTTGAGCATAATTTTTGCAATATAATACAAAATGATTTTAGGTTAGATTTTTGGTAGAAACTAGCCAGGGCCCATTTGGCTGCTACTTTTCTTGGAAGAGGAAAAAAATAAAAGCTTTATCTTAATTAAAGTTTAATTAAGGATCACGTTTGGCAGTACTTTTCACACCGATCTACACCAGCAGATTTTCTAGGGCTTAACTTTATCGTGCAGAAAATCCTCTTTTATTACTCCCAACCTGTTGTAAAAGCTGTTGGCACAGAGCGCTGGTTGCTTCATTCAGACGCCTTGTTTGCCACTGGAAATATCCCAAGTCTCTAGAGATAGCACCACAGTGGTTCAATTTAATATCTGTCCTATCACTACAAGACTCCAGCTCATTATTAATGATACTATTCATTAATTTCTTGTTGGGCTGATGTTGTTATTTATTAAAATATTAAAGAATGCCCCTGGGACACATGCATAATGAGGGACACCTCAGTTTCATGAGCTGAAGGAATGAATGAACACACTACAGATTTACCCACCCTGCGCCGCACCATTCCTCCCTCATTAGTCCTGCTACATCTCTGAGTGACACTGTAAATTCATTTTGTGCTCTGTCCAATCAGAGCTTAATACAAATGCAGGGCCCTTTTTTTTTTTAATGAGCCATTCCTATGCAAAATGAATTGACTACTGTCTAACTCATCTAATCTGCCTGTATTTTGGGGAAGAACTAAATTGCCTGTATTTATATGGGAAATAAATAAAAGTCGACATATTCTTTTTTCCTTTTCAGTCTTACATTTGGAAAATTTCAACATAATAAATTCTCCATCTTAAGAATCTGCCACCTTAGTTACTAAATCCCAGCATGACATTTAAACATGTGATCGTCTTATTTAAAAAAGCCTAAACAAGCAGTTTGTACACGGCAGTGGTCATTTGATGTGTGTTTGCACATGCATTCAGGTGCAGCCTACAGAAATTCTAAGGATGCTTGATGTATTTGCTCACCCTTTTAATACATGGGTATTTAAAGATATCCGTTGCGTGTGTTCAAACGTATGTGGCAGTATAACAGAGGAGATATTTGAAATGTTATCACCATTTTCAACTTTTTGGGTAATTAATAATGTTAAAATGCTCTTATTAGAGAAGAATAATCTTATTTTTATTATCTTGCTCATCAATGAATGTACAGGCTGAAATCTGCATAACAATTGAGGTAGCATCTGAAGGCAAAGTTTTAATTTGTTCTATATGGTTGTTATTTTCTCTCCTGTACAAATAATTACTTTGGTGAAGAAATACCACACTGTTTTGAGGGGATTAACTGGGTATAATTGCAGCCTGTTTTGATCCCTCTTTTAATAATGGATTCTTTCAATCTATATCTGGTAGAGCAGCTTTGTAGCAATAGTTTAAAAGCTTTTATAGATGCCTATGCAGCTTTATATCATGAATTTATACTTGTTTGTTTCTGAGCAGAATCAAAAGGCATTATATTTATCTGGTAACATCAAAGGTATACATTGCAAAGCTTTACCCACCTCTGCTTATAATAATGAACTGTGGTCATTTTAATCCCTTCCAATAGTGTGTATTTTAACATATATACCTTCTACAATATATTCGGTTGAAATTGGAGCTCATACCATATAATATTTGGAAATATTGACTCATATAATGAAATGAATTTTACTAAACAGTGTATAGGCATTAAAACATTACTTGTAAAAATACACTAGGTATCCTGCAAAGTATTTCATTTGTTTGAAATTTATAATTCTTGAATTATTAGTAAACTGATTATAATACTCTAGTATATTTCTTTTACAATGGTGGCTTAGAAAGGCATTGATTTTGAGACCATATTTTATCCCAAGTTCTAATTAAGATACATATTATATTTCTATTTTAATTTAGTAGATTAGTTATGTTCAGGAAGGGCGTTGGAGTTTATTTTCAAAGCAATTGGAACTGTAATGAACAAATGGTATGTTAGACTCACAAGGCAGAATTTCAAATATGGTTTAATGAAACTTTTATCCTAAAAAAGGTTTGAAGAATATATATGCACACAGAAATATAATAGAGGCTGGAAATATGAAGGTTGAGCAAGTAATGGTCAAAATTTTAACAGAATCAAAAGAGTACAAGGAAGAAGAGGACTGTTCTCTTATTGTTTGTTTGTTTATTTATTTATTAACAATCTCTGACAACTAAAATGATTCTTTTGGAAGAATTTTTATGTCAAATAAAGGAATAGCCAAAGGAAAAAAATGTTACTATAATTACTGTGAGTTACATTATTTTTGGAAATAAATGCTTTGCTACCTTAATAATTGTTCAAAGCCCTTGGGGTGGAATGGTAAACAAAGAACCTCAGATAATGGTGGAAATGTTCAGTGTGATGGTGAGACTGAGTGGTGAGGAGACATGGGGCTGGGTGGGGCCAGAAAAGTGTCTTTATTTCTTTGGAGAGGGAGCTGGTGGGGAAATATGGTAGAAAGAGAGGCTCCTGAAGATGGGTATGCCTTGTGCCTTTCCTTTCAAGATGAATGAAACTTTCCATGTTACCAAATGTTTGGGAGAGGACTGGATGTGAAAATCAATGAAAATCTTATTTTCTGACAAAGGTGTAATAGCTGATACAGATGTGGGAATGGTGAAGTAGAGAGGATCCACAAAATTGGGATTGGATGCAAACTAATAAGTTATTTTATGGATAGGTATCCCTCAGTGAAAAGTGTTATAACTACAAATTTCTACAGGTAGGTCCAGAAGGACTTATTCCCATATATACTTTTCAATTCAACAAGCTCTATAATTTACAGACAGTGAAAAACATTTGGGGGTTAAATAGCAGACCAAATTACATACAAGTTAGGACGGTTAATGTAATTTCTAGTTTATCATGTTTACAAAAGATGTTATAGGTTCATAATGTTAAGTAGAATTAAATATTCCAGAAGATCAGAGGCAAAAATATATGTAAAATATATATTTAAGGGCAACACCAGTTTTGGGTAACACAATTCCAGGATTTACTTAAACAGATAAGACTGATAACATACAAAATAAGTCAGACATGTCTGGATCAATATCTCAGACAAACATTTTGCATGGATTAAACACTAGTAGAATATTTTAGATACTCATACCACTCTGATTACTTTCTATGAGAAAATATTATTTTCCTACACTAAGTATTTAAAATTTTGAAAGTTTAAATAATAAAAGGAAAAAATTTATGGTTTATAAAGAAAACACTGTGATTTCTCTCTGAGATTCTCTGCAAAATTCCACATTAAAGGATCTACATAATGGTGTATTATCTTGAAATGACTGAAGTTAGATTTTGAGGTCATCATGTGTTAGGATTTACAAATGTGAAATATCATGAGATTTCTTTGGCAGCATCATCTTAATCCTTTGGATTAACAAGTATGTGCAGAAAGTACTGTTTCTTTAAGTCAACTAGTCAATATTTTTGTTAATTTTTCACAGAGTTAATTTGAATATCTGAAGTTAAAAGTATAATGTAAAGAATGAATGTTCCACAGGCAACTATTTAATATTATTTCAGTATAGTACAAAGAGGACACATCAAGTTATAAACTTGTTCTTCAATGCCTTTTCTCATATCTATGAATAGTTGCTTTTAACCAACCATCTTTTTTTATTAACCTTCTAGTAGTAAGGAATCTTTCTATTCTCCAAAACTATTCATTTTTAGGATAATTGTTTTTAAAATTTATATTTGAATCATATATGTGATTACTAATTCCACAGGATATTATACATATTAAAAGAATCTCTTTTTATTTCCTAGCCATATCTTACCATGTGCCTTTAGAAATGAATTATATTTGTACTATATTTGATACAGATTTCCTCTACAAATAAACCAAGGAGTTTTAAAAGCTTCAGTAAAATGGTTAATTTAAATTTTCTGATTGAGAAAAAAACAACTTATAATATTATCCCTTGAAGGAGAGAAGAAATCAGACTGGAAACTTGCCTCTGATTTTCTGGAGATTGACTAATTTAATGATGATTTAATGGAAAAGTTAACTTTTTACACAAGGTTACGAGATAATTTTAATCATAGACAAATGGAAAAAAAGATTTTGCTCTTTAAAATAGAGGCAGCAAAATTAAATTACACTCCTGTGATTAGATAAGAATTTCCATGGTATGACCATGAAAAGTGATAATTTATCAATATTTAACTATTTGAAGAAATGAAATTTCCTGATGAAGTGTATTTACCTGTACATACATAACACACTCAGACACACATGCACACACCCCTTAAAAGAAAAGAAAGAAAGAAAAGTTTTGTCTGTTAATTTTGACTTCCTGTAGCAACTAGAGAGAATTTACTTCTAAGATTTGTAAATACAGGACAGTTTCCAGTTTTAAAAGAGAATAGGGATTTTATTTGGTAATAATTCTGAACTTTTTTCAGTATTTCTCAATCAAGCTGTTTAAGAAGTTCCTTTACTGTAATACATTTAGCTATTTCTCTCTATTCCATTGTGTAGCTGATTAATTATTCTTAAGTCTTTTTTTTCTTAATAGAGATAAAAATGTTATCTCTAAGCTGAACCATTCTCTTGGTAAGCATGATCATCTTCATGTTCCACACACACACAAACCCAAACATGGAAATACTACTTTGTGTGGTAAAATGGAAGAAGAGTATTTCTACGTCAAATTCAGACTCCAAAGCAGGGGTCCAGCACAGGGTCTTGTACCTGACAAAGGTACCTACTAGTTCTGGATGAAAGGGCATGGTTGCCATCATCACAACTTTAAAAGTCACTCCTTTTAAACTTAATCATTTCCTACGATCCATTCTGAATTTGTCACTTCTAATTATTTTTTCTTTATTATTTATTGGAGTTGGAAGGGGAGAAGTAATGATAGTTTTAAACTACATAATAAAATGCTTTCTTAAATTTACACCTACAAATGTTAAGGATCTGTCTAGTAGTTGGTGAACAAATTTGTATCTCCAATAGCCATTGGATTTGTCACTTATTCTTTTCTAAAAATTATCAATGTTTTCAACTCTGCAGGAAGATCCAATATTTCTCAATGTATATGCAACTAATAACCTAACTTCAAATTTTGTGAAGGCAAAACAGGAGAAATAGACAAAATAGAAGCAGACAAATCTACAATTACAGTTGAAGGGGTATAGTATTTCTCTTTCAGCTTGAGGATAAGCCAAAAATAATTTATAAAAGAGTTTATGGAAGATGTAAAAATACATCTGCCATAAACTATTTTATAACTTATTTTATATAAAATAAAATATATTTTATTTATATAAACAATAGTGTTTGTATATTGAGCTAATTGATATTTATTATCAATTGAGCTAATTGATATTTATTATCAATTGAGCTAATTGATATTTATAGAATATTATACTCAATCATTGAAGAAGAGGATTTTCACCAAAATAGATCACATGCTGAGCATAAAGCAAGTGTCAGTTTGTTTATTGAGTGGCATCTGTAGACAATGACTTGACAATGCTCCATACATATTGGGGTAGGTCAGGGGGAGTGGCCACTCCTCTCTGTGTCCATGGGTCCCTCTAACTTCATGTGGTACTAGGCTGTATTGGACAGCTTAATCACTGCTGTATGTCATTTTTTAAAACAGTACTGGAATTTGAATTCAGCACATGCCGGGGCAAGTGCTCTACTATTGAACTATACCCCAGACCCTTTTCATTTTATTTTGAGTCAGGGTCTGGCTAATTTGCCCATGCTGGCCTTGAACTTGTGATCCTCCTGTCTCAGCCTCCTTGCATGACAGACAAGCATCATCATACCTTGATACCATTTCTTTATTTTTAGTGTTTCTCTGCAGACTCCAAAGGAGTCACAGTCCATCTCAGTTCCTGGTGTGTTCAGTGTAGATAGCCTCACCTATACTCTTTATTTTTTTGTCTGGAAAAATTTATTCTTAATTTTGAGGATAGTTCTATAATTCCCCTCCACTGGGGGGATTTCCCTGTTACTTAGTTGTGATGCCTTGCTGTGTGTTTTCAAACATGTTGTGCTTATGCTTATCATGATTATTATTTCACCAGATTTTACTTTTACCTCTCTGACACCCAAATTTAAACAATTTTGTAGGTTTTCTCTTATATTGAGGACAGAAGTTACTAAAGAGTAGAAGTTATAGTAACATTCTGTTTAAGTGCCCAGTACAAATAATGTTTTTTTTTAAATTAAAAAATGGTTAATAATGAATAAGAGCATCTGTAAGTATAAATATCTAGAGGCAATGTGACCAGAAATGATAATTGGTTATATCTTTTCAGGCAAGTCTCTTTGTTTTCTTAAGCAACTATGAATTTTCTTTGAAATGGCAAAAGAGAGACTTTAAAAAAATGATTATGCAAAACATACATACTTCTCAAGCTCATTTTATTTGATCTAGAAATGTACTGAGAAATGGTATACTGTTTTTCTATTTGGCCAAGTATTTATTGAACATTTTGGTATGTGCTAAGTGTGGTATGGCTTGAGCAGGAAGGGAGAATTAAAAATAATCCAGGACTTTTTGTGCCCTTAACAATATTGTAATCATGTCATGTATACAGCACATTTATATCAATAGTGTAAATTTATATCAGTAATTGTAAGATAAAAATATTAAGTACTATGAGGTATAAAATAAATTCTATAGGAATTCAAATGAAGGAAGGTCCTGATCAATTGGTCAGTTATTCAGTGGTAAAGGAAAACTTCATTGTGGACATACATTCCACAGGATCTTTGTGCAATGCCTCGAAATTGGGTACAGGAAGATAAGGTGGACCTTCAAAGTGGATTAACTTTTAGGGCAAAAGCAGAGTAGGTAAAGCAAGATTGTGAAACAAAGTTTTTTTGTTACCAGATTTTTAGGGTATACAGACTCATTCAAAGAAAGATTAAAATGGTGCAATTGGTATTAGTGTTACTAGTCTTGATTTTTTTTATCCTTATGAGAATGGAATGAGAATACCCTGAATTTCTAAAACCAAATAATTTGCTTCATCTTGCCTGTTAGATGAAATATCTGTGCAGACTGACAGTTGCACCTCTTTTGTATAGGCTCATAGACTAGATCCCCAAAAGTTCAGACTCAGAATTTGAAACATAATCTTCTAATGAGAATAATTTAGGGGAGTTGTTTTTGAAGAACAACACTAGCCATCTGAATAGGCATTTCTTTCATTATGCCTGTAAGAATTTGTATGGTAATATGGGAACATTTTCAGGATTGCACTTCTTTGAGAAGTGTACTTTGTAAAACATTTCCTGAGGGTTGATGTGTACTCCACAGTGTCAATAAAGTAGCAATTTCACATTAAGAACTTGGCAGCTGCAAATGGAATAAATTGTTAATGCTTTTTGACCTGAGTTTGTTTTGCTATGTAAAATGTGGAGGAACTAGTTTTATAAGAGAAATAAAAATGTAATTATTATAATTGACCATTTCTGAACTAGTACTGTGAAGGGCTCAGGAAATATGTTGTGAGGGTTAATAACTTTTGGAGAGGGGAAAATTTTTATATCCTCAGCAAACTGCAAGACTGTGAAATGTTTCCAACGGTAATTTTCTTGAAGTTAAAGTTGGGGTTATTAAGGTTCACTTATCAGATAAAATTTGCCACAATTTTCTGGGACTCCATGAGAAGATGTTGAGATTTCTCATTTATAAAGCCAGAACAGAATACTAGAGGGCCATGAACCACACTCTGGGGACACTTCCAGATTTTCCTCTTCACATGGAGTCCAACTAACAAAGAAATTGGAGAGTGCTTGAACTGAATTTTTTGCAAGTAAACCTTCTGGGTTCTTTTCCATTTTTTTTCTTTGCAAATAGTTAGATTTGATGAACTCCACAAAACTCCTGAAAACAGTAAAATATTATTAGATATATTCAGTCTCTAAGTATAATTTCTATTCACTAAACCTTAATATTAATTTGAACAGGAAATCCTGGAATAAATATCTACTATTTTAAAAAAATCTTCTAATGGAGACAGATATGTTTCCTAAAGAACAAATCTCATTTATAATTTAAAGAACTATCAGTGGTAAGTTATTTAAACATGAATAGTAGTTTAGCTTTATTCAAATATGTGATTCATTTTGATCATGCTTCTTTTAAAAATCCATATGTAATTAAAAACTTTAGTTTATATTGCATTCTTCAGTGACTGAATTTCTAAAGTCTCACTAAATGGCTAAATCAAGATTGGTGTGGATGGTTCCTTATTGAATGGTCTTAAGAAGCTGATGGGCTTTCTCATGAGTGAGACAGAATGGCAAGTGGAATGCAGTTCTTCAAGCTATAGTACAAAATCAGTCAACTAGATGCCCACAAATATTCTTATAAGAAAAATCACTTTATTAAATAGATGTACTTTACTTTTCTCCCTTTTAAAAATTAAGCTTTCATTTATGTACAATTCTATGGTTTTGACAAAACAATTTTATGACCATGAGCACATCAATGAACAGAAAAATTTTATTACCATGCAAATGGTCTTTTTTTTTAGAGAATTATAGTTTTAAATAGTAGTTGGGGTCATTTTGGCAACTCACACATGCTAGAATTTGATTTAGTCCATTTAGTCCCTGGTTACCACACATTTACCTACTAATCTCTCCTTCCAATATTCTTTTTCTACTCTACTGTTCTTCCTTTTTTGCCTATTTATTTATTTTTGATTGCTGCTTCATACACACACACATATATAAAATTATGTAAATAAATATATATTATATATAATATATAGTATATATAATTCACATACATGATTTTTCTTAATCCATTTATCTGTTGATGGGCATCTGAGCTGTTTCCATAATTTGTCTATTGTGAATTGTGCTACTATAAACATTGATGTGATTGTATAACTATCGTATCCTGATTTTAATTATTTTGATTAAATACCAAGAAGTAGGATGTAGCGGAGTCACATGGTGGTTCCATTCGTAAAATTTTGAAGAATCTCCATACTGCTTTCCAGAGAAGTTGTACTAATGCGTAGTCCCACCAACAATGTATGAGTGAAGTTTTTCTTCCTGACCTTGCCAGCATGTATTAGTATTTGTACTTTTGATAATTGCCATTCTTACTAGAATGAGATGAAATCTTAATGTGATTTTGATTGCATTACCTGATGGCTAGATATGTCCAACATTTTTTTCATGTATTTGTTGGTCATTTGAATTTTTTCTTTTGAGAAATGCCATTTCATTCTTTTGATCATTTATTTATTGGGTTATTTGTGGATTTTCCCACCATTCTTCCTTTATTTATTTATTTTTTTGGTAAGCTATTTGAGTTCCTTATAATTTTTTGATATTAATCCTCTGTCAGAGGAGTAGCTGGCAAACTGCTACTTCCAAATAAAAGCTTAATTTTTAAAAGGTAGAAAAGTAAGCACATCTATTTAATAAAGTGATTTTTCTTGTCAGAATATTTGTAGCATCTAGTTGACTGATTTTGTATCATAGCTTGAAGAACTTCATGCTACTTGCCATTCTGTCTCACTCACGAGAAGCACATCAGCTTCTTATTTTTTTTCCATGCTGTTGATTCTCTCTTCATGCTCTTAATGTTTTCCTTTGCTGTGAAGAGGCTTTGTAATTGAATGGCATCCTACTTATCAAATCTTGGTTTTATTTCTTGAGCTTTAGAGGTCTTGTTAAGGAAGCTGGTGCCTACACCAATATGATGGAATATTGGCCCTATGTTTTCTTTCAGCAGTTGTGAAGTTTCTGGTCTAATTTCAACATATTTGATCCACTTCTATTTGACTTTTGTGCATGGTGAGAGGGATCTAGTTTTACTCTTCTACATATGGATAGCCAGTTTTCCCAGCACCAGTTATTAAGAAGGCTATCTTTTCTCATATATATATATATATTTGGTACCTTTGCTAAGTATCAGGTGACTGTAAGTAAGTAGGTTTGTTTCTGTGTCTTCTATTATATTCCAAATATCTTTGTTACTATAGCTTTGCAGCACAATTTTAGATCAGGTATTGTGATGCCTCCTGCATTGGTTTTTTCTTTTTTTCTGTTTCAGTTTCATTACTTGATATTAGTCATTTAGGTTTTTTATATCTTCCTGGTACAATTTGGGCAGGTTTTTATGTGTCTAGAAATTTGTCAATGTCTTCTAGATTCTGCAGTTTATTTAATTGTAAATTTTCAAGTTGTTTCGGATGATCTTCTGGAGTTCAGAAATGTCTGTGTTAGTATCTCCCTTTTCATCTCTAATTTTGTTTATTTGGATCTTCTCTCTCTTGGTTAGTTTGGCTATGAGTTTATCAGTCTTGTTCATATTTTCAAAGAACAAATTCTTGTTGCATTGATCCTGTGTATTGTTTTATTATTCTCAATTTTATTAATTTTGTCTCTGATTTTATTTCCTGTCTTCTACTGATTCTGTAATTAGTTTCTTCTTCTTTTTCTAAGTCCTTGAAGTGAAACATCTACTCATTTATTTGGGATCTATTTTTTTTTTAAATATAACTTCTTAATGCCATTAATTTTTCTCTTAGAATTGCTTTCATATGGTCCCAAATAATTTTACATGGTGTATCTCTGTTCTTATTTGTTTCTATGAATTTCTTCTTTTTCTCTATGACCCATTCCTCATTTTTTCAATGTTTTATATGATTTCTATTTTTTTGCTGTTGATTTTTAGTTTAATTTCTTTATCATATTATAGGATGCATGAGATTTATTTTTTTTTTGCATTTACTATTTACATTGTGACCTAGAATATAGTCTATTTTGGAAAAGGTTTTTTTAGCTGCTGAAAAGGTAAATTCAAGTGTTTTGAGTGAAATACTCTGTAGATGTCTGTTAGGTCTATGTGATTTATAGTATTATAGTATTATTCAGGTAAGAAATGTATATATATATATAAAATTTTATGATTGGATAACTTGTCCTTTGTGATAAGAGTGTATTGGAATCATCCAGTATTATTATATAGGAGTCTATCTGGGATTTAATTTTAAGAGAATTTTAATTTTTTATGTAATTAGGTGTACTGACTTTTGGGACATATATATTTACTATTGTTATATGTTCTTGTTGGAATTTTTCATCTACCAGGATGCAGTGGCTTTTTTTGTTTCTTCTGTATTTTTTGCTTGAAATCTCGTTTGTCACATATGAGAATAGCTACTCCTGCTTGATTTTAGATCCCATTTGCATGGAATATTTTTTTCCATCTTTTTACATTTAGCCTGTGGGTAATTTTGCCTATGAGTTGAGTCTCTGGCAAACAACATATTGTTGAATCTTAAAAAAATCCATTATACTTATCTATGTCTTTTAATTGAGAATTTGAACTTGTTTTCAGTCAATATTATTATGGATATGTGTTTGTTGTTTCGTGCTATTTTGGTTTGTTTACAATATTTAACCCTGTCTTAATTTTCATTTAGTTGGTTGCTCTTCTAATGATGTTCATATATTTGGGAGAGTCAAGGTTTGTTTTTGGTTCCTCTATGTGCAGTGTACCTTTGAGTATTTTTTGAAGTGCTGGATTGGTGGTCATGCATTTTTTTTTAGCTCAACTTTGTCATGGAAAGTTTTTATTTCTGCATTGACTATGAACTATATCTCTGCTGGATACAGCAATCTCAGCTGGCAATTACTTTCTTTCAGAGGTTGAACTATCTCACTCCATATCATTCTCGATTGTAGTGTTGAGAAGTCAGAAGTGAACCTTATTGGTTTGCTTAAAAGGTGACTGACATATATATATATATTTTACAGTTTTTAATATTCTTTTCTTATTTTCAATGTTAGGCATTCTGATTGTGATGTGTTTTGGAGAGGTTCTTTTTTGATTTTGCCTATTTGGGGTTCTGTATATCTACTTTATGTGAATATCTGTCTCATTTCTAATATGGGGGAAATTTTCTATTATTATCTCATTTAAGATATTTATAATGCCTTTAGCCTTAATCTCCATGTTCTCTTCTATCTTAATGACTATCAGATTTTTCTCTTGATGCTGCCTGAGGGTTCTTATATATTCTATTTCAGTCCTTTTTTGCCCCCTTTATCACATACTGCATGTTCAAATTTATATAATCTGTATTCAAGTCCTGAAGATCTATTTTTAATGCAATCTTATCTATTGATGATGATTTCACTTGAATTTTTAATTTGAATCATTGTCTTTCACTTCTAAGAGTTCTGATTGCTTTCTTTTTGTATTCTCTGTTTCTTTATGGAATGGTCTGTTTCCTGTATTTGCTTTTCTAATTTGTTCATTAAATCTTCTTTAAGTTAGTTGAATATTTTTATAATCAGTTTTTAAATATTCTTTCTCTGGAATTTTATCCATTTCCACATCTATGGGAACATTTGTTAGGGTACTGAATTTAGGGAGGATATTTGTTTGCCTTTTTCTTTATGTTATTTGAGTTCTTAAAATTGTGCATCAACTGAGATGAATTTTGCTTCCTCTTTCATGTGCATGTCCTTTTGTGTGTAGTTGTATTTTTTCTTCTGGATCATCTCTGGTTTTGATACATAAGTAGAGGTCTAGGAGTGAAACATAAGGGTCCCCTTTGGTTGGTCCTCCTTTAGGACCAGGTGTTTTCTCTCCCCTATTCTATGTGTTGTAGTATTTTTGAGGTTTGGGTGGGGCCAGATTGTATGTGGGGTGAGATTTACTGTTACTTGGCTGAGTTATGAGTATTGCTCAGCAGCAAGATCTTTACTCAGTTAACTTGCAATGTCCCAATCACTTTCTAGCCCCTCTTAGAGGAAAGGGTAGCTAGGAATAGGACTAATGTTAGCAACAGATATACAGTCTCAGATAAATGACTGGTGTCTACTTTGACACCTACAACACTAATTGCCAACTTTATAGGAATGGTGTCATTAGCATTTAACATCAACACCAACAATGTGAAATAGGTCAGGCATTAATTATCAGGTGTCTACTACATTGTACACAGTATTGATAATCACAACAAAATAAATGGTGTAGGAATTACATAAACTATAATTCTATAAGATAGTAGGATTACAGTTTCTTAGGTGAAGAGAACATAGGGTAGGAAGGCAAAAGAAATTTTGAAATATTTAAAAAGTAAGTAGATGAGAGGCAAAAATATGTAGCAGATGATAGCTATAAAGAAGGAGGAATAAAAACTAAAATAACAAAACAGTAAAAAAGGCTTCCTGTTCCCAAGAGGGAACAGGAAAATTGACTATGAGGAAGAAAGAGAATGAAGAAGGAGCAACAAGAGGGACAAAAACTAAGGTGCAAACAAAACAAATGTAAGATCAAAACAACTCAAATTCCCATATACTCTCCCATATAATTTTACTCCTTAACTTAAACCAAACTAGATAATAAATGGGTAAAGAAAAAAGCAATTAAAAATAAAGCAAAATTGCATATGTGTGTATGTTTGTGTGTGTGTATATATATATATATGTGTGTGTGTGTGTATGTTTATGTGTTTGTGTGTGTATACACAAACACACACACACAGAGAAAGAGAGAGAAATCAATGTATTTTTTTGACTTATTTGCTCAGTGAGAATATACACATACTCTATAAACACAATCACACAGAGTGGAAAAAAAGGAAAATAATAACATATGATAAGATGAAATTTGAAGAAATTTTTAAAACATTAAATTAAAAAAAATAAAATATAAATTTAAAAAATGGGGATATGGGAGAAAAAGATAAAAAAATTCTTAATCATAAATAAAGGGCTTTCTTCCACAGAAATGGTCAAAACTGTTGGCAAGAATGGATTCTCATTCTTTGTATTTATTTTGGACTCTGTAAACTATTGGCTCAAGAGCTAGGGGTTGGTTGTTAGATCCAATGTCTTTGTGTTTCTCACCCAGCTGCTAACTGTTGTGGCTAGAAACTAAAGCTAGTTGTAGTAGCTCTTCGTTTCTTCATATACTGGGGAGTGCTCAAATTCTATACTCCTGTAAAAGGGTGGTGCAGAGTTTTAAATTGGAAGTTCCAATAGTTTGGATTTGCTTGGGTGATCTTTGAAACTATGTTGGTACATATTTAAGATTTGATGTATACCCCCTGTTTCTGGGGAGATTCCAGTCTTTGCTAGACATCTGAGTCTCTCAGGTGCCTCCTATAAATTACACCTTTAGGGTGTAAGGTTTAAACCTCCACAGTTTCCATATTCACTACCATGGAGTAAATTACACAGTATCAGCCCTGGAGTAAAGATGTTCCTTCCTGTCTTGCTATTATTGGCATCTTTCATATACCTCTTACGAGATGCCAACATCAAAGGAAGCCCTCTGACCCTGGTATCTGGAGCCTGGTGCACTAGACACAATCTTCATTGTGTTTATCTTTGTACCCATGTGACAAAGTCACAATCTGGAGCCCACAATAGGTGACTCTTGGGTCAGTCTGGCAACTTCCTTTATGAGATCCTGATCTCCTGACTCTGCTCCCAGCTTCACAGTGTTTACAAATGGTTCCTATGCTGACAAACCCACTTCCCACCAAACTATCTGCCAGTGTGCTGTGCAATTTTCATTGCTTTTCTCTCAACAACTGTCTCCGGGTCAATAAGATCAGCCTCCTTCTCTATTCCACAGGTTCCCTGAAGCCATTTTTATAAACCTCACTTTCCTTTCTCTCAGTCTTTGCTTCCTCTTCCATTAGTAGCCATGGCTGGGGCCACTGCTAACAGCCAAGCTGGCATGTCTTTAATGTACTATTTCTTATATTATGTTTAAAGTTTACAAATTTGTCTATGGTTTCTATTATCATTCAGTATTGAATTTCAGTAAATCTTCTTAGTTACCCACTTCACTGAGGAGCATTTTTTCCCATTTTTAAGTCTGGTGGGAGAGAACTACTGGGAAGTGCACCCTTTCTCTAATCTGCCATCTTCTCTCCTTCTGTCCTTGTCTCTTTTAGTCACTTCTTCCCCTCAATCCAGCCTCTGGAAACTAATGATCTGCTTCCTATCTAGAGTGTTTTACCTTTTACAGAATATCATATAGATGGAAACATGCAGTACATAGCCTTTTGATTCTTGTGTATCATTTTCTCATTTCCCCAAGGTTTTGGTGTTCATGAAGAAAGTACTTACAGATATTTGCATTGAAGTTTTTGTGTCAACATCTTTTTTATTTCACTGGTTAAATTTCTAAATTTCATAATTGAATGTCTGGTTAATAAGGTAAGTATTTGTTTAACTGAGTAAGAAATTAACCATGTTTTCCAAAGGTGCTGTAGCATTTTGCATTTTTACCAGCACTACATGGATATTCTAGTTGGTCCACACTCATTAACTCCATATTCTCAATAGATTTTAGTGTTATCATCCTTATTGGGGCTATTATTACTTTTTGAATTTTAGCCATTAAAATAAGTTTGTAGTAGCATTTCATTGTGATTTTTCTTGTGTTGGGAATTGAACCCAATACCTCACAAATCTACCACTGAATTTAAACAGCCTTTACCTGATGACTAAAGATAGTTGAGCATCTTTGCATATGCTTATTTGCTCTTTGTAGCCTTTCTTTGGTGAAGTTTCTACTCAAATATTTCCCCCTATTTACAATTTTTTTTAAGAGAGAGTGAGAGAGGAGAGAGAGAGAGAGAGAGAGAGAGAGAGAGAGAGAGAGAGAGAGAGAGAGAGAGAATGAGAATTTTAATATTTATCCTTTAGTTTTCGGCGGACACAACATCTTTGTTTGTATGTGGTGCTGAGGATCAAACCCGGGCCGCACGCATGCCAGGCTAGCGCACTACCGCTTGAGCCACATCCCCAGCCCCCTATTTACAATTTGATTATTTTATTTTATTTAGGTTTTAAGAGCTTTTGGTATATTTGAATATATTTTGTCATATTCATGATTCAAACATATTTTCTCCCAGCACATTTCTTATTGTTTTATGATTTTAGAAGTCTTTTAAAGCTCAGAAATTCTTAATGCTGATTATATCCAATTTATCAATTTTTAAAAATGAATTGAAAGCATAGAAATCCTAAATATTTTATAAAAGTCAAAGGAAATTGGAAATATTATTTAATACAGAGATAATGTTTAGTGTCTGATAATTCTGTTGACATTCTCAAGTGACCTTGTTTGTGTGGGAGAATATAATTTTTTTTAAATTACAAAGTTAGTTTTCTAAATATTGATGTTATTTATCACAATTTATAAGACTGACAATAACATATTTTGATTTTCATTTGAAAAATTTAAAATTCTTTGGTTCATTATTTCCATGTTAAAAAATTTAATATTGCTTTTTGAATTTTTGTATGATGTATGTAATGGAAAAAATGAAATGTTATTTTGATTATTTCAGTGGATAAAAATACTATTAAAGGGCAAGCTAGGATAAAATCATAAATATTTCTTAATATACAATGGACACATTGTTTTCCAATTTAATAATGGATTTTCTTCAAATGATACTTTAATTACTTACATTTAAAGTATGAGTCATTTTGTCTTCTTAAATCTTTCAATTCAAAAATTGCCTGAAAATTTTTGAGATTCCCAAAATTCCTTTCAATAAAGAAAGAGATCCAAATGAATATGACTCTACATTACCTGATAATTCAGCTCTTACATATTGAGGTTTGTTTTCTGTATTAATTTGCTGTTAGCATTCCCAGATATCAAGATTTCTGCCCCATGAGCATTTGGTTTTCTGCCCATGGTCTATTCGGTGATGAAGAGTTTGAGATAGCATGTGATGGGATTTCCCAGAGCTCCCATAACAGAGAGCAAGATAGATAAAGAAACTTTCTATGATGCTGGTATCCTCAGAACAGTGTCTTTCAAGTGCATTAAAAAACACTTCTCTTATTAAATACTTTGCTTAAACTATAATTGTTTGGTAGGATGATAAATGCCCTAGATAGATTCTTTTTACTGTCTGGTGTAGTCATTTTATAGCTGCTGCAAAGGTTGGTTGCTAAAAGCACACACTACATTTTTCCCCCTTCTGGTGAATTATTCTCTTTTTATTAAATAGTACTTATCTGACATAAGAAGTAGCATCTCCCCTAAACTCCCACTCTAGACATGACATGGCCATTGATTGATGACTGTGTGTGACAGAGAGGTCTGATACATTTCCTCCCTCTCCCAGGGGCCATGGCAGACACTCCTATAACAAAAGACAAGTTAACAAAAGAACAGTATAACAAATTTATTTTATCAAAGTTTTATATGACACAGAGCCTCTAGAAATGATGATCCAAAGACCCAGGGAAAACAGTGTATTCTTATGCTTAGATTAGATGAAGAATGGACCTCTCTGTAGAAATGTGATTGAATAGATGGATACAACTTAATAGAAGTAGACTGAGCAGGAGGGCAGGGGAGCAATTTCAGATTGTTCTTGACCTCTCTATGTAGTATTCCTTCTTTCCAGGCATGGGGCAGGACCTTCTGGAATAAGGGTATTATGACCTACTATCAGACAAGGTAAAGTCAGAAAACTTCTTTATGGTCGTTTCCTAGACAAAAAAAGGAGTGAAATCTTAGATTAGTATTTGTAGTTTCTATGAGTTGCCTTAGGGATGAAGAATTTCAGTTTCTATGAATCACTTCATGGGGAGAATGAGGGCTGAGAGACTGAAGGAAAGGAGAAGATCAGAGAGAAACTGTCTCAAAGCACTTCCAGCATCCTTCAGTTTAAAATACTCAGCATGCTGAAGCACAATATTTGCCATGTTGTTTTCTGAGCCACAACAGCTGGCAAATGCGTACAAACAGAGGTGTCACCTTGCCACAAAATGGGTATAACATAGTGGTATCATTTGTGCTGTCCAAGATATGTATGTGTGTATGATCTAACTGAAGATTTTCCAGACAAGGTGGTATATTCCTCCAGAGAGGACTGTCTCAAAAATATCTTGCATTAGGTAATGCTTGTTGCAAACACTGCTAACAAGAAATCTGATTTAACTATATTTGAGGAAAAATATTACCACCCACATTTGAAGAGTCAGTGATTTAATCAGGTTTTTCACTGCTGTGACTAAAAGACTGAACATAATAATTTTGGAGAAGGAAAAGTTTATTTGGTGGTGCATGGTTTCAGATGTCTCAGTCCATAGGCAGCCAACTTCATTCCTCAGGGCTCAAGGTGAGGCACAACATCATGGTGGAAGAGCATGGTGGAGGGAAGCTGCTCAAATGATGATCAGAGAGCAGAGAGCAAGATTCCACTTGCCAAATTGAAAATATATACTCCAAAGCCACATAGACCCTATGACACATGTCCTTCAGCCATACCCTACCTGTCCATAGTCACCACTCATTTAATCCCATCAGGGATTAATTCACTGATTGGCTTAAGACTCTCATAACACAATCATTTTTTCTCTAAACCTTCATTCATTGTCTTACACATGAGTTTTTTTGGGGGGGACAAATCACATCTAAACCATAAAAGTCAGTGAACTTTGAATATAAGAAATATCATAAATAACATTAATTTCTTTGATCCATAATTTTTCAAAAAAATTAAAAAGAGAATATTTTTATTTTTAGTACATTTAATATCTCCCAGTTTTAATATCTCTCAGTGTATACTTGGGGGGACTGCCTCAACCATGTAATTCTTCATTTATATGTAGAAAGACATAAAACGTGGCTTGAAAAACTGTATCTTGCTATATTTGTACCAGACCCTATAGTACCTTTCTTATTGACTTGCCTGAATGAGTAATGGAATCTTTGAGATTTCATTCAGATATCAAAGTGGAGAAATATCTCATGAGGAACACTGTTTTTTGTTATGATCAGCTCTTCTTAAATATTTTAACTTGGTGAATTGCATTTCTGACTTCTTTGGGTTAGCAATCACCTTTCTTTCTGAGCCATTCCTATCATTGAGAAGACTACACATATGATTTGCCCTGAATGGTATAGTTAAGAGTGTCTCTCTTAAAAGTGTCTTGAGTTGGAAATTAAATTCCATTATTATCCTAATTATAGTCACAGAAATTTTCTTTTCCTAACTCTGGAATTTTTCTAGACCTACCTGAAGTAATACCATTTTGTGTGGTTGAATTTGACAACAGGGATGACTTTAAATTTTTCTGTGAAGCTATTCTGCTCAAAATCCTTTATCCTCTTCGTACATCACACTCCCTCATAGAAATTGATTATTACCATGCTATGGAAGGAGTTAATAACTTGTCTAAATTGATGGATTATTAAACATATGCATACATTTTCTCTTTCTATCTATAGTCTTAACATCTGTTTGCCACACCACCAATTCTTTCTTACTTCTTTAGAAAAATAAGAAATTTGTACAAATTTTTCTTTTGTGAAATTCCAGTTATAACATAGAATGATGTGAGATCATCACTACTTATGCCAAGTTGGATATAAAATGGTGTGAAAATATCTGAAGTGTTCAATGTTAAACAAACTTCTGGAGAACAAATCAACAGTTAAAAAGTAGGTCATTTACAACTCAGAACTATAGAAGTAAATAATTAAGATTTTTAAAAAGTTTGGTTGAGTATGAGAAACAGGAACATTTTATCATTTTAAAAGCATTTTAATCATTTTAAAATATATTTTTCTCATACAAGATGCAAAATAAATCTTTTCTTATTTTCTTAAGTTCTAAGATAATTGTATATTGTTTCCTTTCAATTTAAAATACAGAACAAATTTATATATTTTAAATGAACTCTTTAATATAATACCCAATTGCTTCTTAAATGTGACTTTCTATGATGCTGCCAATAGAACTAGTATTTCTCTGTGTAGGAATTGGGTTAAATATTGAGAGACTAAGAACCAATCATTACAGTCATTCTTAGAGGTAAGTCTCATATCTCTCACAAAACTTTTGGGTTTTGTTTTACTGTTTTCATAGATTTCTTCCTTTGGCTTTATTTTTATTTATAATACAAAAATTGGGTATACTCAAAATATTTATTTCTCTAGATTTTTTCTACTGCCTGACGTTTTTGGTTCTGTAGGTATTCTACCTGGAAATTAAGATATTGATCTACGAGTATACTGACTAATAACTAAATCTAAAGTGGACTGATATTCCCTGACTCTTCTTTATAGGATTTCACTTACCTTACAACTATATTCTCTTGAAAAGAAATAGTACTTGGAATCATCCTAAGTTTTTAGAAAAAAATGAATTTGTACTTAAAACTCTTTGTAGATGCTATCAGTAGATTGAGAAATTTTATTTTTTTAAAAAAGGTAGCTATTGAAATTCATAGGAGAATTCATAATTTTTTTCTCTTTTTATGCTGAGTAACAATCCATTGTGTGTGTTTGTATATATATCACAGTTTTTTTTAAGAGAGAGAGAGAGAGAGAGAGAGAGAATTTTTTAATATTTATTTTTTAGTTTTCAGTGGACATTTTATGTGGTGCTGAGAATCGAACCCAGCAACCCACACATGCCAGCCGAGCATGCTACCGCTTGAGCCACATCCCCAGACCTATATCACAGTTTCTTTATCAGTTTATCTATTGAAGGGCATCTAGATTGGTTCCACAGTTTAGCTATTGTGAATTGAGATGCTATAAAAATTGATATGACTGCATTACTATAGTAGGCTGATTTTAAATCCTTTGGGTATAGACCATGGAGTGGATTAGCTGGGTGAAATGGTGGCTCCATTCCCAGTTTTCTAAGGAATTTCCATACTGCTTTCCAGATTGGTTGTACCAATTTGCAGTCCCACAAGCCAAGCAATGTAAGAGTGTGCTTTTTTCCTCACATCCTCACCAAAAATTATTGTTGTTTGTATTCTTAATAGCTGCCATTTTGACTGGAGTGAGATGAAATATGAGAGTAGTTTTGATTTGTATTTCTCTAATTACTAGAGATGATGAACATTTTTTCATATATTTGTTGATCCATTGTATATCTTCTGAGAAATATCTGTTCAGCTCCTTAGCTCATTTATTGATTGGGTTGTTTGTTTTATGGTGTTAAGATTATTGAATTCTTTATATATTCTAGAGATTAGTGCTGTATCTGATGTGCTTGTGACAAAAAGTTGCTCCTAAAATGTAGGCTCTTTCTTCACCTCACTGATTGTTTCTTTTGCTGAGAAGAAAGTTTTTAATTTGAATCCATCCCATTTATTGATTCTTGATTGAAGAATATCATGCTAAGGAAAGTAAGCCAATCCCCAAAACCAAAGGCCGAATATTCTCTTTGATAAGTGGATACTGATCCATAATGGGAGGTGGAGCATGGGAAAAATGAACGAACTGTGATTGGGCAAAGGGAAGGGAGGGGGTTTGGGGGCAGGAAAGATGGTGGAATGAGATGGAAATCATTACCCTAGGTACATGTGTGACTCCATATATGGTACAATGCTACATCATGTACAACCAAAGAAATGAAAAATTGTGCTGCAATTGTGTACACTGAATCAAAATGCATTCTGCTGTCATATATACCTAATTAGAATAAATAAATATAAAATTTAAATTCATAAGAGAATCCAGCATGTCAGAAATCAACTGTATTTCTGTATGCTCATGATGAAACAACTGAAAATTTACTTAAAAAATAAACTAACCATGGTAAATATGATGTACTTATGGACAAATATTAGAAAATTATCAATAATCTATGTTTTGAAAATAATGAAACAGTAGTTAAATAATGTCCAAATAAATGGATAGATATTGCATATTAAGGGATTACAAGACTCAATATTCTTAAAATATCAGTTCTATAAAATTAATCTTTATATTTTATGTAACTTAAATAAATATTCTTTAGGATTTTTATAGCAGTTATTTATCTGACTTCCAAATTTATACGGATATGCCAGGGATTTAAAAGGGGGAAAATTTGAAAAAACCAGGAGCATGTAGACTTTTAATTTCAAGACAAACTGCAACATTTAAGATATAATATGATGAGATTAAGAATATACAGATTTATTAATAGAACAGAATATGGAGATCAAAAATTGGACAATCTGTAGATGCAAGAAAAATGGAGAGGTAATTCAATGGGGCAAATATTTTCTTTTTACCAATAATGCTTCAACAGTTGAATATTTATGTGCCAAAATATGTATACTTTTATTTTATACTATTCATAAATTAATTCAAAATGGATCATAGGTTGAGAGGTAAAACATAAAATTTCAAAATATCTAGAGGACAACATATATAAAAAAAATGTGACTTTGAATTAGGAAAAGATTTTTTCAAAATGACCCCAAATCCATGAATCACAAAGAGAAAAGTAGTAAGTAGGAACTTAAGTTGAAAACTCTTGCCCTGCAGAGATAAGAAAATGAAAATGGCATCAGCTGGGAAGAATATCTACAGAGCCTACACTTGAGTAAAGACTGTTCAGAATATATAAAGAATTTCTGTAATTCAATAATATAATGTAGAACCCAATAAAAATTTTATTAAAATATTTGGATACTATATAACTGTGACTATGATTAAAAATAAGAACTATTTCATGAAAATAGATGAATGAAAATTAAACCCCTATTATTAAGTGAAAAAACACATGTAAGGCTATATATTGTTTAATAGCATTAAGATAACATTGGGGGAAATTCAAAACTATGGAGGCAGTGAAAGATCAGAGATTGCTCTGGGTTAGAATGGAGGGAAGGATGAATATACAGAACAGAGAAAATTTTTAGAGTAGAAAGAAAATTTTCTACAATAAAAAATGTAGATAAATGTGTGTCATTATATACATATCAATGTTCATAAAGTGTGCAACACCAAGAGTGAACTGCAATGTAAATTATGGATTTTTGATTGATAATGATATTTTAACGTAGGTATGTCAATTTTGAGGAATGTGCCACCCTGGTGGGGGGGTGTTGGTTGTATGGCTGTGCATGTTTATTGGCATACTATATGGGAACTCTCTGTCTTCCTGCTCAATGCTGTTGTGAACCTAAAATCATTTTAAAAAGGTCTTGGATTTCTCATGTATTATATTAGCCAATATTTATAAATACTAGATTGAATAATTTAACTCACTTGTATTTATTGTTATGAGTTTGTTAAAATTTGCGTTATAATAACTTTTTTTTACTTTACAATTTCTGTTATATTATTTTTCTTTTTGTTTGCTGAATTGAATGCTATTTGATTCTTTGTTTCCTATTTAGTTTTGTTATTATTCTTATTTTTTTTAGATTCTTCATTTGTATTATTTTATCAATTTTTTATTAGTATCTTATACATAATTCTGGGGTTCATTTTGGTGTAATTATACAAGAATGGAGTATAATTTGCCATTTATCAGTCCACAATACTTCCTCTTTCCTTTCCTTTCCCCTACCTCTGTTTCTATTCCTCTACTCTACTTATTTTCTTCCTTCTACTTATTTATAGTTCTTTTTTTTTTTAAAGTAGTGGTTTATAGATACGCATAAAGGTACACACTGGGCACAATCATACATGTACATAGAATAATTAGGTCAATTTCATTTCATGGTTCTTCCCATTTCTTGTTCCCCTTTCTATTCATCAATCCTCTTCCTTTACTCCACTGATCTCTCTTCTATTTTAATGCAATTGCCCCCTACCACCATCTTTGTGACTAACTTCTGCATATGAGAGCAAATATTCAACACTTGATGTTTTAATTTATTTCACTTAGCATGATGTTTTCCAATTTCATGCCATATTTTATTCTTTTTAATGGCTGAGTAAAACACCATAGTGTGTTTATATACCACATTTTCTTATTATTTCATCTGTTGATGGGGATATGGGATGGTTCCTGGACTTGGTATTGTCAAATGTGCGGCTATAAACATTAAGGTGGCTGTATTGCTATATAACTAACATGCTGATATTATTATTATTATTTGGATAAATATCAAGGACTGGGTCAAATGATGTATCTATTCCATTCTGATTAGAATTAGATGAAATCTCAATGCAATTTTAATTTCCATTTTTCTGATGGCTATGGATGATCAACATTTTTCATATAACTGTTGCCATTTACATTTCTTCTTCTGAGAAACATCTATTTAAATCTTTTGGCCATTTATTAATTAGAGATTTTTTTGGTGTTTTTTTGACTTCTTTATATATTGTGGATATTAACTGCTTGTCAATAGAGCAGCTAGCAAAGATATTATCCCATTGTGTAGACACTCTTTTCATGTTCTTAATAAAGGATTTATTTTTTTTTCTGTGCAGATGCTCTTAAATTTGATTTGTGGTTTTATTTATTTATTTTTTTTGCATTTTAGGGGTTTTGTTAAAGAAGTCAATGCCTATACCAATACATTGGAGTGTTGATAATAAATTTTCTGGTGTTGCACAGCTTCTGGTCTAATTCCCAGGTCTTTGATCCTTTGAGTTCACTTTTTTGCAGGTTGACATAGATTTAGTTTCATTCTTCCACATATGGATACCCAGTTTCACCAGCAAATTTTGTCAAAAAGGCTATCTTTTCTCCAACATACGTTGTTGGTTCTTTTGTCAAGAAGCAGATGACTATAACTATGTGGATTTCTCTCTGCATCCTCTATTCTTTTTCATTCATCTTCATGTCTGCTGTGGTGTCAATATCATGCTGTTTTTATTACTTTAGCTCTGTATTATAATTTGAAGTCATAATTCTGCCTCTAGAATTGCTCTTCTTGCTTAGAATTGTTTTGGCTATTCTGGGACTCTTGTTCTTCCAAATGAATTTTAAAACTTGTTCTTGTTCTGTGAAGAATATCATTGGTATTTTAATGGGGAATAGCATTGAATCTATATAATGCTTTTGGTAATATGGCCATTTTGATAATATTATTCTGCTCTCCAAGTCCATGGCAGGTTTTTCCATCTTTTAAGGTCTTCTTTGATTTCTTTCTCCAGGTTTTTAGAACTTTTGCATTATGCTTCCACTCTATTAGTTAAAATTATTTTAGATTAACCTATTTATACTACTACTACTCTACATAATTTCATGTATTTTGAAAATATTTTGTGTCATTTCATTAGGATTTAAAAAGTAACTAGAGGTAAATATATGGGTAAATTTTTTTCATTCTTTCATATTCCAAATTTTTTTTCAGATAGTTTTTATTAATTTTACCAATAATTTTATGGAATGTAGTTATGATTTTAAAATTTTTTCTCATAACAGGAAGATTCTAGAATATCATGAATATCATGAATTTTCAATTATACATGAAATTAATCTTTGGCAATTGAGGAAAGATTGAAGAAACATAATGTTTGCAAACAAGTAACTTCATTACTTATCATCATAACTTAGTAGCATTTATAAGCTTGATTATGTTTATTGTATTAAAAACAGACTTTGTACTATGACTTTTTAAATTAAATATAACCCGTGAATGAAAGTAGTTGGAAGATCATATAAGACATTGAATAAATTGTGATATAGATTTGAGCTGAAAGGAAATGTAAATTACCCATAAAACTCCAAATGCTAGAATAATTACACAATAGGACTTTCAAATTTTCATTAATAACATTTATGTAGAAATATTTGAAATACTGCAAGAATTGTAATGAAGCAAAAACTTGAAAATAATGAATATAATGTATAACAAGTAACTTGCTAAGATCATACCATTGCAGACCACCCCAGACCACGTTCCTGACTGAGCTCAATCATATACAGCACAGTGTCTCCCTCTGATTTGGCTGTTGTAAATCATACTCAAATTTAAAGTAAGTAAATATTATAATTATTATCACTTAGATATAAAACTGGATAAAATATCTTAAGTTATTTCAGAAAAGCATGTTTGGTCAAAGATGTGTGTGTCCTAAGGCTATTTAATAATTCCAAAGTTCTCTAAACGTATTATGTCCATCTGTTCAGACCTTTGTCGACAGTAAAGCAATAGGGCAGGAACTCCTCAGCTTCCTGGGACCAAATTCTATAACCATATACTTTGCTTTCCATGTTATTATGCTGAAATGAATTTCTCTTTTTGTTTATATGAGAACAGAATATTAACTAAAAAACCCATGAAACAAATATGCCTTATTTATTATCCATCTTAAAAATCCTTCCCATTCTAACCCACTGTTTATTTGCTATCTGTTTGCCTATTCTACTTCACAGAAAAACTTTCAAATCCTTGTTTAAAATGGTTATCTCCATGTCTCTTTTCACCATTTTCTTTTACTTATTCCTAACATCACAGTTTTTTTTGAAAGAAATCCCATCTAAAACAAAAACAAAAACAAAACAACAATAACAAAAACCCAAGCAACAAAAAACCCTCCTGGAAGCCATCCATGAAATAAGTGCATGAGGACTTTCTTTAAGCCACCATGAAATAAGTGCTTGAGGACTTTCTTCTGGCATCACAGCCAGCGATGGAACAGTTCTGTCATTGGGAACTTCCCATGGCACTCCCATGGTGACAGACTGCCCAAAGCATGTAACCTTCCCCTCCTCCTCTGCTAGAAAGGTCCTGTGCAACAGCATGGGAGATGGGCGTAAGGCATTAGAAATTGAGCAACCTCCCTGTCCCCACATTTATCCTAATTTGATGAAGAAATTTCTATGGAAAGCTTCTGATATTTTCTAATATAAATGAAGAAAACATGGGCTGCTTTCTTTGTTAGAAGCTGGACCCATCTGGTCAGCTTGCCCATCCTGCCAGTGCTTTAAAACTACTCTGTCTGTAGTTATTTCACCTTTCTTTTTTCTAGCTTTTATTTCTCAGCCAACCCATTCCACCCATTTCCATTGCCTGAGCTGGACATGGGCGGTACGACCCCTTAAATGCAGAATAACTCTTTGATTGGTTTCCTAGTCACCACTATCTTAATTTTCTTTCTTCTTTACTTGGTAGGTAATTCCTTTTCCATCCTTCATTACCCATTTCTTGTTTTGTATCCAAGTTTCTAAGGCAAATGCCACTGTGAGTTTTCTCCAGAACTCTTCATTATCTTCATAATCTCTAACAGGTCTCATCAAAGGCATTGACTTTATAATCTGTTTAATGCTCAGTTATGTTCTCCAAATTTACGTCTTCGACTTTACCACTCCCCTTTACTGAAACTGTTACATAAATAACTATCCACTATCCACAAACATTCCATGAAAACTAAGTTCTTCGATATAAACACATTTGACAATATATTTTTCATTCATACTCCTTCCCCAGTCTCCATTTCACTTAGCAATATCCCTAATCACCTAAAATATGATATCTCACTTTGTCTCTCCTCTCCACCCATAAATAAAAACATCAAAATATTTTCTGTATGTTTTATCCAACTCTTGCTCATCTATCATTTGTTCTCCCTCCAAGTAACCATTTGAAATTCTAAATCTGGTAATGTCAGATCTTGAATTAAAATAGAAAAATTTCTTTCTATTATTATTTTAAAAATCCTAATTCTTCATTTTTTTCATTTTTAATCTTTTTAAAAAATATTTATTTACTTATTCTAATCTGTTATATAGAACAGCAGAATGCATTTAAATTCATAGTACACACATAGAGCAGATTTTTTTCATGTCTGGTTGTACACAAAGTAGAGTTACACCATTTGTGTATTCATACATATACTTAAGAGTAATGATGTCTATCTCATTCCACCATCTTTCTTATAATCCTGTCCTATCACTTTCCCTGTCTCTCCTATGTCCAATCTAAAGTTTCTTCCCATGCTCCCTCTTAACTGTCCCCATTGTGGATCAGCATCCTCAAATCAGAGAAAATATTCAGCATTTGGTTTTTGGGGATTGGTTTACTTCACTTAGAATAATATTCTCCAACTCCATTCATTTACCGGAAAATGCCATGATTTCCTTTAATGCTGAGTAATATTTCATTATGTATATATACCACAGTTTCTTTATCCATGTATCTACTGAAGGGTCCCAAAATTTAGGTATTGTGAAATGGGCTACTATAAACATTGATATGGTTGCTTCAGTATAGTATGCTGTTTTTAAGGGGTTTTTTTTGGTATAAACCAAGGAGTGGGATAGCTGGGTGAAATAATGGTTCCATTATAAGTTTTCCAAGTAATCTCCACACTGCTTTCCAGATGGGCTGCACCAATTTGCAGTCCCACAAGCAACGTATGAGTGTGTCTTATTTCCCACATCCTTGCCAAAAATTATTATTGTTTGTATTCTTAGAGCTGCCATTTTGACTGGAGATGAAATCTGAGAGTAGTTTTGATTTGCATTTCTCTGGTTGCTAGAGATGTTGAAAATTGTTTCATATGCTTGTTGATTGATTGCATATCATCTTCTGAGAAATGTCTGTTCTGTTCCCTGACCCATTTACTGATTGGGTTGTTTTTTGGGTGTTAAGTTTTTTGAGTTCTTTATATATCCTCGAGATTAGTATTCTATTTGATGGGAATGCAGTAAAAATTTGCTCCTATTCTGTAAGTTCTCTATTCATCTTACTGTTTATTTTGTTGAGAAGAAGCTTTTTAGTTTGAATCCATCCTATTTATTGATTCCTGATTGTATTTCTTATGATATAAGAGTCTTATTCAGGAAGCCAGGGCCCAATCTGACATGATGAAGATTTGGGCCTACTTTTTCCTCTGGGAGGTGAAAGGTCTCTGCATTAATTCCTAGGTCCTTGATTCACTTTGAGTTGAGTTTTGTGCCTGGTGAGAGATAAAGGATTAATTTTATTTTGCTGCATATTAATTTCCAGTTTCCCAGCATATTTTGTTGAAGAGGCTATCTTTTCTCTAATATATGTTTTTGGCACCTTGTCTAATATGAGATAACTGTATTTATTTGGGTTTGTCTCTGTATCCATTGGTCTACTAGTCTTATTTTGGTGCCAATACCATGCCTTTATTTATGTATTTTTTACTAATGCTCTGTAGTATAGTTGAAGGTTTGGTATAGTGATGCCACTTGCTTCATTCTTCCTGCTAAGGATTTCTTTGGCTAGTCTGGGTCTCTTATTTTTCCAGATGAATTTCATAATTGCTTTTTCTATTTCTGTGAGGAATGTAATTGGGATTTTAATTGGAATTGCAATAAATATGTATGGTGCTTTTGATAGTATGGTCATTTTGACAATATTAATTCTGCCTTTCCAAGAACAAGGTAGAATCTTTCCATCTTCTGAGGTGTTCTTTAATTTCTTTCTTTAGTGTTCCATAATTTTCACTGTAGAGGTCTATCACCTCTTTCATTAAGTTGATTCCCAGGTTGGTGGTTTTTTTTTTTTTTTTTTTGAGGCCATTTTAAATGGGGGCAGTTTATTACTAGTTTCTCTTTCAGACGATTTGTCACTGATGTACAGAAATGCCTTTGATTCATGGGTGTTGATTTTTGTATCCTGCTACTTTGCTGAATTCATTTATTAGTTCTAGAAGTTTTCTGTGGATTTTTTTTGGATTTTCTAGTTATAAAATCATGTTGTCAGCAAATAGTGCTAATTTGAGTTCTTTTCCTATGCATATCCCTTTAATTTCTTTCATCTGTCTAATTGCTCTGGTTAGTGTTTCAAGACCTATGTTAAATAGAAGTGGTGAAAGAGGGTATCCCTGTCTTGTTCCAGTTTTTAGAGGGAATGCTTTCAATTTTTCTCCATTTAGAATGATATTGGCCTGGGGCTTAACAGAAATAGCTTTTACAATGTTGAGATATATTCCTGTTATCCCTAGTTTTTCCTAGTGTTTTGAACATATAGTATTGCTGATTTTGTCGAATGACTTTTCTGCATCTACTGAGATGATAATATGATTCTTATTTTTAAGTT
Source organism: Urocitellus parryii (assembly GCF_045843805.1). Classification (NCBI taxonomy): domain Eukaryota; kingdom Metazoa; phylum Chordata; class Mammalia; order Rodentia; family Sciuridae; genus Urocitellus; species Urocitellus parryii. The sequence continues at coordinate 210,457,591 of NC_135531.1, read as the reverse complement.
TATTGATGTGATGAATTGCATTTATTGATTTCCATATGTTGAACCAACCTTGCATCCCTGGAATGAACCCCACTTGATCATGGTGCACTATCTTTTTGATATGCTTTTGTATTCAATTTGCCAGAATTTTATGGAGAATTTTTGCATCTATGTCCATTAGAGATATTGGTCTGAAGTTTTTTTCTTTGATGTGTCTTTGTCTGATTTTGCAATCAGGGTAATATGGGCCTCATAGATTGAATTTGGAAGTGTTCACTCTTTTTCTGTTTCACTAAATAATTTGTGGAGTATTGGTATTAGGTCTTCTTTAAAGGTCTTTTAGAACTGAGCTGTGTATCCATCTGGTCCTGGGTTTTTCTTGGTTAGTAAGCTTCTGATGGCAACTTTTATTTCATTACTTGAAATTGCTGTGTTTAAATTGTGTATATTCTTCTGATTTGATATGGGCAAATCATATGATTCTAGAAATGTGTCAATGCCTTCAATATTTTCTATTTTATTGGAGTACAAGTTTTCAAAATAATTTCTAATTATCTTCTGTATATCAATAGTGTCTGTTGTTATATTTCATTTTTCATCATGGATGTTAGCAATTTGGGTTTTCTCTCTCCTTCTCTTTGTTAACATGGCTAAGGGTCTGCCAATTTTATGTATTTTTTCAAATAACCAACTTTTTGTTTTGTCAATTTTTTTCAATTGTTGTTTTGTTTCAATTTCATTGATTTCAGCTCTGATTTTAATTATTTCTGTCTTCTACACTTTTGGTATTCATTTGTTCTTCTTTTTTGAGGGCTTTGAGATGTAATGTCATGTCATTTATTTGTTGACCTTTTCTTCTTTTAAGGAACGAACTCCATGCAATGAACTTTCCTCTTAGTACTGCCTTCATAATGTCCCAGAGATTTCAATGTATTGTATCAGAGTTCTCATTTACATCTAATAATTTTGTAATTTCTTCTTGGATGTCTTTTGCAACCCATTGCTCATTCAGTAGTATATTATTTAGACTCCAGGTGTTGGAGTAGCCTTTATTTTTTAATTTTATTATCAATTTCTAATTTCATTCCATTATGATCTGATAGAATGAATGGTAGTATCCTTACTTTTTTTTGTATTTAGTAAGAGTTGCTTTGTGGCATAGTATATTGTCTTTTTTATAAAGTGCTTTAATGGGGATCTGTTGTGATTTTGTACACTTGACATCCTGTAAGCCTCTTGTATTTGGTTTTCTAATTTATTCTTCATGATTAAAATATTTTCTGATACTATTTCATTGAGTAGATTGTTCATTCCTTTGGTTTGGAACTCTGTGCCTTCCTCTACCCCCAATAACTCTTAAATTTGGTCTTTTTATGTTATCCCATATTTCTTGGATTCTCTGCTCATGCTTTCTTACCATCATCACATATGTGGTCTATGTTCTTTTCAAGATTATATATTTTATCTTCATTTTCAGAGGTCCTGGCTTCCAAGTGATCTAATCTATTGGTGATGTTTCCTATTGAATTTTAATTTGGTTTATTGTTTCTTTCATCTCAACGATTTCTCCCACTACTTTAATTCCAGGTCCCAGAGTGACATAGGTCTCTCTAGCCCACCATCTTGGATCCCCCCAAATTCTTCATTCTGGTAATTTTATATATTCTTAATTTTATGGTAAATCTAATTAGGATAGGATCTATAGTCTAGTTAACTGTTAATATTCATTTTTGTATTTGGCATCTACTAAGAACAAAATATTTGTTGATAGAATTTACTCCCTAGAAGTTACATATATGCATGTATGTTATATATTTTATATATTGTATATTATATATTATATATGTATTGTAATGCAAACTTAATTTCAGGAATAATTCTTAAGATCAATCCAATATTTATTATTTTGAATTACATGGACCCCTAAGAGGACTGATTTTATCTATCTATCTATATCTATATCTATATCTATATCTATATCTATATCTATCTATCTATCTATCTATCTATCTATCTATATGATTTTGTGCTTTAAAAATATTATTTGAAGAAAACTCCATAGGATGAAAAGATGGCCTTGTCATAGAAAAGAATAAGTGCTCCTTCTGTGATTTAATTTATGGTCTTATTTAGTGCTCTGTAGTTCTTGTGAAGCAACTAAGAGGGTGGGGAATTAAATAATCACACATAATTTAATTATTTATTTCATATAACAGGTAATAACCATTTGAAAGAATATATTTTGTTGCCCAATAAAAACTTGAAAACTGTGAATGTATTATGGGAACTTTTTGAGAGGCTGAGGCAGGAGGACAACAAGTTTAAAGCCAGCCTCAGCAACTTAGTGAGGCTCTGAGCAACTTAGTGAGGCTCTGAGCAACTTAGTGAAATCCTATTTCAAAATCAAAAAATAAAAAGGGCTGGGGATATGGCTCAGTGCTCACATGCCCCAGCCAGGGTTTAATCCCTGGTACCAAAAATAAAAGAAGAATAAATAGAAAGTAGATAGAGTAAAAGACCTGAATCATAACCTTGGTGATTACAAAGGAAAAATCATTGATAATGAAAAGAAAAGTAAGATTTTATTGAGAGGTTCCCACCATAAAGGACAGAATTCAAAAGGAGCATAAGCATGGCTAAAAGAGTGCAATCATCAACTGGACAGATCATAATACAACCAATTAGGAAAGAAATACAAAAGGATACAAGAACTATAAAATACTGTGTCAAAGTAGAAAATCATGGAATATTGTGTTGTGGTCACGAATATACATGTGGAATCAAGCAAGTCTAGGTTTCAAGCCCAGTTTCAGCACTGAACTGTGTTACTTCAGCCTTTTACTTAATTAACCTCCATGAGCCATGGTGATGATGTTCTCATCTGTAAAATGAGGATAATGATGCCTAATGCCTAAGGTTTTTCTGTGCTGTTTGTTTGCTTTGTAAAGTTATATCCTGACTGCAGAACAGCTTAGTGCAATGCCTGCAGAATGCCCTCTCAGTGCAAATCTTTTCTCTCCAGCCATCGTTTTGTCAGTCACTATGGACCATATTATATAGTGTTGCAGGATGTTACAGAAGTAGTAAACACTTTCTGTCCTGGACTTTGATAATCTAAAAGGCAGAAAAAAAAAATACTTCCACACCTAACCATCCAATGATATGATAAGTAAGTCAGGTATCCACTTTTCAAGCATTTATGTTTCTGTGAAGATATGGTCTCAATGTTAATTTGTCTTAGATTGATTCCAGGTATTTTCATGGTAAGCATGTTAAATATAGTCATGAACTTCCAAATGTTTTCACCTAAATATAAGTAGAAATGACCAACTAATTGGAAACTTAAAATGTGAGTGAGTTTACACAGTATTTACATATGTAGCAATTTACCTAACTACTGAACAATAACAAATATGGTAGCAATTGATAGAATAAGGATATTAGATATTACTTAATTAGATAAAAAGCCATTAGTGTTTTTGTTAAGATTTTAATTACCCTTATTATTTCTCTTTTATACCCTTCTCATTATGGCAGCCAATAGTCATTTCTGAATTCTGAACACTTAAAATTGGTTAATATGATTATATAAATAATATTTATTATATTTTAATTAAGTTTAAAAACATTCAATTTGGTTATTGAAAAAAATTAAATATGTTTAGAAATTCAGGTATGTTAATCAGCATTTAGACAGTTAATTCTATAAATTTAAATCCAAATTGTGAGAGCTCGGGGTGTAGCTCAGTGGTAAAACACTTGCCTAACATGTTTTGATAGGCAAGATTTGATCCCTAGTCCTGCAAATAACAATAATGACAATAACAATGAATTAAATAAAAAATATAGATTATGAATTTCCAATGAAAGTCTAATGTCCAGTTCAAGATGTTCTTAGGTATAAAATATACATTGGATTTAAGAGTTAGTATGAAAATAAAAATATTTATAAATATAGCTTTATATGGATTATATGGTAAATGATAATATTTTGCATATACTATACTAAATGAAAATATTTAAAATGTGTTTTGTCTGTGTTTTTTGTGTTTTGAATGTGACCACCAGAAAATTTCAAATTGTATTTGACTTTCATTGTATTTGTATTGAATAAGGCTCCTCTGTATAGTCTTTATCATTTGTTTTTATTTTAATTTAGTAGAATTTTATTTTAGTACTTTATGGGAAAAATGTGAAATTTTTGAAAATTCACAAAAAATGTAGATTTTTAGGTAAACATTATAGAGTTGGGTTTCGCATTTCAATCAGTAGAACTGACACATTTTGGTTTGGGATAGGGGTATTTTTTCCTCAAGTGCGGCTATGACTTTGAATAGAGAAATTCATTCAGTAGATAAATAACATTAGCTATTTAATATTTTCAAAGCCATCTTGATGTTGATAATAAAAATGTTTTAGGATCTTCTACCTAATGAATGAATATATCCAGCATCATCAGGATTGTTTGAAAAACAAGGGCATGCATTAATTGGCTTTAGTTATGTTCCCTTTCTCAGAATTCTACATTTTCCTTACTTAAATTGATTGAAGGAAATAAATGGAACCTCTCCATGAACTCTCATCTTCCTCAGTTGTTTATGCTTCAGAGAACACTGAAGGGCTTTTCAGAAGATAATAATTAAAGCCAAAATGATGTTCTGCAATCTTCTCTTATCCTAATTCAGGGAAAGATTAAAGTTTGGGCTTCTGTTTGCATTAGGTTTTTGGAATATAATGGATGGTTTGGGAAGGACATTAGCATATTTATATTTCTTTGAATTTGTGTGTTTACTAGCCACCCAACCATTCTGTCTATTATTTTTAATGATGCAGAAAAGAGGAGGAAAATATTGACAGACTTATACACTTGGTGTAGGTTTACTGGGTTAATTCTTTGAGATTTTTAACTTAAATGAAAAGCTGTAAGTGAAAGAGATTTGTACACTACATCTTTAATCACTTTTTTCCTTTGATGCTAAAAGTGAAGGAAAATATACGGGTATATTTACAAGTTGCTATGTGAGCAGTTATGTGAAATTTATGCTGTGTAATGGATTATGGAAAGTAGCTTTGAACAAACTAAATGCCCATTTCATTTGATCAAAGCATGTTTTTACAAATCCAATAATTATGCAATGTACTATTTTTTTTAAAGTTTTCCAAAGTATGGTAAACAAGCACTAGGCTTTCCTCATTTGCACAGTAAAATGGACTTATAGGCTAAGGGTGATTTATGTACTGAAGTAATTTAAATTCCATACTTTCAAAGTCACAATGCATATGTTACATGCCTATAATTATGCTCCTCCGGGTGTACAAGCCAAGAAGGTGGCAGAGTCAGACACAGAAAAAGAAAGGAGATTGATGATATGGTATTTTGCTAATACAGTGCATAGGCACTAACAGATTATGAACCTTATTGTTGCCTTGCCTACTAGAACCTTCTAAATTACGTTTTCAAACTGACATCTTCACTGATCTGTCATTTATAGAAACTACCTTCATTTTGCTGCCTGGGGTGGGGGACAGAAAAATGATAAATAAACAATATTTTTGATATTATAATTCAAACTTCTTTGGTTTAAGTATAAGAGAGTTTGTTACTTCCTTTGCCACCACCAAACACACGCACACACACACCATTAGATTTGAGAAACACATAGTTGAGTATCAAACTATTTTCCGTTTTCTAATTTGTGTTCATTTGAGGTAGGAAAACTGGTTTATGGAAACCAAGACAATGTCCTGGTGTCCAAGTTGTGTCAAAGGAAGGTAGAATATTTAGAAGAGTATTACTCATTTTATAATTCGTAAGTTATAATAATTTTTATGTACTATTAATTTAAAAAAGTGATACTTTGAATTTTGGGGGTTTTCCAAAGGGTTGCTAGGCATTTTCTTATTTCTAAGTGTTAGGTGACCTTTAAGCAGATTGAACATTTTATGGGGACTACAATTAGACAGAGTAAGCGCATTTCTATTAAATCATACATCCTAATTCCTTTATTATGCTGTGCCTTCATGTTAATGGCCACTTCCTCTGGGTCAGCTCAACTTTAGGTTCTATAGATTCTATTTTTCTCTAAGCTATTAATGGAACTGTATTCAATTTCAAAGTTTTAAATATTTATTTCTGTGCCTTTTTCCCCATCTAAAGAAATATGTGATCCCAATGATATAAGGATACAGTGTTATTGTGCTTATTCAAGAAGAGAAGCCATAACATTTTTGGTAGGGGACTATTTTTTGATGCTATATAAAATGTCCCTTTCACGTTATTCTATTTTTTAACCCTATTTGGCCACTTCAGTTCAAATTTTTCATAGATCTACTGTGTATACCTGATGAGATGATCATAAAACTGGAATGCTACACAAGCAAAAGATTTTGATGGTCAATGTTATATGTCTGAAGGAGGGTAACAAATTAAGAATATAGAAACTTGCTTCCTCTTACCAGAAAAAGGAATATTCTTTTGGGTAGTGTCTATGTTTTCTATTGCTAAAAGAAAATACACAAGGCTGAGTAATTTATAAGGAAAGATGCTTGCTTTGATTCTTAGTTTTGGAAGCTGGTAAGTCCCAGAGCAGGGCACTAGCATTTCCTTGGCTTTCAGTGAGGAACTCTTGCTGCTATAACATCACAGCAGAATATGAAAGGGCAGGAGGGCATGGAGACAAAACAAGAGGAGCAGCCTTGCCTTATGACAACATGAGAGAATAAAACCCACCCCCAGGAGAAAGACATTAATCCCTCTTAGTGACATAATCACATCTTAAGACCCCTTCACCTCTCAGTAATTTTATACTAAGAATCAAATTTGGAGAGAATTGGTAGGGACAATCCATGTCTAAACCACACTGATAGTTCTGATAATTCTGCTGGTATTAGTTGGTTTTCTTTACTTAAAATCCTGTGATTGAACATATACCGTGTGACTGTTGAGATTCCAAAAATCTCTAGGTGACATTCCAAGAAATACAATAGGCTAGTCTAGATACCTGTTTTGATAGGTAGCTTTTTTTTTTCTTAGCAGATATTCTTTGGACCCAGAATTTTAAAGAGAGTTAAAAATATTAATAGTAGATTTGGGGTGGTTAGTAATTATTTTAGGGTGAAATAGTTGGATCTGGCTATGGGAATAGTGGTCATTCAGACCATCTCTTTATATAAAATTTTCAATGTTAGCAAGTGAGTAAGTGTGCGTTCTTAATGATCCTCGGACTGTATTTGCACATCAGTGTCAGTGAGACCCACAGAAAACAACAGAGTGGTATAAAAATCTGGACAACTGCATACATTTGAAGGCTAAGTCAGAGTGTTAATTTTAAATACTATTATATGGGTTTTTTGAGTTATACTACACATACATTTTGGTACTTAAACAAATATACAGGACTGGAGGTTTAACTCTGTGGTAGGGAGGTTGCTGAGTGTTTACAAGATCCTGGTCCCAAGGACTGAAAAACAATAATTAAACATAAGAATATTGCTCAACCATAACATTGTGGCCAATAATTACAATATTTCCAAATACTAATAATGGTATAGTTAGTTATGAAATTGCCAAGTATTAAAGTCACTTTTTAAGTGATCATTCAACATTCATTATATCTAACAATGCAAATCATTCCCTAATAGAATTTATTATTATTTTGCTGCAGTCCGGCTGCAGCAAAATAACCGGGGGGGGGGGGGGTGGTGACGAGCAACTTGTGTATATTGATACAGCAGGAGTGGGAGCTGTTTATTGTAGGACCAGAAGGGTATATATATATATTCCACACAGCTTATCTTAATTAACATAAACTAGATACAGCAGTCAACCAATAAGGAATCTCCACACTTAATGGTTCACTGAGGTTTCTTCACAAACCACTCCCTCTGGCAAAATGCCAGGCACCATCCTGACTTGTTTATGAGACCCTAACATTATTTCATGATTTTCTTGAAATTTCCAGTAGCCTTTATTTATTAATTTTTTCATGGGGCTAAATAAATTCATAAATTTGTCTCCTTTTTCTAGTAGTTTTCTTAAAGAGGATTTGCTAAAAATTTCTTCAAAAGTTAAAAATAATCTGTTAATATAAATAATGATGCATACAAGTTGTGGGTATTATAAACATAAAAATATCCTATTTTCTCTGAGGGTTAGTGAAAACAGAAATGTAAATGCACTTATTAATCAAAATGATTATTGCTTTAATGAGGCTAGATCAGAAAGCAGTAGGAGCATAGAAGAAAGATTACTAACTCAGAATGGAGAAATTCATCCCAGTTTTTATATTTGTTTGGATAGCTGCATCATTCTTCTCAGATTGATTTTATATTTATTGCTGTGTTTACAGAAATACTTCAGCAACTGTTAAAAGCAACTATTATAATTTTATTCAGATTAAGGACAACTACATGAATTCATTTTGGGTATAAACTAATTTTTTGGCATCTTATAGCAAGAGGCTGCATCACACAGCTTGCAGAAAATTTCAAGGAGAGTTTTAAGAACTATATATCAAGTTAAGGAGATAATAAACACATCACTACTTTTATTTTTTAGAAAGATTATAGAATCTGTTAGAAATAAAATGGAACTCACTACTAGATTCAAGAATTAAGGTTACAGAGTTATAAGATTTTAGAAATTAAGTAATGAAGTTCTTAGTAACATTTTTTTTTAGGTGGGGTCAGTATAACCACTTTAAAAAATGGATATCAAGAATTTGAACCAAATATGAAGAACAGTGTTCTGATAACAGACTCCCTGAAGTCATCAAAATCCCTGAGAATGGTGTGGTAGGGTCAGCTCATCCCAGCTCATGAAATTGAATTGTGTGTGTCTCCTCCTAACTTTTCATTCAGTGATGAGTACTGTATTCCAGAAAGTCACTGTTAAATACCTACTGGTTTATCCCTGACTGCTGGCTTGGGAAGTGAGGGCTTAGAGGAACACAATTGAAAAAATAATTGTCTAGTGGAATATTTTCATGTGATGCTGCAAGATTCAGATGAAATGACATTCTCTGTAGATTAACGTATTGTAGAAGACTATAATGGATGTTTAGGATAGATAATAAATCATAGTGCTACAGGCTAAATTATGTCTCCTAAATTTATATGTTGGAGCCCTAAACTCCATTACTTCAGAATGTTACTACATTTGGAGACAAAGTGTTTAACATGTGATTAAGCTAAAATGAAACCACTAGAGTAGCCCTAATCCAAGCTGATAAGTATCCTTATAAGAAGAGGAAATGCGGACACACAAAATGACATCAGAAATGTTCTCAAACAAATAAAGGTCGTATGAGGACACAGAAGGCAGCCATTTGTCAGACAAGAAGAGACATATCAGGAGAAACCAACTCTGCCCACACCTTGATCTTGAACTTCAAGTCACCAGAATTGTGAGAAATATATTTCTGTTTTTCAAGCCACTCAGTCTGTGGTACTTTGTTATGGCAACCCCTAAAATATAATACAAATGGTTAGGGTCCTTTTTCAAAATAGCTCAACACAAAAAAAAGACAGGCAGAGCAATCATAGATTATAGCATGGCTTCACCAAGTGCATTTCTGGTCATTGTTGCCCCAATGACTCTTTTAGGAGCCTTGTTTCCATACGGACATACATTCAAACAGGTCAGTATACTACACTTTGTCGCTACACCTCTAGAAACAAAAATAAATTCTTAATTATTTGGCCTTTCTTTAAAAAGTAACATGAATTTATTTGCACAGAGCTAAACTTGCACTAACTTTGGAGAGCTATTTTAGCCATGTTCCAAACAAAAATGACACCAGATTTTTGGTTTAGTAAATGGGCAGATCTTTCACCAGAGAAGCAAGCATTTGCTTGAAAAATTCTCATCTTCTGATTGCATGGGCTTCATAGTCATTTAAGAAGTGAGGTGTGCTTGTGTACTTTCTTGACAAGTATTGCCAATTGTAAGACCAAATGGCATTGTTGCTTGTTATATAATAATAATATTATTTTGGGACTTTGTCCTTAAAAGATTTTCCTTCTTGTTCACACTTAGATTTTACTTACTCATTTTTACTCTCTACTTTCCCCACCTCTGTGTTGTAAAACTTCCTTCTGGTAACCTTTCTTGTTTTCCAATTTCTCTGCAATGATCTTTTGCAACATTAGTGAATCAATTGAAGTCTGCTGTTTTTGACTTAACAGAACGTTCTTGAGTGTCTTGACTCAACAGTAGAAGACAAATTACTTCCCTCTGATTTGTTAAAAGCTTTAAAAAGTATTTCCACAGCAATAGAACTGGAACTCAGTGCAACTATTGGCAATAAAACTGCAAATCTCTTCTCTTTTCCTGAATATGATTACATACATACTGACAAAACTATAACATCACTAGAGATGATCTCTTGTGAAGTACATTTATTTATGTCTTAGTGTGTGATTTCTCCATATTTACTGCTTGTAACATTCTTTAAAAACAGCGTGGCTTTTGATGTTCAGACTTTTGAATTCTAAAGATTTGATTTACAAAGTTCAATTTCTAATGCATATTAAAAGTTCTGAATGTTTGTTATACAATTAAAAAATTTAGAGAATGAATAATATCCAGGAATACATTTATAGCTATTAATATTGTTGATGTTCTTATTCATTTTTGTAGTTATGAAATTTGTTAAGTACAACAATTTCTATGAAACTGATTAACTGCAAAAAATTAATAAGAAGACATGTCCTTCCTAACTATTTATTTAAAATCCTGAATTTTAAAAACTTAAAGATATGTAAATGATATTTGGGAATAAAGGCTTATTGGTGTGTTGGGTGTATGTTGGTTCTTATTTTGGATTTCTATTCCTTGTTTCTTAAGAATCTATCAGTATATCACTTCATCACAAGGAAACTGAGGCTGTCTTTTGAAATTATTATTTCCTAGACAAGGCTTGTACACTCAAGCAGAAACAGTATTGTTAATTTGGAATTGTTAAACAATATATGAAATTATTAAAATTTTCTTAGAATAACTGTATGAAAATATCTTTTTTTCTTTCTAACATTGAGAAAATAATAGATGGATCCACCACTTAGGAAACAATTTCTTATTATTAACTTTCTTTAGTTTATAAGCATAAATTTTACTTAGAAAATTTTTTAATCTTTTTTAAAAAAGTAAGGTATATTCTGAGTTGTAACATTGAGAGTATAGTTTGATTTTTAGAGATTTTTTTGCAAAAGTAATATGACTTATGTTAAGATTTTCCAAAACTCCTAGCTAAACGAGACATTTGGATGAGAATAGAATTAAAAAATTGATGTTCTGATACTCTGTTTTGCACACCACATAGGCAATTCTGGGGTTCATCAAATAAAATATTTATAGAATGTATTCTTTTGAGAAGTTCCAAATTCTTAACAAATATGATTTTACTAACTCCACATGAGGTTACATCTTTTGTTCCAAGAATACGTATACTGCATATGTGGAAAACTGAGGAGGTAAAATATCATATGTTAAAATTTCATGGCAGAGTCACTAACAGTGCCAAATAACTGCATTGCTTTGTTTTTGAATCTTTCAATTTAGAAATGTGTACCATCATCCTTGAATATGATATTGCACCAAAGAAAATTTAAAAAGACAAGTATAGTATTTTTCTCCACTCTTATCATTTCTCTGCATCAAATAATACTGCAATAATTACAATAAAATAGAATAATCTTCTTTTGTGTCTTATATAAAATCTAAGGGACAACATAACTTATAAGCACAAATTAGTGCATATACTACTATTGAAAAATAGCAAATATTTAGAGAATATTTTTACAAATTATTAGCACATTTCTGCACCTCAGCAATGTGATAAAGATTTGGGGGGGAAAAGTAGGTTGATCTTTATAAATATCACATAAGCCTATAAAATTAGGATTTTATCTTATACAATTTCTTGAGTTTTGACTTTTAACTTTTTAACTATGAAAGCAAATATATCCTTGTTGTTAAAGTAAAATTAGATAACCAGAAACAAATAGAATGTATCCTGAAATTCTCCCTTTTGTCCTCTACCCCCTTATTTTTATCCCCAGAGAGTCACTATTAAACATTTAGACATTCTCCCTTTATGTAACCTAATAAAAAATTTAAAATGGGATCATTCTTCATATACTTTTCTGCTGCTTGTTTTTCAAACATTTAGCCATATATAATGCATATATTTTCATACCAATACATGAAGAGTTACATTATTCTTTGAAATGACCTAACAGTATTTTACAATATGAATATGTCATCACTTATTGAACTAATTCCTGATTGATGGTATTTAGATTGTTTCAATTTTAATTCTCTTTCTATAGAATAGATTCAAAAGATGTGTTTGAAATATTAGTTAAAGTATTGGTTATTCAGATGAAAAATATTAATTTCCTAGAGAAACAGTAAAAAAATTAAGATCTAAATGCAATGTCATATGTTTTTTTATAGAAGTCAGCAACTGTGGGGTATATTAGAAAGGGATACAGATTTACAGGAAAAATCTGGAATTTTTTTTGAACCCTGTCACTTAATTATTATAAGACATTAGTTAAAGATCATTCTCTGAGCTTTGTTTTCTCATCTACAGAAGAATGGGTATAAAATAGATGGTCTTTAAAGAGTCTAAAAACTCTAAAATGTAAGATTCAAAGCTTCAGTTGTAAAAATACTATGCGTCTTCACTTGCTAAGTGAGGCAGAGAATGTAGAGAAAAGCAAGGCTTCACCCATCATTTTAGTAGTTGGTTTCAAGGTAGGAAAAGCTGATGGAAATCAGGGTGCATACATTAATTTTCAAAAATAGCTAGAGCTGGGGCTGTGGCTGAGCGGTAGTGCACTGTGTTCGATTCTCAGCACTGCATATAAATAAATAAAATAAAGTTTAAAAAAATAGCTAGCATTTATACACTTTAGGTATTTACTGTCCTGCATTCTAAACTACAAGCATATATGGGAGAAGCCAGATTTGGTATTTCTACAATGGAGGCACCATACTCTGACACAGCAGTTTGATTCAGTCATGAGTGGAAGGGTTTCTAATATCTGAGTTTTCCCAAAGCCTTCCTTGTCATGGTAACTTCTTGGGGTTAGGAGTGAATCAGCATAGACTAGTCAGTTACAGAGTAGCAAGAAGCAGTTTCAAGGATTCTGTCTCTTAGAAGATGCGTGAGTTAGTTCAAGGCATTTAAATGGTTCTCTCTGTTCATGGCTTAGGACTGCTACAAGGACCTAGTCTTTACTCTTGATCTGTCTACTGAAACCAACTAACATGTGAACAGCAGGAAGCTTTCTTGTTGTGACAGATAAGTCGTCCACTTCAATTGTAAGCACCTAGTGCCCAGGACTATTCTTATTTATGTCCCAAATCATGTGGTTTCATTTGTTTTCTGTTGCATTTTCCAATGAGAAATTCTTCAAACTCAATTTTCTTAATGGTAATTCATACTCCGTTTTTTTAAAATAATGTCATTAATTGCTCTATTACTAATTGTTTCATTACCTTTATCCTATTAGCAAGAGTGAACACCTAACATTAATTATCACATGTATGTATAAGTGCCCTCTTTCTCCTGGGTGGTGATGCTGACTCAGAAAAAGACAGGATTCCTGCCTTTTACCACCACTCTCTCTTACCTGGGGTGAAGGCCAGCTCTAATTTCTAAATTAATTGCCATAAGCATAATTTATATATACAAGGAGCTCATGAAAATGGCTTCAGTGTTGATCTTCACATTAATCCCATTTTTCTACTCTCAGAAGAAAAACTAGCATTATCCTTTTATAAATAATTTATACAAAGCCATTTGGCAAGGGAATGGGGTGGTGGTGGTGGCTTATTTGAAAGCTCTGATAGGCCAACTGACTTATTCTGATAGTAGCTGGAAGATTTTAAATGATGTTCTTATATTTATTTTAATCATTTTCATAATAAATATAGACCAGAAACCCATACCTTTTAAAATATGTAAATGTGAATGAAGAATGTTACATTTTAGTATCAATAAGTGTGTAAAAATTTCACAGAAATTTACTTTCTTGGACTAAACATGAAAAGAGGTAAGGCATGTGTGTTTTAAATGTTTTGTGATTCACCTGTACACAATAATTTAGTCTACCTTCTTTCTCCCTCTGGCAAATTTTATTTAATATGAATGATCAAAGAAAAATTTCAGCTGTTTATCAAACAAGTTCACATTTTGCATATATATATTGCACTGGCTAGGAACCATTGTCTAATTTTTAAAAAATGTTCAGCATTATCACATTGAACATCATCAGATATCAGCATTCAGTTTTAACTGAAAAGCTATCTTTTAAATCTTTTGAGAATGTTCACGTTAATACAGGCACCACTACCATTTCTGGGTCAGACAGAATGAATCCATTTTCTCAGCAAGATTCCAGTCTTCATGCCCCCCCTGTTAAGGCTCATGCTATGAGCAGGGCTGGTACTGTTTATGACAGATGCAAATTATACTCACATCTTTTGTATTTTACAATTTATAATCAGGCACGCATCCTCCAAATCCAATTCTTTCCTTTAAGCCCAGGATTCTGGACACTTCATAAAGCAAAAAGCTTGCTGCCACCTTCAAGGAACTCAAACTATCTGATTTTTTTATTTGCTGCTGCCATTAGATTGAAATGATTTTTCTTCAGTTTGCTCAAAGCCAGATTTAAAGTCAGGTCCCAGAGGTAACGGGAAAGTCGATCCCCTAAGCTACTCAGTCGTTGTTTGCTTTTTTTACATGTAATATCCTACTTCTAAGCCAGAGTATAATTTAAAATACAAAACACACTCTACATAAATATGTCCTTTAGAAATTTTGTAATCTGACATTTAATGGAAGTTAACTAAGTGCCTTATAGCATATTTGTGGAGGAAAATGGAGAAATTATAAATGTCCTTCAAGACAATTATTTCTTAATAGCTTTCTACAGATTTTTAATGCTACACAATTCCTTACTACTTCAAACCAATAACAAGTATGCTCCTTTTCAACATAGACCTGCTGGATTATCATTTACAATACACCTAAATAAGCCTAAAAGCATCCCAGGCACTTTATACATATGAGCTCCTGAGCCATTCAAAGAGCTCCGGTTTATAGTCACTTTCTGTTTGCTGGGGAACAGCAAAGGGTTACTTCAGCCCAGGCGCTGCAAGTATGAGCAACAGGAATCCATTGGCTTTAATTTGTCCATGTCTTTCATTTGATACTACCAGTATTAATAGCTTTGCAAGGAAATTCTGCAGTCATTAATCATAATAATTAATCAGATCCAATTATATTGCATATAAATGCGAACAAATTGCTGAAAAAATAATGATCTATCACCAACATGTCACAAGGAAAAAGAGACTAAAATAGTAATTAGAAGCAGGGATTTAGTTGTGTACGAGTGCCCTGCAACTGATTTTAACTGTAAGATGGTCTGATGATGTAATTAGTAGAAAGTCTAGCAGGCCTTTTTAGCAGACCATCTAATGACTGTGCAACTGGAGAAAATAAGATTCACTTTTGTAGGAGATCTTTTCTGCAATTGCTCCTAACTTTCCACTTCTGGATAAAGGAGATTTGCTGCCCTTCATATTCTAATATAAGGAACTAAATTATTCCTGCATGATATTTCTGGATTTTTAATGTTTATTTTTACAGTCATGGTGTCTGTTAACTAAGGGTTACTCAAGTTAGGGAACAAGATATTTTACATGGCATATTTTTGTTGTTGTTGTTGTTGTTCTTACTCTTGTAATCATGAAAATGTGTAACGTATAATTCAAAATGAAATGTTTTGGTTATAGTAAGTTAGCATGCTGTGGGTAGCATGCATGTTAGCTATTTTCACCTATCTTCTTTCCCTTGAACTGAACTGAAAACATTTCAGAAAATGGAATTACTCTGTTTTCACTTCAGTTAGCACTCTCCGAAGCACTGGCAGATTTTATCAGAAACCATTTAAAAAATACATGTGTGTGTGTGTGTGTGTGTGTGTGTGCACAAATTTTTCTTTAACATATTCTTAAACCTGAACAAAATGAATTGTTCAATGCAAGTTATTGTATAGAACAATTTTACTATGTCTCTCTTTTCTTTTTATTTACACTCTTGTCTCACAAAACAGAGCTTCCAACATGTATTTTCAATTTAAAACTTATGTACATGCATAATTAGCAATAGTTTATTGTGTGGCGAGAAATGTATTTTTAAGCCTTTATAAACATTTCTTTGCTTGACTCAAAGATTACACATGAAATGGTTAAATAAAGATTGATGAGCAGTTTTTATGATAGGTTTGCGACTTGAAAATAAATGTTAGGTTCATCATAGTTTTCAATACTAAGCACTGCACTTTACCGTCTTTGATCTCAGTGTTGTGACTACTACAAAGAAATAAAACCTTATCTTACCTTTTCCAGCATCTACTGCAGAAGACCTCAATAATGCATAAGAACATCTGGAAGTACGGTAATTTCAGCTATCAGAGATAAGAATTGACACAGAACAGGTAAACCCTACAAAGTCATCATGTTGAAATGAACTGATTAAGGTTTAGTAACATAAAACATCATGTATAGTGTTTCCATGCTTGCTACATCTTGCTATTTTATATAAAAAAGGAATGTCAATTATATATATTTAATAGGTTGATTAGCTGGTAGCAATATTATATTTTACATAAAGAGACAGAAATGTCTGCAGATCTATTGCTGCACACATCTATTTAGAGTTAACTGTGAGTTCATAGAAAATACATGGGCATAGTAAACAGGGTTTTGAAATGACAATTTTTTACTGGTTGCAAGTGCTAATTGCTAGTTTCTCAAGGGTATAGAATTAATCACCTGCTAGATTTACAGTCTCTAGGTTGAGACCTGAGGATGGAGGCAATAAGAAAAGCTCTTGAGGGACATATCATATGGTGAGTCTAAATATCAGTCTCTATGCATATGTAAATTGGTAACAAAGTTTTTTCAAAGCTCAAGTATGCTAATTTCAAACAGGCAAGACTAAAGCTAGCTTTTAGCAGCTGTTTAACGTCTGCCTGTGGGTGGTAGAGAGAGCTTAAAATACAAGCAAACAGTGGTGCATAAGTAATTAAGCAACATTTTGCTGGGCATAAATAATTCTGTTTATATTGCTCTTTTGAAGAGTATAGAATACAAAATAACAGATCAAGTGCACCTTTGGTCACTAGAGGTTAACTGTTCTTCCTCTTTACCTTTTCTCTGTTTTTTACGATTTAAGGAAAATAAATAACAAAGTGTGCTACATGATCTTTTACAACTTCACAGAAAATAAAATAATTTCAGATTGGAAAAATAGGCTCTACTAAAGAATCACTGCACTTATAGCTCAACTCTATTGTTTTTAGAAGAAGATGTAATCTTGTATTGAAATTTATTTATCGTTTTATATTTTATTATTATTTAAAATAGAGTTTGGGTTGTTTCCTAAAATGGAAAATATAAAACTTGTTTTAAAGTCCACAAAAGAAAAACATTCTCAGTCTTTCAGGACTAGTTTGTAAATAACGAGTACATTAAAAATAAACAGATAAATAACATGTCTTACCTAGAAGTTGTTGCCTTAACACAAGTACTGCCTAAATCAATGTAAGGCATATAGGATAATCACCTAATTTGAAAAGCTCTTGCTAAGCTAGTAGAAATGTCTAAAAGCAAAAGAAAAGCTGCTATAAAAAAAAATTGCATTTGATTCAATAAAAACCTTGAAATTGACCAGAAGGAAGATGAAAGATTTAACACGATTTAGAAACACCTAGTCTGGAAAAAAGGATTATAGATACTAACTGTGAAAAGAGTCAGGGGTTTAAACTTTGTTTGCGTTAAATATTCATGGTTTAAGGAGTTAATAGTGAAAGGAAGTACTCAGTTGGGTACCAGATTTTATAAAGGGCTTTATAATACATTAGAATGCTAGGAAGACAGGAGTAGTCATTTATGCACTGGATTGCTACTTCCCTTTGCACTGAAAGAAGAGGTGGATTAAAAAAGATTTTCAAAACTTCATTTTTTCCTTTCTCAACAATCTAAGAAACTATGCAAAATTTAGTGCAATAAAAGAAATGTTGCTTGTTCCTGCCATTTCTGATTTTTCTAATTTTGTGTGTTCTTTAATCTGCCATGGGATAGCATTTTAAAACCATGTAGCCCAGCAGAAGAGTGAATCAGGCAGTGGACTGTGGTTCATAAACTCTGTGCCCTGGATGGATCTGTGGTCTTTATGAAAGATGCTAATGCTGTGCCCCTTGTTCTTTTTTTTCCTCCTCTACAATTTGTGGGCAGCAATACCTGCTCCAGACTCCCAAACAAAACAAAAAGATGGAATACAATTAAATGTTGAAGGATAATAATTTCCAAGGTATATTAAAGCCTCTCAGGCCATGGAACATCTCAGTTCACTTACTTTTGCATTTCATTCTCTATGTAGCAATGAGTATGGCCTTCTTTACCTAAATGATGGAGGACAGATGGGACAAGCAAGCAAGCAGCAGGCTCCCCACATATACAGGAAACACTAAGATTCATTTAAAATCCTGACCAAAAAAAAAATGAGCAGCAAAGAGTTACCACTACTCAAAGTAGTATGGTTGATTCTCTTTTCTTTAATTGACATTTCTCTGAAAAATTGCACTTATAGTCTCTACATATCTTGAATAACATTTTTTTATATTGAAGGGGCCTTATCTATATACAATTTGGTAACAAATTGTATATTATTATATATCATTATTAAGTTAACATAAGTCTTGGCCATGTACAATTGAGTAAATATTTAAATATTGTTTCGGGAGATTTGAAGTGTTCTTCTTTGCCATTCCACATATTCCTCTTTGATCTTCATGCTTCTGCACAGATATTGGTACCTCTCATCACTTTTGCCTTCATATGCTCTGATAGTTCTAACAAGACATGCCGCAGCCCGGCTGGCTGGGCAAAATAGCCAGGAGGGTGACAAGCAACTTGTGTAGTTTGATACAGCAGGAATGGGAGCCGTTTATTGTAGGATAGGAGGGGGTATATATACATTCCACACAGCTTATCTTAATTAACATAAACTAGATACAGCAGTCAACCAATAAGGAATCTCCACACTTAATGGCTCCCTGGTGTTACTTCACAAACCACTCCCTCTGCAAAATGCCAGGCGCCATCTTGACTTGTTTACAGACCCTAACAAAGACACACGGTTAGTGAGAAGAAAAGTGTCATTGGAAATGGAATTTTTTTTTGGTTTGGGTTGCCATAGATAGACCATGAAACATTTTTCACCTCCTAACTCCTTTGTCAGTGGAAGTCATCAGTTCTGGTATAATTCATAAATGAAAGTGTTCTTTTTATTTCTCTTATTATCTTGGGAGGCAAGAAAGCAGTGAACTTTCTTGCTGACTTCTGGTGATCATAATTTTTCATATGTATCTGCAAGACAATTTTTAGGCATAAATTAGTATATATGTGTATTTTTTTTCAGAATGGTCAGTCTAATATAGACTTGAAAGGAGTGATGGATTATGGTCAACTCATTGTGTTCTATTGTCTAAATTAATATTAACTAACAAGTTGTGTGGGAATGGTAAATAGATGGCTAGGAGAGATCAAGAGTAGGGATTCAACTAGGAAAAATTATCTGACGGACACTGAAATACAGTTTCATTCTAGAGTCTGAGTCAAGAACTAGATAGGAAGGTTCCATGTATATAGATAGCCAACCATAGATAATTAACATGAACTTTAAGAACCAGGGAAATACAGGGAGAATTCTAACCCTAGGATAGGACTGATTTCTTTTTTCTTAAAAAAAATTTGATGCTGGGCTGGGGATGTGGCTCAAGCAGTAGCCCGCTCGCCTGGCGTGCGGGTGGCCCGGGTTTGATCCTCAGCACCACATACCAACAAAGATGTTGTGTCCGCCGAGAACTAAAAAAATAAATATTAAAAATTCTCTCTCTCTCTCTCTCTCTCTCTCTCTTTCAAAAAAAAATTTGATGCTTTTTAGAAGCACATATATATGTGTACACACACACACACACAAAAAAAAACACACACACACAGTAACACACAGACTCAAGAGAGTGGTAGAGCCTCTGCTGAAATATCTTCTCCAAAGGTGGGTGAAACATAAGTTCATTTACGGGAAGTTAACAATGCCTTGTCTCAGAAATATCTGTAATACATCCCAGTCTGTGCTCAGTGCTTTGTCTCATAATGAGGAAATGCCAGACTTCCTTATTCCTTCAACTGTTCACTCAGCCATTAACCATTTACTTAGGTAATGCAATGTGTTGGACCTTATGGAAGTTACCACACATGTAAATATGTAACCAACTTAATAATAACAGATGTAGAAATGCTTAAAAATTAGATTTGGGTAGTACTCTTCGCTGGCAGAGACCTCATACCATCTGTATTTTTTAGCTAGGGTTGCCATGTCTATTAAGAAATTGGTTTACCTATCAATGTGACACAGAATACACACAGAATATGAAATACCTATGAATACAGAAATCTAATTGTTGGTTTCATTTTTCATTCACTTCACAAAATTCTGAACTACCTTGCCAGACTCCTTGGAAATGACTGCATTGATGTATGTTAGTATATACATAAATGTTACTTAAGGTTCATTAGTAGATTATAACATTTTAGAATAGAGAAAGGGCATACCCATTTTTAAATAAGATCCCTGATGTCCAAACTCACTGTTCCTAATGCTCATTCAGAAAAAAATATTTGCAGCCTGATGAACAAAACAACCTATTTCTAAATGAACCTTTGTCTTGCCCCGAAGCACAAATGAACTTATTTTGTTCAAGGTAAATTAATAGAAATTCCAAACTTCCTCTGTTCCAAAACTATTGATTTGAAATGAGGTCTGCATAGCTTTCTATATTCAAAATGACAAGTTTTAATTTGGGAATCACTTAGTAATATTTCTCCCTTTTAAACTTGAAAACAACACTCTGCTTGTTTTCTTTAAAGATGTGCTGCTGTGAAGAAAACAACAATTACAGATTGTGGAAGAGTTTATCTGGGAAAATTGGTGGGGTAATAAATTCACATGGAGAGAATGAAGAAATAACATGAAAAATATGGAACTCTGAAAGAGAAGAAATCCTGTTCTCTTAAACCAATTAACCTCTTTTCCAGATATTATCCAGACTTTTTTTTTGTCATGTAAGGAACATTTGTTTGATTGATCTCCTTGGGACATATTAAAGCTTCTCTTTCCTTTTCTGTTTTTGATTGTAGTTAGCACATGGAGCTAAATAGACACTTGGGCTAAACATGACAATACCATTGGTAAATCATAAATTAATGCTCTTATTTTTGAAGGAAAAATGTTCTTGGTGCATTGCAATTCTACATAGAATGCTATTATGTGTATATTCTTAGGGGTAAAGAATCTTTTAAGGAAAATATAAAATCTACCATACCATCTTTTCTACCAACTCAATTCAGCAGTTATATAAAGGGTAGGGTGGAACAAGGGAAGGGTAGATTCTTCATGGACAGCCCGAGGTCTGCAGGTTGTACAGGAGTCCTGGATCCTTAAGTCCTCTCTAATCTGTACTCCCCCTACTTTGGCATCAGTTTGAAAGTGTACCTACACTTTGAATCCTTCATCTACATTTCACTTTCCAGACTGAGATTCTTATTGAGGGAATCATCAAATCTGTTGACTATACCTCCTGTTGAGGAAACATCTAGATACAACCACTTCGGTATTTGTGTATTTCCTTTTATTTGTTATTCTTCATAGGTTTTTATAGAGATGATTGTACAATGTTGAGATCAACTGCAGCTGAGGACTTTCCTCTCATTATATTTACTAATTTATATAGCAACCCAAAGGTAGAAGGAAAATAAAACAAAAACATATTTGGAAATTTCATGAATTTAAAAACTAGCCCTGGGGGAAAACACATCACTTTATATTTTGTATCACTGCTGTGTTTAAGAAACCTAAAAAAGGGAATTTCATATTCTCATATTTTGACAAGTACTTTACATTTGCTTGAATAAATATTTTACTATGAAAGGAATATGATTAAAAAGAAAAGAACCCCCCACACTATTAACTTCTCAGGAATACTAAAACAGTAAAGTACACATTCCAGAAGCCAAGGGCTACAGCAGTGTTCAGTTGATTCCAACCAATCATGGAGAGATTTTCTTATTCTTTATTATTTTTAAGCTTTAAGAAACCCTGCACTTGAAGAAAGGAGAGGTGTACTTCAACTGTCACATTGATGTGTAGAATTTAGCTCTTTTCTGAAGAGCTTCCATGTCCCAAGAGCATAAAGACAATAGTACAGTATAGAGAGAGCCAATAAATCAATTAGCTTTAACAGGCAGAGTTCAGGAAATGCATTTATTCTCTTCGATGAAAACACAGCTTTTACTTGTAGCTATACTTCATACTGTTAAGGTCAATTTTTCATGTGAAAATTATATTTGGTGGCTGAAAAAATCACTCATAAATTTTGTGAGGCAAAAAGAAGCACTTACTAATGTAGGAGAACAAGTTTGTTTTATTTGTAATTATCTATCTTTAGAGTAATTGAGATTCTAAACAGCAGCTAATAGCCTCACTGTCTCAAATTACTACTGCCTGTAACTTTACCTTGCCAAATATCAAAGAGCTTTTCAATTGCATCACCACTACTAAAATGTGGGTCATTTCCTAGCAATTAATTGGAAGAGGTGATTAATAGCTTAATAATGGGTTGTTCTGTGTTTAAAAAGTGCAGGGGACGTGCATAGGAAAGGAATATGTAATTTTGTATCCCTGAAACATAACCTAATTGAAAAATCAGCAGTTGGTCTTATTTACTTTAGGCTTGTATTTCCAAACCCTCTTTTTATCTACTCTGAGAAAATGTGTAAATCTGGAGAGTATTTTTTAATTAACTCCTTGAACATTGAACACGCTATGAATTTAAGGAGCGCAAGCTATTCCATGGCACCTGCTGTGATGCAGTCAACCTCACAGGAATCTGAGAGCAATACAAGTCAAATATGTATCTGGATGTGCAGATGGAAGTGTCCATTCAGCAAGTCACTGGCCACAGGGACACCCATGGATTCACACTTAAGTATACCATAACCTTAATAATAATAGGGGTCCAGGGAGACTATGTCCAGTTTTGCTGTGCATGTTTGTTACATTTACTATAGACTGAATGGCTATCACATTTAGCTACAATCTACCATATTAATCTAGAAACATCCATCTGGTGTAATTTAGCAAGTTCACAAGGCTATAGGTCAGTATTTTGAGATGAGGTTTCAAGACATGGTAAGCTGCCTAATTAGGAGGATAGTATTTCAGTTGGGGAAGGAAGTCTCCTGACAAAGGCAACGGATGGGACTAGCAAACGGGAAGGAGCAGGACTCTTTCGTCCAAATTGTTATAGCAGGTTGGTCCATGGCAAGATGTTTGGGTATGGGACTCACTGACCCACCATTGCCTACTGCAATTCCTATAGATGCTTATGTGTGTTTCCCTAATGTTACGAGAAGAAATTCAAGAATAAGGGTCTTGATTTCCCATAATTTCTTGCACATCATCCTTTGCTGCTTCTCATTTTATTCCAGTGTTAGCTCAGTTGAACCTAGAAATATTGGACTCTCTTTCCCTCATTGTGTTTACACCACAGCTCAATGGTAGAAGTCAGAATTTGTGTAACTACTTGGACTAAACATAAAACAAGTGATTAAAGGACATATCCACTTCCCTACCTCTCACAAAGTCCTTGAAATATTCCTCCAAAGTTGAGGCATCAGATGAGGACCCAACTGGTCACAGAAATTTTCTTTCAATTTTTTTCCATGTTTATTGGAGAATATATAGGGATAAAGAGAAAATCTGAAAATTAAAATGAAAATGACTTGGTCTTTCACTGCTAAAAGGTGCATAGTCAGCTGCATTTAATCAGCTGTAATGAAGGTTGAACAGTCTGTTAGTGGTGGGGAAATGCAGTCAGCTGAAAACAAGAACCAATTATGAGATTGCTGCTTGCTCCCTCAAAGAATCCTGCTTATCTCTAGAAGTCAAAGGCTAGAAAAGTCCCGAATGAACAGAAAGTGGGCCAACTGGTCAGGGGCTGGCTGTGCCTTAAAACTTCCTTCTGGGAATGCAGCCTGAAGTTCTCCTCATTCTCTGGAGTCGTGAGGAGCTCTGCTTCCCAGGTGTGGTAGATGCTGACCACACCAGGTAAGGTAGGTCTTTCCTTGTATAATTTTGTATGGCTTTCTTTGAGATAATAGATTGTCACTTAAGAGTTTGCTGAATTTTCTTTATATCCACAGTTAAATATACCCATCTTCATATCATTTTCTAACATGTAAATGGTTTAGTCTGACAACTTTATTACCTGGTGCCTTTTCTCTGTTAAAACTCCTTGTCTCCCATGTGGCTCAATTGCTGTCAGTGAAGTCCTAAAACTACTTCTAGTACTGCCTTATACTTGTCTTCTGAATTCCCTTTATTTCTCTCTTACTTTACTTCCTTCTTGTGCTGGAAAAAAAAAATCTCTTAATAAGCTTTCTGAGAAAGGGTTCTTGGAAGGTAAGTTGTTTGATGCCTGGTCTGCCTGAAATACCTATTCCCCACCCGAGCACCACTTGCTCCACTGCTAGCTATCACCCCTTACGTTTGTCTGAGAATGCTGATATCCCTCTGGTCTCTGATTGCTTGGATATTAACTTTTTGAAAAAAAGGGTGAGTTTTATTTTTCTTTCTGGAAGCAATTAGAATCTAATTTTAATATGTGACATTTTGAAATGTTATGATTTTGTCCTTTACTTTGAGTCTTCTTTTTCATGGTAGGCACATGCCTGGAAATGTATGTCCTTTAGTTTAGGAAGCTTTCCTTTCATAATTTTTACTAATTTACATATCATCATCTTGATAGATATTCTATTACTCCAATGTTTGAGCTCCTGAATTTCTCCCAATTGTCTTATCTTTTCTCATTCAACTTAGCATGTATTTTTTCTTCCTATTTTCTTGAGCTAATAATATTTCAATTCTTATATTGTATTTTTAACTTCAATTTTTATACAATTTTCATGGCTATTTTCATGGTACTGCTTTTCAAAATAGCATTTTGTTTCTCTGAATATCATTCATTACTTTTCTATCTAAAGATACCATTTCCTCTACATTTTCTTTCATATTACCATTGTATTTATTTTTAGTTCTTATTTATCTTGCTGCTGTGTTTATTCCAAGATATCTCATTTATATCTTCTCATAAATATCAGAGGATTTTCAATTGTACTAATGAGGAGTTTATGGGGCAAAAGGAGGACTGCCAATCGGCACACTCTACTCCAGGATACACAGGTTGCTGGCCAGCTCACCTGTTTTTGGTAGATGTGGTAAAGCATAAACCTAGCTATGGGTACTGGAAGTGGGATGAGAGGAGAGTCAGAGATCTTACTCTTCAGTATGTAAATTCTTACTTAGTCTCCTGTTTACAACTTGGTGGCTTTCCCCTATCATCTTCTGTGCTTGTTATCCCTGATTTCAAGATTTGTTTTACTTTGCTTTTGTTTTTCCTTCAGAGACTGAAACTGTCAGACCTATGGAGAAAGAAAAAATGTAGTGCTTGGCTGGGAAACAGGTATCTTTCATCTAAACTTTCTCTTTCAGATACTTTGTGTTCTGGTTTAGATATGGGGTATTCCCAAAGGTCCTATATAAGACAATGCAAGAATGTTCAGAAGTGAAATGATTGGGTTATGTGAGTTTTAACATAATTGATTAATCCACTGATATGGAATAACTGGGTGATCAAGGAGGTCGATCACCGGGGTTTATAATTTTTCCCTGGCCAGTGGATCTCTCTCTTCTTCCTGATTGCCGTATCCTGAGTTGCTTTCCTGTGCCACACCCTTCTACTATGATTTGCTGCTTTATCTGATACACAGAGCAATGGAGTTGGCTGTCTATGGATTGAGACCTCTGAAATCATGAGCACCAAGTAAACTTTCCCTTCTCTAAAGTTGTTCTTGTTGTGCCTTTTGGTCATGTCAATGAATGAGCTGACTAAAACACATTGTCCTATTGATTGTTCTGATGTAGAATATTTTTCTTTTCTTCTTTTTTTAATGTTGATACATTTGTGATGCCACATGTATATCTAAAAACAAAAAAAATTAAAAAGTGGCAAGGGGTAGGGTCCTTATTATGTCATTGAAATTCAGGGTTGTTTAGGTACTATAGTGATGCTATTTTCATTAAGCTTTACAACAATGATAGTTATGAATTGTCATCTTTAGCACATTAAGTAATGAAAGCTTAGAAACATTTCTTAAGTAGTACAGGGTTTTCAGCATATAATAGAATAACTATTCATTCCCAACTCTCAAAGACTCCAGAGAACATATTTTTAAAACACTTCCACTACAAAGAAATATTTTTAACTTGTTTCAAAGCTAATTTATCAGGAAATATTTGGTGGGCTGTGGAGATAGCAGGAATATAAATACTAACGAACTTCTCTTGGTAAGGCACCATTTTGCATTTTTCTTTTCCTTTACTCCATAGCTTCCATTCTTTCCTCCATTCTCTTAATTTAAGCTGCTTTAAAAATTTTACTTTATAGTAAGATATAAATTATTGATACAACGGCCTCTCTCATGGGCATTTGAATGCTAATTTAAAAAATATTTGATGAAGCTCCAGCCATATTTCAGGAGGTTGAAGAAGATATATTTTGGACATATGTAAATTTCTGAAGTAACTACATAGATGGATACCTATGCTGTAGATCTAAAAGGCAGATTGGCATTGTTGAGAAAAAGTAAATGAACTAATATGTAATTATTAGAAAATATACCTTCATAATAGAAAAGGAAGAAGAGAAAGATTGTTTGGAATGATGACATGATGGGGCAGCTCTCAAGATTCCGACATTCATGGAATGGGCCTGGGAAGCACTTCATCTAAAGCACTAGGAATAGAAAAAGGCAGAGTATGAAGAAAAGCAAGAGTGAACAGTGCATATATTAGGAGAAAACATGAAGTATTCAGAGGTTAAGGTCAGACTATGGAGAGTCTTATATTGAACGTATAGTCCATGGAAAATGAATGACAGTTTTTGACCTTAAAATTTATTGAGCCAGACCTATGCTTCCAAGGATTTAATCTAGTACAAATATCTGCCTTATCTTTATCTGCTGTTAACATAGTTTAACTTGACAAGAGTATAAATAGAACTGAATGAATGGTCAGCTCTAAAGTCACTATGGAGAGGAGGACTCTGATTCACTGTCTTGCCCAGAGTACTTCCTAAGAGAGGAAGGAGGTGCTGGGGCAAAAGGCACAATCAGGGAGCGT